>NC_081829.1:98353760-98656260 GCF_030867095.1 Alligator mississippiensis
ACTTGCTGTTCCTCTTATTTTAAGTTTCCAGTATTGCCTAACTGACCCAGTCGTGATCCACAGACTCTGGGATTTAAGAGGTCCTGCCTTGTACCTGTGAAAGCGCCTGTTTTTATTCTTGGTTGCTGGAGCAGCCTTTCTCTTCACTATGCTGCTCTCTGCTCCCAGATCTCCTCCCATCGCTTACCACTGCTGGCCCTGCATCCCTAAGTATCACGCCTGGATCACCAGCACCTGCAGTTGCAACTAACCTTCCCCCTTCGAAATGGAGGAGGAGGACAAGCGTGAGACCGAACATGTTTTGCAGTGAACATGTGTGAATGTGCATGCAAATAACTGGGATTTAATTGATAACCTCCTGGATTCCCTTCCCTGATTCTCATCTCTCCTTCCTAGCTATCTGCTGCATTTCTGGCTCTTTCTCTGCGTAGATTTGTTTCAGTGGTGAGAAACCAGTCATTTTTTTTTTTCCTTTTTCGAGGTGCCACGCACACAGTGGTGCTCTGTGAATACTATATGTTCTCACATATGACATGCACCTCCTTTAAAAAAAACCTAAACAAACCAAAAAACCCAGCTGCTGATCATTGGAGTGCACATTATATGCAAGAAAATATGGTAAGAGCAGCTTGTCAAAAGAGTCAAACCTGTACGTGATCCACAGGGAGCTGGCTCAGCTGCCTAGCTGCTGCTACTCAAGGTGCAAGACTTGGGAGGTGACTTACTACAAGCACACCTGGTTTCTTTCTGAAAGGCAGAATGAAGATCTTTGCATCTTATTCTAGGGTCTGATGTACATGAGAAAATACGGTACTCACAATTTTATCTCATCTCTAGCTTTAAGCTTGCAGCATAACATAATGTTGCTGAGCTTAGACAACTCTTTTCTTCAAGAGTCTTTACTAACTGAAGTAACTTGGAGGCAGCGCCGTTCTTTGGGTGGTACGAATACCTACATAACTACACACCATGCACGTGCATGTAATAGGGTTGCTTAGGACCTGACGATTAGTTGCACACCCGACTGGTGGCTGTGCAGTAGACACTTGTGTGCAAATTACTTAACATGTGACTGTACACATTATTTCAAGTACGGTTAAGCATCTTTTTCCAGTAACTTAACTCTCTCTTGCCATACATTTCAGTGTTCTCAGGACCACCAGCCTGGTCCATAGGACCCAGGTCTGGGCTGCGGCTTAGTCCTGACCATAGCAGGTCACCGATAGGGCTAGGACATCTACAGCAAGTTGCCTCACCCTCTGGATTACTGTTTTTCCTTGTCCTCTCATATATTGCCTGTTCCGTCCCTTTTGGATTGTGGCCACTTCTAAGGGAGGACAGTCTCTTATAGCACGATGGGGCCAGGATCATGATCGGGTCATTTAAGCGCTACTAGAATCTTAAACTAAGAGAGATAGCAAGTATGACGAAGGCTGAAGTTCAGTGCTGACAAGTGCAAGGGGTTCCCCCTCAGGAACAATAATCAAAAATACAAATGCAACATGGGTGACGCTTGGCTGGGTGGAAGCATTATGGAGACGGGTCTGGGAGTCTCGGTAGATCACAAACTCAACAGGAGTCTGCCGTGTGATGTAGCTGCACAAAAGGCAAATGCAGTTTTGGGATGCATCCATTAGATGCAAGACATGGGGGGTGTCAAGTAGAGGCACTATCAAGATATGGAGAAGTTGGGGTCCAGAGGCGGGCAACAAAAATGATAAAGGGTTTGGAAGGCAAGTCATACGAGGAGAGGCTCAAGGAGCTAGGTATGTTCAGCTTGCAGAAGAGGCACTTCAGAGGGGACTTGATATCGGTCTTGAAATACTCGGGCTGCCAGAAAGAAGTGGGGAAAGCACCTTTTTCTTTCTTGCTGCAGGAAGTAGGGCACTGACCAATGGCTTGAAGTTGCGGTAGGTATAGATTGGATATCCAGAAAATAATTCTTCGCCGTTAGAGCAATGAGGCAGTGGGAATATATGCCTAGAGAAATTGTGGGGTCTCCATCACTGGAAGTGTTCAAGAAGCTGGACAGCGATCGGCCAGGGATGACCTGGGTATCGCTATGCCTGCATTCTTCTGCACGTTTTCCCGTGCATCTGGGCTTTACTGGTTGCTTTCCTGCTCCTGCTGGGGCTGAAACCAGACGGTTCCTGGCTAGAGGGGCTTGCCCCTGCGCTCGGGATCAGACCGATCTCCGTATTTGGGGCCAGGGGGGGATTTTACCCTGTGGTCAGATTGGTACAGACTGTGGGGGGTTTTGCCTTCCTCTACAGTGTGGGGAGGGGGATACATGACCCTCTTCTTGGGATCTCTTGACCATATATTAAAAGCCTTTAAAACAGCAGGATGCTGGCCACTGTGTTCCCCTGCTTTACCTGTGGTAGGTTGGGGTGTTATATCTCAAGTTGTGTCAGGGTTGTGGAGTTTGATGAAGAAGTTAGACAGTGGATTTGTATGGATGGTTTGGATATGCATGATCCTGCTTCAGGCAGGGTGTTGGACCAGATGACCTGTGCAGGTCCCTTCCAGTCCTACTTGTCTGATGCTATGGCCGGGGCTCTTGACCTAAAGACTTCCCGGCTCTTCCAGCCCAGGACAGGCTTGATCCATAGCTGAGGCTTTGTTTAGCTGTTTGAGATGGATTGTGTAACAACCCTTTCTGTTTTTGCTCTCTTGTACACTCCCGTGCCTGGGTTGGATAACTTGGACCAGGTACAAATATTTCTTTCTCTGAATCTCAGGATTGCTTAATTCTTGGCAGAACAAAGAGTCCCAGAAGGTGTGGGCTCCTGGGTGATTCAGTGAGGGTGTTTTTGGAGAGTGTGACTGTGTCTTGGTGGCTCTGCTGGGTTAAACCAAGGAAGTAAAGGTGTCCATTCTCATTAGATAAGCCCTTCTTTCGTGACCTCCCACATCAGAAAAGTGAGGGTGGTAGAATTTTCCCTCAAAACGGGAGGGATGCGGACCCGGTCCAGGTCGCAACCTTTAGTAATGAAGTCTTTTATTTTAATTGAGACATCCAAAAGTTGGAGGACTGGGGGGGGGGAGTATAGATGTGTGCTCTGTTAGGCTCAGAGCAGATGGCTACAATGCTAAGTACACTCAGTGCTGACTTTTTTAAATGTGTCTGTCTTCTCTTCTTAGTGCTGTAATCCTTAGTTGTGTATGGGGACGGGGAGGGTGGGGGGTTGTGTTTTGTTTTGCCAGTTCAGACCAGCTAGACTTTCTGGGGTGAGTGGTGCAGGCCATGCTTGTCTTGTAGTCCTGTTTTTTGTCTGTCAGGCAGAATCCTATTCGGGGGATCCCTTGTCATACAGGTTTGTGTTTGGGATTGGGATCGACCGTGCAAGTCACGGGGTGACTAAGTTCTGGATAGCTGGGGGGTCGCGGAGATCAGATGAATAGGCTGCAAGCACTCCAGTACGGCAGGCAGGCTGCACTGTGGAGCTGTTTAGAAAGGACTGAATAGGAAGACAAATTTTATTCTGAGCTCCCCAAGAGCGACCGGGTTGGAAGGAGCTCCCGTTGCTGCTGACTCTTCCTTTCCCCTCTGCCGTGGAGTGCAGAGTTGTGGGCGGTTGTGTCTAGTGACTCGAACGGCTTTGCTCTGGGCTGGAAGCAGCATTTGGAGGTCTGTAGAAGAGAACCAAAGAGCTCAGCTTAAACCTTTCTCAATCCTCTTTTCCAGCTGTTTGAATAAGCCTGTAAAAAGTTTAGGATTCTTCTGTTCCTCACTTAACATGTCAGCCTTGTCGGATGCTATAGTGTGAGGTTGGGCTTAATTTCCAGTGGTCACAGACTACCCAAGGTAATCTCTCTCAAGGCATTTAATCCCTCTGGGCCTCGGCTCCAGTTGTACAGCTCAGGAACAGTCCTGCTTTCTTTGTCTCGCCTGTTTTTTGTCTTCCTTTGTCTTGCCGGTGTCTCTGCAGTTCCTAGCATGGCGACTCCCTAACTTCCATTGGGCCTACTGCGCTCATACAAACGTGTGGTGCAAAATGGGCATTCATTTGGAGTGTGTCATAGTGGTTTTCCAGTGTTGTGCAACAGTCTTGTGATATTTTTCATTTTTTAATGTAACGCACATGAGCATCAGGGGTTTCTTAAGGAAAATCTCTAAGAGGAAAACAAAACAGGAATCCTAAAGGAGAAGGATGCTTTCTGCCTGCTACCTCTGGGAGAGCCGTTCATGCCAACTCTCCTCCACTAAGATATTGGCATTAATGTCACCTGTCCTACGGTACCATAGGGAATCCCAGGTCTTGGGGACTGCCAGGAGGAGTCCGTCCATGCCGATGATGGCTTGTCCCTACGCGTTGACCAGACAAGGTCTTGTACCAACTTGTGTGGGGGGTTTTTCTCCCATCTCTCCCCTTCGGGATGCCCTTCTCACTATATAAACCTCTTTTTTGAGATTTTTTTTTTTTTTCCCTTTGCTCAGCTGCTGCCAAACGCTAAGGCTGCTTCACCACCCTTGACACTCGGTTCGACAATCTGAGGGTGTGGACATACATACAAACGCTTGGAGCCCTTTCAAAAGTGGGACCATTTCCAGAGGACAGCAACTAATAGGTTATAAATCGGCGTGTCTGTGCCACATTTGAATCGGACTCCGTTAATTTGCACAGCGATTCAAATGTAGTGAATCACTCCAATTTGGACTGTACCAGCCGCTGCCCTCTTGCGGTGCGCTCCGCCCTCCCTTTGTTCCAAGTATTTGTGTGTCCGTGGCCATAGGCAGACAACCTACACCTAGGGCCACAGAAGTTTTTTAAAGATACCTGAAGGGTCATGTAATCTACCTTCTGCACAGATTGGCTGTCACTAAGCTAGCCCAGGGAGGCAGCGACCCAGCCAAAACTTCCAGCGAAGGGGCTCCCACAACTTCCCTAGGCAGCTCGTTCCCATATCCCTCTGTTTGCTACAGTTTTTCCTGAGCTTTGAGTTAGCTAGGCTTTGCATGTGTTAAACTCATTGCTTCGTGTCCTGCCCTTTTTGGCAAGGGAGAACAAGGTTTATTCTTTTTCCTCCATCTTGATGGCAGCTCTTCAAATATTTGAAAAGCTCTCTCCTGTCCTCCCCCTGAATCTCCTTTCCTCCAAACTAAACATACCTAGTTCTTTCATCCTTTTCTCCTAAAAAGGTCCCCCCTCTCTTTGATGTTTAACTGCCTTCCAAGTCACAAAAGGTTATCCCTTCGAACTGCTGTTAGGCATAGCAGCTGTGTTAGCAGAAAGGTGTCCCAAAGATTCCTTGGACGCATGCTCCAAACCATCAGGCGCAGTCTGATGGACAACCTGCCAAAGTATGACCTCTCATTGAAGTTGTTTTGGGTCCTGCTTGGGGCTTGACCCTGGTCATGGAGAAAGCGGCATAAAAGATTCTGCTGAGTTGAGATTCCCCCGTGTGTATCTCTGCTTAACTTCTAGGAAAGCCTTTCTGCTGCTCGGTTCTTCTTAATGCACCGGGTTTGGTTTTCGTATGTAAGCTGGGCACCCATGGGGGGGACAGTGTTGCCCTGAGAAATCTCTCACTCGGTTACCCTAACAGGTAAGAAAGTAGTAAAAAAAGAAGGGGGTTGGGGGTCCTCCTAAAGTGTTCTTTCTTTTTTAACTTGGGCAATCTTGCCTATCGAAGCCATCCCTCTCGTGTGTGCATCTTTGCTTCCCTCGCAAATACTTCTTGCAGAAAGGCAGGCAAGGTTCTCTGGGTAAATCTTATTATCTCCTTATTAGGCCAGCTAAAATAGTTGGAAAAACTCTTCTTTGCAAGCTTTCAGGTACAAACGCCCTTCTTCAGTGTTTGTACCCAAAAGCTTGCAAAGAAGATGACACGCATGCAAACTGTTCATCTTGTGTTTTATATTTATTATTATTATTATTATTATTATTATTATTATAATAAAATAGAAAACACAAGATAAACAGTGTGTATGCAAATATGTATATATGTGTGTATATACGCACATGGACACACTATTCATCTTGTGTTTTCTATTTTAGAATATATGTAGATGTGTGTGTACATATAAGATGACATATAACAAACAATATGTAATATTTTATAACTCCGTATGTATGTGTATATGTATACACATACTGTTCATCTTGAATCTTATATTTTAAAATACAAGATGAACAGGATGTGTGTGCATATATATACTGTTATAAAATACAAGGTGAACAGTATAATAAACGCATGTGGCGGTACAAACTATGATCCTTTACATCAGCATTTCAAGGACTTCCCTCCAAATCACTGCCCATTAGGTTTGTCTCCAAAAGGACATGCTACCATTTTCGTTCTTAAATGTACTGAAAAGTGGAGGTAGGAGTCTAACTGGTGTTTTTCTTGTGTTAGGTAGTGGTAGCGTGGCAACTGGGCCGTATAGAAATCCTCAGCAAAGCGGATAGCTTTTACGTGGTAGATGTATACTATTTTCTCTGTTTGTTCTCCCTTGTGTGGTTGGGTTGCCTGTTTTTCCATGCCCTGGCTATCATGCTGGTAACTCCTGAGATGAGATGAGGGTGGAGACGTAGTGATCTCTAAATATTCTTAGACATGTTTTGGATGAAAGGTAAGAGCCTTGAGCCATTGTGCAGTTCTCTGCTCACAGATGTGCAGAAACCCTGCATGGCGGGCAGTTCTGCCGCCTGCGAGTGAAGGTAGTTCTTTTGCGCAGAGTACGACGACTGAGATATTTTTGAGTCAAAATGGAGTGAGACTGGTCAAATTACCACACCACACCTAAAGAGAAGGATGGATATGGATGCTTGTCCATTTATGTTGATCTCTGCTTTTAAGTTCAGCGGCTAAATCTCTGTCCAGCTTTGTTCGTGGATGTAGCTTTGGAGATTTTCTTGCCGCGGGGTTGAACTGAGGCAGAAAGTTGGGCTAAAATACCCTTGGTTGAGGGAGACATCCAGGTGTCCTTTTGATCACGGCTGGAGGAGGAGTTAAGTAGCTTTTCCTGTTTAGTTGTACTGGAAAACCATGGTGAAGTTATTAGATGTTCATTTTTTACTTCCGAGTCGGCTGGCGTGCTTCAGCAGTTTCCGTGGGGGACACCCTCCCCGGCGCGAGGTGGTTGTGAATGGCGAGCTCCCAGATGCATTAAACACGAGGCTGCTAGTGTTTTTCTGTGCTCGGTAGGTGTCTTTTTGTAAGGCCAGTCCTGTTGTTAGGACGCTTGCTCTTTGTTACAGGATTTGGAGAGGAGCTGAGGAGCGTGGAATTAAATGCCCAAACCAACCTCGTCCTGCAGGGAAAAGGGCCGGTGCTTAGGAGAGTAGGACTTGTCCCGCCCTGTCCCTGTTGTTGTCATGGGGCCTTGGGAGAGTTGATGCCAGAACCGGGATGTAGGCAAGGCTTGGGAGTTCCCCCTGGATTTCTTAAATCCATGGGCCAGAGGGATATCCTTTCCTTTGCTTTTCTCAGCCACGTACAGAAAGGATGTGGACACATTGGAGAGAGTCCAGTGGAGGGCAACGAAAACGGTTGTGGGTTGGGGGACAGGACTGGTGAGGAGAGGCTGAGGGACCTGGGCTGATTTAGTCTGGAGAAGAGAAGACCAAGGGGGATTTGATAGCAGCCTTCACCTCCCTGCAGGGGGGTTGCAAAGAGGATGGAGCTGGGCTGGTCTCAGTGGGGGCAGATACAGGACAAGGAGCAATGTGCTCAGGCTGCAGCAAGGGAAGTTTAGGTTGGATATTCGGAAGAAAGCTCTCACTAGGAGGGCAGTATAACACTGGAACAGGCTACCCAGAGAGGTGGTGGCCTCTCCATCCGTGGAGGTTTTGAAGACCCGGCTAGGCAAAGCATTGCCTGGGATGATGTAGTTGGGGCTGGTCCTGCTTGGAGCAGGGGGCTGGACTAGATGTGACCTCCTGACTCACTTTCTATGATCTAGAAGGAAAGCTTTAGGAGAAATGGCCCTGTAGGACTTTCTTGGACCTCTTCTGCATTTGAGCCCTGTATATGGGGAATGGTGCAATGTAATCTACAGTAATTTGCTTTGAGCATTTGGATCTAAAAGGATTTTTTCCCCCTGCTTCCAGAAAGAGCCAAAAAACATACAAGTTTCATTTGGGACCAGAATGAGAACAGACTCTTGGCATTTTTTTAAGCCCTGGCATAAAGACTTGCCACATCGTGGAACATTTCTAGTTGGGAGGGATGAGGAACAGCTACTGATTTCCCCCCCCCCCCCACACACACACACTTTAATACCTCTAGGCAATAGCAACAGACATCTTGGTGTAGTTGAAGCAAAGGGTGTGCAGATACTTGCAGAGCAAGTGTGGCAAAAAAGTAGACCTTCCTCCATGCAGTAGAGTGTCTCTCGGTGTTTCTAGGCTCCTTTCCAAGAGTCTTGCAGGGAAATGACTTCTCAAGCTGGAAATTGCACGGTTCAATCTTAAATTCCCTCTCTGCTTCTCCCACCCCAGCAGAGACCTCCATCTCGGACCACATTGTCTGAACAGTCAAGCAAGGTAGTTGTGACCAGACACCTACCTTCTGTCGCACGCTCTCCTCTGGTGCCCAGGACGCCAAGCTAAGAGGGGACGCGAGGGGAAACTGCCAAGCATCAGTTGGGCTTTTGCTTGTTGCCCCTACGGCCACTGCCAGCTTTGGGACTCTGCAAGCTTGCAAAGCAAATGCTTCCAAGGAAAATCTGCTTTTCATATTGGAATATGTTAACATTTGTAATGATTGGGTTTCCTGTATCAGCCAAATAGGTCAGAAGCACAGGACTGCTGCAGGAGTTGGCCGGTGCCAAGACAATAGGCTATTGCTAAGCACTTCCAATCAGCTCTGTAATTATCCCGTGGCTTAGATTTCTGGGGATATGGCAGCTGAAAAACCAGCCTTTCCATGGTCTTTTGTTACACCAACGTTGTTTTGTGGTGGTGTTCTGTTTTTTTTCCTCTTTAAATCTGGGATTCTCGTTACTGACAACACATGCGGACTGACTTTTTTTTTGCCCTTTGTTCAATTAAACCCTCTTGTTCACGTTCCTGATTAATAGTCACAGGGATTATTTTTGTAATCGTTCTAGGCCCGTTTTTTTTTTTTTTAAACGAACTGAAGCAAAAGATGGATGGTGCTATTTTGTTGTGTCAGCTGAGGACAAGATGAATAAAGCATGGGGTGAAATGTGTGTTTCCTTATGCTGTGTAGCAAATGGGCAGTCTAATAATACTTTGGCAGCGAGTCAGGTAAGCTGTAATCATTAGCAGAAAAGTTTCAGTTACAACCAGAAATATTACTTTTGGCATTCGCGTCGAGACTATTCAGTTTCCTCGCAACTCAATTACTTGGCCCCTCTCGAATTAAGCAAAGCCTGTAAAAGCAATTCCCATTCTTATTAAATACATAGCGTAACCAGGGTTGAGGTGAAGTCCTAAAAGAGAGGTGTTTTTAAGATGCCTGTTCATTCAGTTTTGAACCTCAAGCTTTCATGTACACTTGGTGGCGAAACCGGTAATTATTGTTGTGGTGGAAACCTGTTTGGATTGTGATTTAAGTGAACCAAAGTGTTCCTGGATCGTTTGCCTGATGGGAAGAAGTGCCCTGGATCTCCGTTGCATTGGTTGGTTTCTCTATAACCGCTTTTCATTGACTTGTCAGCTTTTTTCTGCATCTTGATACTGTGACATCATCTGAAAACTTTGCATTTGACAGGACATCACTTACTTGAGTGCCAACTGAAACGGTTTGGACTGTATCTGGGGATTTTGGTTGGGTTTTTTGGGGTTTTTTTTTTTTAAATCTGTTCATCTCTGGTAGTAGCAAGTATTTCCCAGCCCTCGTTTCTGTTATGCAAGAAAGACCAACACATTCATGTTAATTCTCAGGGTGAGCCCAGGCTTCCTTTGCTGCGGATGAATTGTCTTCTGTTGTGCTCCATCGGTATGCTTTAACGGATCTGTCTTGTGTTATGGTGACTTACCAGCTGGCAACTAAAAGTGCATTGATTTAGTCATTACTGTTAATGTTGGAGGTGTGATTGCAACCCAGTAGACTGACTTGAGCCAAGTTTCAGTAGCAGTGAAGATGATGATGCCCAGGGGTCTGGATGGCAACAAACCCAGGTTAAAATTGGTGTTGGTCATATCATCGCTGCCTTTTTGGTACCCAGGCTAACTAGGTTGAAGCTGCACCCATGCTATTCTCCCCTCTGATTTTGCAGTGTAGACATCTAGTTGGTGAGATGATACCTTGCATTGCTCTGCTGACAATATAGATGTATAGGTGGCTTCACCCACCAGTGAAATACAGCCAGCTCGGCCATTTTAAGAGCCACTGCTCTTTTGTCACAGTTCCTTTAACACTATACAGGGAGCAGAAAGGTAACTATATGAAAAGGATAAAGCATTACACTGCAGGACCGCCTAGGGAAGCTCAGATTATGGTGTCCAAATGGGAAATTGCCTAGGCTATTCCCCATTTGTGCGCCCCAGAGTGCCAGGTGCCCTGGGGTGAAAACTTCTGTGGGATCTTCAAAAGCCATGTGTCGTGTTGGGAGACGTGTCTGCCACCCCACTCAAATGGTGGCATTATTTGATATCCTACAGGGTCAATGGGTTAGGATTTTGAGACGGGCTATCTACCTAGTGAATCACCAACACCACAACCCACTAATCGACACCCACTTGTTTCATAGAGACTCCTCATCTGAGCTGGACTGAGGTCTCATTGTTGGGGTTTTTTTGTTGCTGATGACTATACCTAAGGTGACCAGGATTACTTCTGGAGGGTAGTCGGAGTGAATTTGAAACCCTAGGATTAAACTGGTGACTAAGCTCTCCACTGTCCTGAAAACAGCCTTGCAGTCTGCATTTGAGTTAGTTGGGGAAGCCACATCACAGGGGCTCTCGAGAGCAGAGGGGATCCTATGTGCGTGCCTGGAAAAAGGGGGGGAAGAGGGGCAGGGAAGATGATCTCCCTTGCAGCTGCTTCCTCAAGACTGAAGTAGGACTAGCAAGTGTGAGCCATGCATTATATAATATGTAATGGGAAAGCATTGGGTGAAGGAGACCTTGTTCTCAATGCAAGCAAAAAAGAGTTGAAGCTCTAAGGAGAAGAGCTAGCGAAATAATATCTAGAAATGAACTGGTGCTTCATCTCATCCCCTCCCAGCCCCCCATTTACCAGGCATTTCATAAGACGGCAGAAAGCTGCTGAGAATATTTGCTGGGCTAAGAAGGAGCGAAGTTTGCAGACAACCAGTTTCTGTAACTACCAGTTAAATTACACGCCCAGCCCTTCCAGACACCACTGCGGTGTGTTTTTTGGAGTCAGCTGTATATTGCCTGGGTTTTAGGTTTTTTTGAATCTTTAAACAAAGCAGGCAGCCAGGGCTTAGTGTGCGAGCCGTTCTGGCTATTTAGAAACTGGCAAGGATAGTTTAGGGTATTTTTGTTTCTCCCCAGCAAAAACTTCCAGGTTGGAGAGAGGCCACATAAAAGAAGTCCCCTTCTCCCAAGGGTCTTCCTTTCAGCATATCCCAATTTGAATCCTTCCTCTCCTAGTGCGAACGTTGCAGGAAAAAGTGTATGTGGAGGCCACTTATAGGCTGGATGTCTCTAGGGAAAGTTCACAGCATAGCCAGACACTGGTCGGCATTTGGCTCTGATTTACGGAGACTCTGTTGTTCGGTGACCTTTGTGGGAACTAAATTGGTCTCAAGCCATTTTCTAGTGGTCTGTTGTCTGCAACAGGGAAACCACCACCACAGCCGACACCCCACTTTGTCCCTTTGTGAGCATATGCAGGGAGCAGATGGGCTACAGGGCATCCCCTTGGTGTTCCTCCACCAGGGCACAGAGTGATGGGCTACAGGGCATCCCCTTGGTGTTCCTCCACCGGGGCACAGAGCACCACAACTGCACTAGATTAGTGGCAGCACTTGGTTATCCATAAAGGTCAGCATGGCAGCTTGAAGGGATGGTCAAAGTGCTGCTCACCCGCCCTGCCAGCATGTGGAAATTGCACTGCACCCCATTAAACTAGCTTGACTCTTGCTCCAGCATGTGCTTTTCAGCAGGCGCGTCGGATGCCACGTGCTACCAGTCCCATTGATGCTTGGAGCCCCTGTGTGGTCTCCTGTCTATTTTGGTGGACGTGTAATATTAAACATTTCTTTTTGGGGGGGAAAAGGTCAACTTGGCCTTTCCCAGTATCTGCTGTTGCCTCTGCAGAGCAGGGCACTTCTAGCAGCAATGGCAGCTCCCCCCACCCCGCTCCCCGCTTCCTTCAGATTAGTTAAGATCCCCCATTAAAGACTCCTTAGCATGCAGGAAGGAGTACAATGCTCTGAAAAAAATTTAATTAGCCTTTTTTTCAAGTTCGTGAGAGAACCAGCCTTGCAAATTCTGTAGGCCTGGAAGTCTGCTGTAGTCACCCTTAATGAAATAAAACTGCAAACTTTTTTTCCTCTTAGCTGTTCTCAAGCTGTGACTTCACTAGGGTTTATTGTAGGGACTATGCTTGCACTTATAAGGCAGAATCCTGGAGCCACTCTTATCCATTGTAGCTTTGTTAATGTTTGTCTTGCCAGTGACTTGGCAGGAAGGAGCCTGAATTGCTATAGCCAAGCTTTGGTTACAGTTGTCTTCACTTACTACAGTAGTGATATTTGCTTTCTTATTTCACATTCAATTTTAAAGAGCAACCTAAAGGTCCGAGTGGCATACCTCTGCCTCCTGAAGTCGATAGCAAGTGCGTAACGGCCTGGGGAGAAGGCAGAATTGAAAAGAGGAGGGGGAAGGAAGGATCTCTGAAGAGCAGGGTGGCTTTGCTTGCTTGCTGTAAGGTGACCTGGGCAAGAGCTTCGATAAGAGTTTTATAGCAGTTGATAATGGGGAAAAATATATAATTGCCATTCACACTGTAAGCTATTCACTTCTGTTGCTGCAGTGCTTCCTCCCGCTCCCTCCCGTCGGAGCACGTAAGACTGGCGCTGGCTGGGTTCTTGAACAAACTGCCCAAGCACAGGAGGGGAAAAAGGGGCTACTCAGGAGGGAGAGTTGACCTCCCGTTCTTCCCCTGATTTTTTAGATTAAATTAAATTCAAACAACCAGTAAGTGTGAACCCCTAGAAATCCCACCGATTGAATGAAGATGATGGAAGCTATAGATGCTCGGCACGCTTCAAAATGATCTGGGGATCTTTGAGCCTGAGCCAAGTGTCCTCTAAATGTAGTAAGAACAAAATGCTCTTAATTAACCTTTTTTGTGACAAGTGCCCTTCTGAGTTAATGCGGCAGCTAACCCTCACTCTCTTCCTACTTGCTTTATATTACTTAATGCCTCTCCTGTGCTGCCTGCTTCTCTCTTGCTTTGTGCTCCCGTTCTCAGAGTTCAATAATTCATTCTGGACTTCTATTTTAAATCTGCATCTCTCCTTTCCCTTGTCTGTGATCCTTTTTTAATGCCCTGTTTTTCTTAAGAAGGCAGTCGGCGTGCACAAATCGGTAAGAACTCCATTCAAGTCCAGTGAGCCATCCAAGAATTACTGTATTTATAGCTGGGACCCAGATTTAGTTTGATGTCTCCTCCCTTTTACTCTCTCAGCTGAACCAGGCCAACTTATGAGGCTATGTGCAACCCAGCCAAAGGAGAGAGCCTGACTGTCCCCAGAAGTGTAGAAATTGTCTTATGCCTCGCATTTGGCCTCGGATGTTTTCTGCCATCCCGCCTGGTACCCATCTAAATACTATTTAGGGAATATCCCAGAAAAAGGTAGTGACGCGAGGACGGATCCTTTTTGGTGACAGCTGTCGTCGGAGGTGGAAAATGCATTTGCCAACAAGCTAACACTGAATGGCGACCTCTGCTTTTATGCTTCTCTTCACTGCTGGTTTGGAGGACTTGGAAATCATCGCTCCTGGATGTCGGCAGAAACGAAAGCTGCTCTTCCCTCGGTGCCAAGCAAGTCTTGCATGAACTGAAGTCATGTGTTATGAAATCGTAAATTTGGTCTCGAATATAAAAAGCATGGATTTTTTTTTTAGGGGTCCCAAGAGACAGCATAGCAGTGTGGTCAACGTTTTTAATTCTGTTGGCCACTAAGAACTGCCAGGTGACACCGTGGGCATCTGTACAGGCTTCAGGTTGGTGCCATCCTATCTAAGTTTGGTTCATTTACACCTGACCTTTCCATGTGGACTTTACTTATTTCACAGCCAGTGCCCCTCAGTGCCATTTTTGTTGTAGACTTCATGTCTTCGTTCCTATTCAGCCGTGGTTGGACAACAAACCATTTTGATCATCGGAGTTTTGTAGGCGATGACAAGCTACGTCAGGGCAAAGTTTTATACAGAAGAGAATTCCTATTAAAATGAGGGCTCTTCACATATCATTTAATGACCTGGGCTGAAACGTCCAAGGCAGTAGCACACATTCCCTTCTGAAATGGGAGGCAGACCAAGGAGGAAATTGGTTTTGCAACCGTGAGGTATGCTTGCTTCCGCTGTTTCTTTCTTCTCTTGTGTAGCTCATCTTGCAGAAGATGCTCCTTGGTTTTACTCCCTTTGTATGGCATTCATAAGAATAAGTAGCAAATATCCCTATGACTCCTGCACTCTCCCCCACATACGGGTCCAAGCTGAGAAGTTAGGAATCACTTCCAAATATTAAAGTTTTGTAGGCATTGGTTGATGTCTGTCTTGGAGGAGGGCAAGCTATCAAACTCCATTGCCTCCTACGAAGCTTGATTTCACAGGGGCTGCAACTGATGGGGACTAACACTTGTGTGCTTCGGGCGAATTCGCTGGAGCGGTTTTGAGCACGTGGCTCTGAGGCCCTCGGCAGATGATAGAGCACGAGTAAACATTAGCAAGTCCTAATACTCCCATGCCGCGCTCTCGTGAGAGAATAAACACTCCAGAAGGCTTGCCCATATTTCAGACAAGCTGAGCTTGCTGGTAATTCCCTTGGTCATCGCCTTGTCCACTCTTCCACCTCCCTCCTGAAAACATACTTGTTCCATGAATCTGTATACAAGTGACTTCTTGCTCTTGCTTTACCTCCCTCCCCTGTGAGCGGTGGCATGCTTTATTTAAGACCAGGTATGGCTTGTGCAGAACTAGCCTTTCCCTTGCACACCTTGCAGCAGGGTACCCAGTGGCCTGCACTGCCGCCCGAGCTGAGATCTAGTTCCTCTGAGGCTGTCGTCACAACCAGCATTACAGAATCGTAGACAGTGAGGGGTGGGAGGGACCTCCGGGCGTCCCATCTAGTGCAACCCCCTGCTCCAAGCAGGACCAGCCCCAACTGCATCATCCCAGCCCAGGCTTTGTCTGCTCGGGTCTTAAACACCTCCAAGGATGGAGCTTCCCCCACCTCTCTGGGTAACCTGTTCCACTGCTTTACTCTTCTTGTGAGAATTTTTTTCCTAATATCCAACCTCAACTTCCCTTGCTGCAGCCTGAGCCCATTGCTCCTTGTCCTGTATCTGCCCCCACTGAGAACAGCCCAGCTCCATCCTCTTTGCAACCCCTTTGCAGGGAGCTGAAGGCTGCTGTTTAATCCCCCTCCATCTTCTCTTTGCCAGACTTTATAAGCCTGGCTTCCTCGGGCTTTCCTTTCAAGGGCCGTTTTTCTGTACATGGGGAGGAAAGGCAGCCACTACTTCCCCCTGGAATCTGGATGCTGAAGCTGGCCTTCATCTCCGGTGCAAGGCAGTGATGAGAGGAGTGGTTCTTGGCCATGATGAGGTCTTGCTCCGCTGGTCTGGCAGCCACTTCAGTGCTTGCCTTCCCCCCTGCATCATTCATCTATCTCCAGGACCTTCTGCACACGTTAATCAAAATGTTCTGCATGCGCAGTCTACTCTTGAGATTGGAAGACGGCAAGAATCTCCCCCCCGGCCATAAAAAAAGAGAATTAATTCTCTGGAGGTTGAAAACCTACCTCAGCCTCTAAGTAAGATGCTCCATCGGCTGCAGATGCACAGGCAGGGAGTTCTTCTGATTTGGGGTATTGGACCCATCTTATTCGAGGTGCAAGTATGACTAACAGATGCTTTCCAGAGCTATGTCAAGGCCGAGTGGGGGCTGGTCATTGGTTTATCTGCCACATCTAGGAAGATGCACAGTATGCTCCAAACAGAAAATAAAACCCAGAGCAACCTTCTCTGTTATGTGGTTCCCGCTTGAGTCTAAATGTCTGACATAATAGATTCTGGTTTGAATTTCCCCTCATTTAATATGAAACAGGCTTCACCTTTTTGTTTTGAGCTGCGCTCCGCAGACCTCTGTCCAGGAGGGTTCGTCTGCCCTGCCATCGGATTGCAGGCCCACACTTTCCTTCCCCGGCTCTGCCCTGAACCTGCAGAGGGAATAGGAGACGCTTCGCTTTATTTAACGGAGTAGCCAGGGCTTTCGGCTCGTCTCTCTTGAGCTGCTACGGAGCCTGCGGCTCCAGCCCCACAACGGCAATGCTTGCACTCCCGAGCCAAACCGTCACATGAGAGTAACCCACATTCCTGTGGAAAAGTTTGTGGAAGGTTGAAACGGCTCCCACACATCTGTCCTTAACTTTTCCAAAGGGGGAAAAAATCTGCTGAAGCTATGAAATATTGTCCTTAAAGCCTGTCTTGCAGCTCCCTCTCTTCTCTCCTCTCTTTTGAGAGATTCAAGAGCATTTCACTATTTGTGCGTTGGTCGCCAGCACCCAGGCATTGCCGTGCTCCCTGGGGATGGGAAAGAAGTGAAGCTTTACACACTGACCTATTCTCTTTAGTGCAGAGCCTCTAGTTTCATGGCTCTCAACCTCATTAGACTCGAGGCATCCCTTGGAAGATGCTGGCTCTTAGTTTTCACTCTACTTTTTGTCTACAACAAAAAATAGAGTAAAACTTGTGTTGCGGTCTTCACGTTCTTTGGAACAGGTCAGGATCTTTTTAACACCAAGGATTGTATTTGAAATCTCTGAGTTAGTCTCGTGAGTCACGTTTGCACACCGAACAGTGCTAATGTGTGGCACCCCGGGGCTGTGTTGAAAGGATCTCAAGGCACCCCAGGGTGCTGCAGCATCCAGGTTGGGATTCATTGTTCCAGCAGGAACTTGTTTCGCGTAAGCAGCTAAACAATTTTACCGTTACATCCCGGGCCAGCTTTGAGCCAGGGGGCAAAATGCTCTATATCTTGTTACAGGCCTGTGGTCTCATCAGAATTACATAGCGACACCGTTCCCCGTGGTGCGGGCTTTTATTGCATTTTCAATTAATTTGATACTGCGTGTTATAGACCCGGGTGGAATCCAACTCTGTTTGTACTTAACATCTGATGCGTCGCGTTAGGCTTTTGAGAGCTCCTGCCACAGTGAAGGTTTTGGTATCGAGTATTCTAGCTTTGATGTATTTGCCAAACATCTGTGCACTTTCTATATATTTTTCTGCCCCCCCCTTCCCCCCTTGCTTTCAGGGGGGGAAAAAATAGCTACATTTATTTGAGGATGAAATATTTTGCTGGGAAGAACTATAAATTGGAAAGGCTGAACATTGTCGAGGAAAATTCTGGCCAGCGGTAACGGAAGGAGGGATGAATTCGGGTACGTGCTCTGGAGCAAATGATCCTCGGCATCCTTTCTGCTATCCTTTGGAGATCTGCAAATTGGAAAGCCAGGAGTGGGTTTGCCATAGTCTCAAGTGCCCGAAGCCGGGAGGGAGTCTTTGCGGGCAGGCTAAAATAAGGTGGGGAGGAAAGGCATTGACATCCTTGCTAATGTAACCCACGTCGCACTGGGAAGTCTGGGCACCCGCTAACGTGTCCTGTCAATTAGGGCTTCTCCGTTCTGCTCCGAAATGTGAAGTGAGCTTGGCAAACCACTTTGACACGTCCACACCTCCATATTTTCATTTGTGCTTGTACCTGTATGGGTAAAACTACTCTCTTCTGTTCAGGAGGGAGCTGTCGATCTGTTGTTGGCAATTTGTGCGCCTGCTAAATAGCCCTTTGGCCTTTGCCTAAGGAGCGTTGCAGGTCAGTTATGATCTCTTGTGTCATCGTGTAGTGGCTGTTCACAGCCCACATAAAAGGTACCATGATATTTTAGGCTGTTCCCTGTGCTACAGTGGCGGTATTTCGATAGGATCTTTTCTTCTGAGCGTTTGGGAGGCTGCGTAATCTGCAGAAAGCCTCCATTGTCGTACGGTCTTGGCATTCAGATACTGGAGTTTTGTTAGCTCCCCAAAAAAAGGCTGCAACCTGGTCTCAGATGTACGGGATGGCTGAGCCGTTGCGGTAGGATCTGTTCTAGTGTGGGAATTGCCCCCCTCCCTTCCCCTTTCTTAATCAGATCCCAGCAAAGGCCTCTAAAAACTGAAATGAATTGCATCTGACACAGCGAGCGGCGGTTGCGATGGGCTTCTGTAAGCCAGCCCTCTGCTGTAGGTCTCCCTCCGATCCGGAGCAACGATGCAGTCGGCGCGTTAATCCTGCTGGAGCTCAGATGCTCGGAGTGAGAATATCCACGCTCCTGGGGGGAGCATCTTCCTTCCTCCTCGCCCAGCTCCCTTCCCAAGGGACGCTCCGCCAGCTTGGGGAGGGCTCGGCGCGATCGTGCCCGTCCTTCTAGGAAGAGGAGCGTATCGCTGAGTTTGCCCCGAGCAGCGTGGGAGATGCTCAGGCAGAGCCAAGGAATGTGCCCGTAATGTAAGCGGGGGTGCCCCAGATGCATTTCATATCTCTGAATATAGAAGAGCAATCTAATCTGTCGAGAGAGAGAGAGTCTCAAGCTGTGCGTGTGTTTGGTTTGGACGGCGTTCGCCCTCCACTTGGAACTGGAGTATGTCTTGGCAGCAGGAAATCATTGTGACAGAATAATCCTGAATGCATAGGAGTCGAACCAAAGTTCACGCGGTGCCTCTCCTTCTTAAAGGTGTAGTGTTTTGTTTCCCTTGTGCCTGGCTTTTTCCCTCCACCCTCCAAAAAAGCCAGGCACAACTTTCTTGGGCAAAGCTTATTTAGAACGAGCCCCCTTTTTTAAACCGCTGTCTTCTCTCTTTGCCATAGGAAGCCCGTTGCTTCATCTGGGTGACTTTTTTTAGGCTCGCATTGATTAAACCCAGTGTCTTGCTCTGTAAACTTTCTTGCACGGGGCCTCAGCTCCAGGTCCCTTCCAGCAGAAACCAGGACGACCGGAGATTTTACTTCTGTTGGAGCAAAACCCAAGTGCTATCTCTTGGCAAACCCTTCTCCCATCAGCCTGGCTTGAAGAGTGCTTCAGCAACACTCCTGAGAAGACGCATGCCAGAAATGTATTCAGTCCATGTGATTTGTATGCGTTTAAACCCTTAGAAAGCGGTAATGCAGGATTTTTAACTCATTTATCATCTTCCTGGTTAAGATGTTAAGGGAGAAACAACTAAGAACACTTGAAAGCTGAGTTAGATAATGGATGGGCATGGACTGCTCTGATAGACTGAGATACAGGTGGAAAGAGGAGCCCGGCTACCTTGGGGGGGGAGGTCAGAAAGCTGCCGTAGCATCCATCATTGGCCCGTTGGGGTTGTGGTCCGGAGCCGGCGCCTCGGGAGTCTTTACAGAACTCACAATTTCTTGCATTTGCAAATTTTTTAATATGGATTTGGTCACTTTTGGGGTGCTCTCGCCTGTCACGAAGCCCCTAATAAGGAATCTCCCTTCCCTTAGTACAGCTTCACTCCTGCCTTCTCCCCCTCCGCTTGGAATCAGCCCCCCGATTAACCGAGACGCGCACGCACCCAGCGAGATAAGGAGCGAGGACGCTTGAATTGGCTACAGCCACGTTAAACGGTGCACTTCCAATCCAGTTTATTTGGCTCCGTTAGAAATGCATTGTTGCATACATTTTGCGGTCTCTTAGCAACAGGGGACCTCTACTGTAAAGCTGTATTTTCCAAATATGCAAGTAATTACTGAGTTTTGTGTTTTTTGGAGTGGAGTGCCAGGCGTTTTCCCCATTTACGATGGACCTTTGTGTGCTGGACCTTGGAGTTCCCGTGTTTCGCTTACAGCAGCGGCACAAGGACCCATCCCGCGACTGACTTACAAGTCCAGCTGTTTTACCTGCCCCAGCAAAGCTTCTGTGGTCTGGGTGGTATTTGCTTTATGGAAGTGCTTAAAGGCCCTTGCTGTGATCAGGGTCTTGCTCCCTGCCCTCAAAGAGACTTTCAAATCTAGAGATGAGGCAGACACCGGGAATAATGTCCCCATTGTATAGTTGGTGAGGAGGGGAAGCAAGGCACATACTGAGGGCCTTGCTGAGACTGCAGGGGAGGTTGTCCAAGCACCACGAGTCGAACCCTCATCTCCGAAGTCCTGGTCAAGGACCCGAACCCCCAACACCACCCTCTTCCTCCTGGCATGTCCGCTTTTCAGCTGATCTCATAGTGAGAAGCCCAATAAATCGGGTGCTGTTGTTCTTCAAGCTGCTTTTAAGGATACATCTCTCTTTAATTTCCTCCACTCGTTTACTTCTAGGTAGGGGACAGATGTACAAAAAGCCCAAGGCAGAATCGATCCAAGTTATGCAGTTTTCTGTAAGTGGTGTAGTTTAGATCAGTAGTGAACAGAATACACATCCCCCCTTTTGGGGGGGGGGGGGGGGGGCGGGTGTGCAAAGCTTGGACCGGGTTCTGCCGTTTGTAAAACAGTCCATGTGTGCCAAACTTCTGTTACAGGTATAGACTAGTTTCCTATCACTTATATCAGTAAAAGTGTAATGTCTGTACCTCGCCCTAGAAGCCAAGGTGAGCTTGCCTCTTCTCTGACATGGACTAGTTGCATTGCACGTAGAATGGGCCATACCGAATTGCCCTGAGCAGCGTGGCATATACTCGGGCAGTAATAATATACATTTGGGCAGTAGGTTTTAGGCTGCTAACGGGTTTCACACTTGGACCTCTCCTTTTCTGGTGAGACGGATGCGATAGCTACGGTATGATCCAGAGCACATTTCACAGGTGTTGGCTGGTGCAGGCCTAGAGCCTGGATAGCCGAGAGGATGCCACGTGTCAGAGTGGGACGTGGGGGGCAGCCGACCTCGGACTGCAAGCGCAGGAAGCACGGTAGCTTGAGACAGACTCGGCACTGGGTTGGAAACTTGTACAGCAGTTGTGCGTTTTGGGGCTGAATGCTGCAGTGCTTTAGACCCAGTTACATTGATTTTTTGGCAGCATTGCATCAGTAAGGAGAGGGTTTAAGGCTCTTCCTCCCTTTCACATGCAATAAGCATCCCACCAGAATTAAATCAGAAGCGAGTCCCCACTAAAGACTCAGCGGCGTGCCTCCAGACCATTTTTGCTAACGCATGACAGCTCTCCTTGCTCTGCTGTTTGTAAAGACCACAGGCTGCAGACTTGTAGGTTGCTATGTGGAATAGAAGGTCTGTAAATCTCTTTCGCTGGAGGAATGCATTACTCCTGCCCCTGTGTCATGGATGATTTAGTCCTAATGGAAAGGAATAAAACCCCATGATAATATATTTGTCTTGTCTCAACTCCGTGAAAGGCATGGAGATTGACAGCGTTCCTATGCCTCATTTCATTAATTTGTCTCACTAACCTCTGTTTAGCACCAGAGGATCAGGCGAACAGATCCCTGCCAGCAAGCCTGCTCTAATTGCTCACTACTGCTGCTGCCTTCCTGTTTGATCACACTTGGAGATGTGAGACTGGAAGCGGCAAGAAAATTGAAATGCTTAAATATTGGCCTATTGCTCATTTAGCTCTGACTGCTTTCAGGCTGATCGCTACAATCGGTGCATCTCAAAGGCCCCCACTATTTCTAAATGGGGAGGACTAGGTGCAAAGAGAGAAATGACTGCATCGCTTCTCCATTTCCTACGCTTATTGGATTCTGGGTGGGGCCCTGCTTCATAAAGGGAAGACGCACGAGGGTGCCTACGAGATGGCGCTAGCATATTTCTGGATGAAACGTGGCTATCGGCACTTCCGTTTCCTCAGTCTAGGATTTTACTTTAAACAAGTCTTGGTGTACACTTGCAAGCAAATGTAACTCAGTGCAGGGCTGCCTTCCTTGAGTCCTGGGATGCTTTATAATCCCCACGGGTCAGTGGACTAGTTGCGCTCACTCTTGGCAGATGCTGTTAGTGATTTGCAGGGGGTGCTTGAGTACCATTTCTTCCCCCAGCACCTCCCTGCTTGGCTAAAAGAGAGAGAGAGCCACACTGTAATGCTCTTGCCCCAGCCCTTTCTCTCTTTTGGTTCCTTTTTCCGCAAGACCACTTTGAGTGGCGTGTTTCCTACGTCTGTGGCAAATAGAGGGAGATCCTCTCCGCAGTGAGCCTGGGCTTAGGGCTGCTCCTTGGAAAACTTTTTCAAATCCTTTGCCTCCAAGCAACACGCGTACACACATGGGAAAACTGCACTTTGCTCCGTAATGCCTTCCCTGCAGGATTCGTACGCCCCATGAAAAGGGCAGTGGCTTTTTTGGAGGTGAAGTGATTTCATGCATCTTGCTAGGCCTGCTTCAGGATCTTCCATCCATGTCTTTGCTGGAGTTGGCACGTTCACCTTTGCAGCTTGGGGGAGAGGGGTATTGTATCATAATGCCCTAGAAACTTATACCCAACATGCATATATTGAATGTTCCTCTGCAGTGATGCTTTCGCTGTTTTCTCTGTATCCAGTGACAGTATCTCTCAGGCTTATGAAAGTTTAGGCTATATATCTCCAATTTTAGGTAGTCTGTAAGGTGCACATTTCTTTCTTCATCCTGCCATGAAGACTCTTGGACTTGGAGGGAATAAAAGGGCTCAAGTGAGACGATTTCCCACCTCCCCCTTTTTTTTTTAAACATCCCTTTCTTGCCATTTTTCCATGTTGTCCTTGTCTTCATAGCTTTTCAAGGTAACACTTGTATACCTGCAGATGGGATTTTGCGATGCCAGACAATCCACAAATTGATGTCATTGGATGAAATGCCTGGCACAGCCAAGCACCAGGCGCACACTTTGTGCCCATTTCCAACAGCAAGGTTGGGGCTGCTTTAGAGAGAGGCTGGGAAAAAGCTTCAGAAAATAGGGACTCGAGTCTGAGCTGTTCTGGGAGGGGCTTTCTTATTGCTCCCCGAGCGTCTCTTTTGTTCGGCACGGTGCAGCGCATTAGCTGGCAGGCTGCTAAGGTGCTGGCTGCTTTCTAGCCTGCTAGTCATCACTCTGGTACTCATTTCCGAAGCTGTCATTTCCTGCTCTTGTGCAGTCAGCTCTTTGAGGCATGGCTCGCCAGGACCTCTGGCTAAATGGGATTTGAATGGAGCTGAAAAGAAAAGCAGTGTCGGAGAAAGAAACGGGAGCCCTCACTTAAGCTTGCTGCAGGGTCTGAGGTGACAGACCCAGCCGGTAGGTTATCTTTAGCCAGGCTTGGGTAGGACCTGTGTCTGGATGGGAGACCTCCAAGGGTCAGCTGGGCCCTTCAGGATGTGGAAACAGGGAGTTGGTGGGTGGCTTTTTGCCCAAAACTCCACAGAAGCAGTGCTTCAGAGTTTGGTATGGGGCACTGGAAAGCTGCTGGTGCCAGCTTTATAAATGGAAAGGAAAAACCAAGGTTTGGGCTGGTTGTAGCTATTAAGGATGAAAGAACTTCTTTGCAAGAGGAGTAGCGTTGGCCCACTGACTCAGTCATGCTCCTAGTTGGGTTAATTTTCTCCCTACCTAATTAAAGTCCCTGGTTTCCACTAAATGCATCTGATTTCTGGCTTCAGTTTCTTGGCCAGCATTGCTATAGTCTGTTCTACAACTACCCCAGCAATTCACCCAAAGAACCTTGTCTGCCCAGAAATGGCTGCATTTTGGGGGATCCATGCATGTCCCTAACCACCTTCCTGGTGACTGGCGCTTCAGCAGCAGGTCTCATTCGAAGTGCTTTCCGTAGTCCGCTGCTTCTTCCATGAGGTCACGTTGGAGGATTTTACTTGCCCTAAACCAGTCCAGAGTTCAGCATCTGCAAACTTCACAATAAGACGTGCTAAAATGGAAGTGATGTGTCAAGCTACAGAGGAAGCAAATATCAGCTTTTTTTTATACTGTGAATGAGGACTGTTCTCTTATCAGCTGACTCTGGGGTCCTTATTTTCTTTCTTTTTTTTCCCCCTAAACTATTAGGAAGTAATTTGTAATTCTTGGATGCAACTACTGCAGGCCTTGTTTGAAACTTTATTAATGCTTTTCTAAGGAAAGCTAGAAGGTGGAAGGCACGTTTGCTTTAAGATTAGTCCTATGAATGTAA
Organism: Alligator mississippiensis; assembly: GCF_030867095.1. NCBI lineage: Eukaryota > Metazoa > Chordata > Crocodylia > Alligatoridae > Alligator > Alligator mississippiensis. Next base: position 98,377,999 of record NC_081829.1, read on the forward strand.
ATGGCAGTGACTTGTGCATTGGATTGGTGCCCTTTCCTGGTTGACTGCAGCCTTGTGAAGGCCTAAAGGCCCATCTGCAATGGATGACTCGATGGCGGGTGATTCTCCGCTGGCTCCTGTGAAAGAGGCTTCCTTACATGTTCCCATCCTGGTGCTAGGAAATGGTGTCGTCTTTGCAGAATGTCTATCCACAGCAGTAACTGTCACCATTTTTGGCAGCATGAGCTCAAGTCATTCTCCACACTTCATTCCTTGAACTCTTTTTATGTACCTAGGTGAGGTCCCTCCAGGACAAACTTGATACCAAAAGCATGCAATGGAAGCGGAGAGCATTGTCCGTCTCTGCCATGTGCAGGTGTTGGCAATCGCCAAACGTGGCCATCTCAGTCTTATCGCTGCCCATTCAGCGTGGATACAACTAACCTCCTTTCTTGGGATCTAGATGGAGGCAGGGCTGGCAACGGATTGTGGGGTGAAGAGGCAAGCAAGTAGGCTGAGCAAATTTGACCCAGAAATCATAAAGGCAATTAATCTCTGAATGCACTGTGTCATTTTTAGTCTCTAGGGCACATTCTAGTCTCAAGGCTTATGAAGTTGTTCTTTTCAGTATGTGACTTGAAGATAAATTGAGTTGTTTGAGAGGGAAGGACTAGATTGGAGCCAAAGAATTAAGCAATATGTGCAGTAGCCTAATAACATCGGACATTTTTACACGTGCAAGTGCCGCAGCCTTGGGCACTTTGAAAAGCACCCGGCACGGCAATGGTTACAGTTGTATAAGCGGTGAAATGTGTGTCAGCGCTGAGAAAACGGTGGCAGCACGCTTTTGAACTAAAACACCTTGGAGGTGCTTTAGTTCAAAAGCACGCCACTGCTGTTTTCTGCATGCATATGCGCGTTTCACCACTTACACAACTGCACGCGTACAACTCGCCTTGGCTCGCTTGCAGAGAAGACTCGAATCTGCTCCGAGGAGGCGGATCTCCGGCACGTTGCGGGGGGAAAAAGTAAGTGTATAAATGCCCATAGTGCAGGGCAAAAGCCATGCTAATATGCTATTGCTCAGTAGTAATAGGGTACTGTACAGTTGGTGTCACCTAAGAAGCTGTGCACCAGTGCTACTACGCAGTAGCGCTAGTTAGTGCACATTGATTCAGTCCTTGGTTATACAAGTACTAAACTTAATGTGCAAGAATTACAGCTCATTAATGAACATTTAGATGCACCCAGTGTGATCCAGAATCAGTATCATCTTTTTCCACTAATGAGGCCTTGCACCCTGGAGGTGGTACAGTCATCCACCCTGGTGATCTTCAAAATCGCCTCAATGCCCATCTTGCTGGGGTCATCTGACCCTAGTGGTCTTTCCTGCCCGAGTGCAGAGGCCTGGACCCGATGGTCTGTAAAGTCCCTTCTAGCCCCAAACATCTATGAAACTATTCACGGGCCTACAGGATGCAGACGGGCTACTCGCACAGTGTAGCATGCCCACTTCAACATGGCTAGCTTTGTGCCTTATCTTGATGGATGGGATATTTCCTTTAAGCCTAAAACCTGCTCCCTTTCCTCATTTCTTCATTGCTGTAGCGAGCAAAAAGCTGTGGGTTGCTCACCGTTGACCACTCGGGCTTGAGAGCGCATGCTACACAGACAGGTTTGGCTTGTCTTAATTTCAGGAATATCAAATGCACCAAGAACAAAAACTTTTTTTTCAGAAGGTGTCAGGATACCTGGATCACTAGAAATCTGGGAGCAGCTCCTTGTTGGACTCCCCCAATGCCCATTGGCTTTTTGTCTTCTCAGCACTGTGGGTCTCCTTTTATTTCCAGCCTTTTCTGTGTTGGCTAACGAGCCAGCCACCCATTTTTGGCAGCCAGCATGGGGCAAACGTGCCGGTGGTGCTTTCCTGTGCTATATTCCGGGGAGCCCAGAGTACAGGATGGTTTTTCAGGAGAAATGGATGATCTTTGTTTGACCGGAGCTTCAGTTTTTAACCACAGATCTGAGCGTGCTCAACTCATGAGCAAGTGTCTGCAATAACCAGTGGAATAGTGGACAGTGGTGGGTGCACTCTTCTGGTGCAAAATTGCTGTGCCCACCATGCAAGCTTGCACCTCAGAGTTGTCACGCGTAGAAATTTTGGCTTCCAGTTTGGTCGATCCATGAAATCCCTTTGGTCTTCAGATTGCAGCTGATTTAAATCTTTCCAGTTGACGAGTAAATAAAAGCCTTTAGAAGACTTTTCTTTCTTTAACTTTCATATTTCTTAGTCCGGGAATAAATCTGCTCTTTGTCCGAATCCATAAATTGTATGCAGGGCAAGCAATGCCTCTCTGGGTTCACATAATGGCAATGGACCCATCATTGCATTCATGACTCTTTGATGTGACCCAAATATGACAGCGTGGTATTTCTAAGGTCAGTCTTATCCTTTCACAAACGTTCATTGTCTCTTAGTGATGTAACTCCCAAACTATTGAAGTCCAGACTTTTGTCTATCCAGTTTCTGCAGTTCCCACACGCTTCTGCTTCTCTCCCAGATTGCCAAAAAATGTACTTTCAGCCCCTCCAGAGCACTGGGAGGAGAAAATATACTTGGGTGCGGGCGGTGAATCCTCCGAAGCACCAGCACCAAACAAGCTGGATGTTCAGCCAGTGCTGGTGGGGGTGTTTCAGGGTCCTGCAGACCTGATGTCCAAGAGAGCCACCTGGCCAGGGGTAGTATTTCTGCAATGCTGGGATTGCTGCAGAGGACACTCGCATTGCAGTGGTGACTAGGACATCCTTTTACAGGGGGAACATGCACGCGCTTCGTACCACCCGTGCCGGCTCGGCTCTGCCAACGTCGGAAGAATTACGATAGTGAAGGTAGAAGGCATTGAAGGAACCTCTGAGCACATCAGCAGAGGATACGATGCTTGCAATGGAGATGGGGCAAAAGGATGGATCAAATCCACAGCCAAGCAGAGGGGTAGTTTTCAAATGTATTTAGCAAACTGGTGCTTTTGGAGATTTCAGGCTTTCCTCCATTATCTGGCATGCCCCAGGTTCAGGGGTTTCTGTTTTCCCTTGCTGCTCCTCATGAACTCAGTCGCACCTACAGCAGCGCGAGGAGTGCAGCTCCCTGTGCTGCCGGGAGGCGTCCGTGATGTTATTAGCTGTTGTTGAAGAAGCACAAACCTGCTCTCAGCCTTTCCTTCCTTCTTTTTCACTCTTAACATCTCTATAAAGCAACGCGAAGCTTTGGGCAACCAGAACAAGCGAGCCTGGTGAAAACCCCTCTGCCCCAGGACCCATGTGGGGGAAGCCCTTTGCGAAAGGCAGGCTCCAGGACCGCAGTAAATCAAATTGCTTTAGGCTTCACTCTTAACAGTGGCTCTGCTTTAGGATGCTCCCTAAAGAGGGAAAGAAAACACCGTTTCAGAGAGCACTCCACGTGCGTCTCCTGCCAAGGCTTGCCCATAAGCACGGAGGACTTTCAAGCTAGCAGTCCCACTGCATTTTCGTAGCTATTCCTGTGGGCGCCCCTTGCCGAACGGGGTAGCAGAAAGCAGGATTATGCTCCTACTCATGTCTTTGTATGTGTGTGCATGCTATTTCTTCACTCTTACCTTGTACACATAACTGTCCCTTGCTAATATCCTTCGAGCTACTGTTTCCACCCTTGTAATAAGCAATGGATGAGTCAGACGCTCAGTCAAGAAGGCAGCAGCATTGCCAGTCGGCAGGTGCAGAGCACTATCCTGTACCTGGAATATGTATATAACGGGACCACCCACTAAGCACCGGTCTGCAGTGCTATGCTCTGGAGACTTGCAGTCCTCTCTTCAAATGGAAATATTAACCGTGTCCTAAAACAATATCCTGGATGCTACAGCAAGCTACTCTGTAGAACAGTTTATGGCACTCATCCCTATTTTGCTGCCTTTAATTTCAACATGTTTTTCAGTGACGCAGCAAATGGGGGTTTGATTCCCAAAGTGGCTCGGTTTTCCTGTGGCATAATGGTGTAAGAAGGAAGCTACAAGCTTCCTCGAGCAGCGCCCCATGAACCGCTGTGCTAGGGGAATCGGTGCGCCATGTGAAATACTATAAGAACCGGTACAGCCTTCGAGCCATCGTGCAATTCGGTGGCCTTACAGGCCAGTGCACAGGGGCAAAAATTTCAATCCCAGATCTGATCAGGATTTACTATGTGCCACCGAGCAAATCTTTCCTCTTATTTCCTCAGCTTCCCCTTCTGTGAAATGGGGACAATGGAGATGAGGGCATTGCACACCTGCAGCTAGTGCTTCTGAAGCACTGTGAGCATCAAGAATGGATGCAATTAGGAAGTACTAACTTCTTGGCAGTAGCTCCTGGTGGGGTGGGGCAGGGGCAGCAGAGTTGAGCGTGACAGTACACAGCTGAATCCTGAGTTTCGGGTTAGATGATCATATGCAAATAGTAGTGGACACTTGTTTGTACATAAGTGCTCTACCAAGGCCGTTGCTGAATTTTTTTGTCTCCTCTAGTGTGTCTTGGTAGACCTTTTTCCTCTGTGAAAATGCTTGGAGCCTGAACCTTGACTGTAATCAGGTTTGCAGTGCATACAGACTGGGAAACTTGTGTTTTGGAAATGAAAGCCACCTCTTAGTATTTCACTGACTTGAATAATTCAGTTCCTGGGCTAGACAGCAGCCTGCACCGCCTGCACATCGTGACAGCCCCAGCCGCTCCCCCCAACCTATGGTAGCTGGCTCCTCCTTTTTAAAAGTCCTCTTGTACCCATCTTTATCTTGAAAAGAGAAGCATGACTGCATATGAATTGGAGAGAGCATTTTCTAGCAAGAAAGTGTCACTTTATGGACTTGTTTTGTGCAGGGTTTTAATGCTGGAAAAGTCTTGGGACTAAAGTTGTCATCTGAGCAGAACAGGAGGTGTATCAGCTTGATGGCAAACAGGTGAGCAGTTGGCTTTTAATGTAGGTGACCTTCTTGACATTATCTGATGCTCGTGAACTCCAGCACCTTCAGTTGTTCCTCCATATTTGTCCTGAGGGTCTGTACTAGATCCACAGATCCACGCCTGCCAAATCGTTCCCTTCCTCCGCTAAGCAGACGTTTGCAGGTATATCATACGTGCATACTTATATTCATATCAAACCTCACATGAAGGGAGACAGCTGTAGAAAAAATGCTAAATATCTGAGATCAATCAGTGCATCCTTACCCTGGAAACACTCTGAAGATAATGAGACTGACTTGGCCATGAGAGAGCATATGGCATCTTTGAAGGGAAATGATTGCCTGTTGGCAAGAAAAGGCCTGCACGCCAGGTTTTGAAGAGACCCGATTGCATCTCGTGATACTGTATGGAAAGAACTCAGCGGTTGAGTTCCCATTCATGCCGCAAGCATCTAAGTCAGCAGGAGCTGCAGGAGAGCGAGGACGGTTCCCAAGAGCAAGTAATTCAAGTTCACCGACGACACCAAACTCTGGGGTAAAGTGTCCACACCTGAGGACAGGAGGGCGATCCAGGCTGACCTGGACAGGGTCAGGAAACGGGCGGACGAGAACCTGATGGTGTTTAACAATGAAAAATGCAAGGCTCTCCACCTTGGGAGGAAAAACCTGCAGCATGCTTATAAGCTCGGCAGTGCTACGCTGGCTAGCACTACGGGCGAGAGGGACTTGGGGGTCAGGATTGACCACAAGATGAACGTGAGCCTTCAGTGTGATGCTGCAGCCAGTAAAGTGAGCAAAACACTGGCTTGCATCCATAGATGCTTCTCAGGCAAATCCCAGGACATCATTCTCCCGCTGTACTCGGCCTTGGTGAGGCTGCAGCTGGAGTACTGCGTCCAGTTTTGGGCTCTGCAATTCAAAAAGGATGTGGAGAAGCTTGAGAGAGTCCAGAGAAGAGCCACGCGCATGATCAGAGGTCAGGAAAACAGACCTTCCTTACAACGACAGGCTGAGAGCCCTGGGGCTCTTCAGCCTGGAAAAGTGCAGGCTCAGGGGTGATCTGATGGCCACCTACAAGTTTATTAGGGGTGTTCACCAGGATCTGGGGGAACGTCTGTTCACCAGAGCACCCCAAAGGATGATGAGGTCGAACAGTCACAAACTCCTCTGTGACCGTTTCAGGCTGGACATAAGGAAGAACTTCTTTGCTGTCCGAGCCCCAAAGGTCTGGAATAGCCTGCCATCGGAGGTGATTCAAGCACCTGCTTTGAACGCCTTCAAGGGAAAATTGGATGCTTATCTCGCTGGGATCCTATGACCCCAGCTGACTTCCTGCCCCTGGGGCAAGGGGCTGGACTTGATGATCTTCTGAGGTCCCTTCCAGCCCGAATGTCTATGAAATCCACTTTAGATATACCATACTGCTGAAATTGTGCAGTTTCAAGACGTGTGTGGAGGTTTTTATTAGAGTAGTTTGGTTAAAATAATACATTAATATGAAGCGTCCCTGGTTTCTCTCCTCCCTCCCCCGCAGTCTTCCCATTCAGAAGTGAAGGGGGTTATTGGAGGGTGTGCGTCCACAATATAAACTATAATTTGATGTATATATTTTCAGTTGGCCACGAAAATGTTTGGGTTTTCGAGGGGGTGGGAATTTCCCCTTTAAAGAGAGAAGTTGCACAGATTATTTTTATCCTTTCTTTGGCTCTTTCCTTTCTTAATGCAGTGTGTGTGGGTGGTTGTACGGGCGTGTGGAACTCCCCAACCAACAAGAGTCAATGTGGTCATGGGAGAGAAGTGAGAGCATGCATCTTTCCATCTTCTTCATATGGGAGAGAGAGATTCTGGGGATGAAGGAGGAACTCAGTGAACAGACATATGTTGCCATCCTAATTCCTATTAATTGGTAGCCCTGAATTAGAGGTGAATGAGCAAACAGGGGCCTCTTACCTCTAGGCAACACGGGTGAAAATCCAGCCCACATGCCTTGGTGTTATTCACCTGGCAGTAGGTGGTGTAAATGCAACAAGTGCCATCTGGGTCCTAATAGATGTGTCCATATCACAAAACCCATTGCACTTATTGAGCATGGCCCCTTTGTAGGCGCTCTGACCAGAGACGCCAAACCAGGGACTGGTTATGGTGACCAAATTGACCAGTCTGCCCTAGGTGTGAGCCGGTCCAGATCAGTGTTGGAGCAACGACGGACCCAGAGCCATTTGCCTTACGGGCATATAGAGGCTTCCGGCCGCTACCCTTCTGGAGTATCAAGCTTGCTTGAATATTTTTGCTCATCAAAAATCTTTTGCTCCTTCAGCTACACCAACTCTGCAGTTCAGTTGTGATCGCTCCTGAGAGCAGGTCGAGTCCGTAAGGGTTAACCTGAGTCGCAATGCACTGTGGTGTAATTTTTGCAGATGGTGTGAGCGCAAGAGCTAACCTCATACTGTCTTGGCAGCCTGCGGAGATAACTTTACTTAATTCCCTGCAGATGTTGCTATAGAATGGCTTTAATAACGAACTGTGAAGTTGGGCTAAAACAGAGTAAATGCATCGTTTTTAGGCTGCTCTCAAAAAACGAGTCTCCTAACAATGTTTGCGGCGATTTTTACTTTTGGGGGCAGATGTCATGTTGCACCGCCATTGCCCCAGCTTTGCTCAGCTGAGGGCTGCTTTGGCCCTTTGCCCAGTGCTCGCAAAACCCATATAATCTGCATAAAGTGGGTTGAATAGCAGCTGTCCTAATCTCTCTTTCTCATACGGCAATGCGGCCCATGAGAGCACCGCACCGGCCCCACGTGGCCCATTACGATTGAGGCAAAACATTACCTTTTGGAACCTGTGGTTTGCCGCTCATAGGCTGCACGGGGAAACGTGTCTGCACTTCGTCTACCTTCTGGCTCAGGGGCTGCAGCTTCCTCCCAGGACGGGTCGTAGCCGAGATGTACCATTGCGGTTTCATGGACCGTGGGGCTGGAAGGGACCTCGCGAGATCGTCGTGTCCAGCCCCCCGCCCAAAGGGCAGGCAGTTGGCTGGGATCAGAGCATCCAAGCCTGCAGGTTCTTGACTGCAAAGCAAGCAATAGAAGTGCAAGTTCTTCAAGAGATCACACACCATGCACCTAGGCTGCCATTTTGCTTCTTTCCAGCCAGGAGGAGGCAGCCGCCCGGATTTTTATAGTTGTGTAGAGCTGCGCTGCGTAGTTGAAAGCTGAGGTTTGTAGTTGGCAATCTTGTCCTTCCTGAGGAGCTACCTCCAGAAGGACAGCATGGCTCCCATTAGCCACCGCTAGCCCCTGCACATATTCTGCAGGTCTTGCTGTAGGGGCGACAGCTCTCCTCACACCCCTGTGCACACCTGGAAAGTCAACCGGCTATGTTTTATGAGCAAACCATGTTTTCATGGGAGTCACAGGGCTAGGATGCCACCTGCGCATCTGTTACTGTTGTCCACCATGTGCTGAAACGCTACTTTGAAAAGCAGGAATGAAATGAGTTTTTACCACCTGTGTATAGATTTGACAGTCTTCATAGCAGAGAAGTATTTGCAGCGAGGGTGATGCAGGGGCTATATATGAAATATTAGGCTCTGAAACTACTAAACCCTTGTTCTTTGAATGGGGTTGGGTTGCTTTGGTTTCCTTTCTTTTAAGTCTCCGATGGATGTTGACCTATAAGACGAGCTCAGTTTTCTTCCGGCTTTTTCCCAGGGACCTTGCAGTGGCTTGTGCATGATGTTTAACAGCACAGATGCCTATTTGGAAGCTTTTTAGTAAAAAGCTTCTCTCGGGGGCACTAACTGCAGCACTGGTCCAGTTCGGAGGGGTTTACAAGCTCGGCGCCGAGGCAGTGGAAGCCGCGAACTTGCTCCACCGAATGGAGGGGCGGGAGAGCAGCCTGAGCCTGGAGAAGTGTAATGCAAGACGCACCAGCTCGAAATCTGTGCTGCGGCAGAGAGATCCAGCACTCGAAAGCAAAGACTTCTGCCATAATTAAGTCTGCCAAATTGCATACGTGAAGTGGAGCCCAGCCCTCTGCACAACTGGCTTAATCTGCAGCTGAGAAGGGTTATGTAAACTCTTCCCGTGGAGTATCAGCTGAATACTTCACTCCGATTTTCGTGCTTTTTAACTCTAAATGTCTGATAAGCTCCATTTGCTGCCCATGTCGACACGCTCCTGCTAAAACTTAAGGGCCGCCATGGAGATGTGTTTGAGGAACTATTTGGCAGCTCCTGTTCTTTCCTTGCCACGGGCGTCATGTCAGGAGAATCTACCTCCTGCCGAGGAGGAATAACTAAATTTAAACTCTCCACCCAGAAACATTGTAAAGCAGTTTCCAAGTCGCTTTGGGGCCAGAAAATGGAAATCCAGGCCTGTGAGGTTTGAGAGCAAATAGTGCTACACAGCAGCTGTGGGATGCCTGGCTAGTGGGTGCCATTACTTGTGGCATAATGGAGATCCAGATCTTTGGACTAGAAAGATGTCGGTTTTTCATGCATCTATTTCCATCTCTTGGGTGAAATCTCTCGTGATAAACTGGAGCTGGATTTTAGCAAGGGTAACATTTTAGCCCGCACGTTCTCCTCTGCATCTCTTGGTGCCTCCTCCTTCCCACCCAGCCCCAGTTGCAGTTATCAGCCATTGCCAGCACTGGAAAGGCAAGGCGTCCTAGTTGGACTGTAAGCTCAGCGGGGTGGGAGCAGTCATGATTTATGTCCAGGGTGCAGCACGATGGAGCCCAGATATCTGTAGGGGCTTCTTATGGCCCCTGTAAGGCAAACGCTTAGCAAAAACCGAAATTTTAAGAATTGTTTTGAGATGTTCAAGCAGAAGATGGGCTAGGGGGTAATACTCTACCTCTAAGGAAGTTCTAACTAGGGTGTGTAGTTTTAGTAGTTAGGATGGTTTGGATAGGGATGATCCTGCCTTTTGGCAGGCGATTGGACTGAATGATCTCCAAAGGTAGGAGGGGACCTTGCTTTTCAATGATGCTAGAGCAGTGGCTCTCTCAACCAGGGTACCGTGGCACCCTGGGGTGCCTTGCAGTCCATTTTAAGGGTGCCACACAATGTTAGCACTGTTTGGAGTCCAAGCATGACTCGCAAGATGAAAGCAGGTTTCACGTAGGGGTCGGTAGTGTTAAAAATCATTCTTGCCTGTTGTGGTCTTTTAGAGGTCTTCGGAACAGAATTTCCCTAGCATTTTTCTGGAGTCAAAAAAAGTCAAAACTGAAAGCTAGCAGTTTCCAAGGGGTTCCTCGAGTATGAAAAGGTTGAGAGTGGCTGGTCTAGAGTACCATGCAGATCATAATTCATTTTCATAGCGTCAGAACCTGCTGTAGGATGTGCATCTATTTAGACATAGCAAATTTTTGTTAAGGAGACGGCAGCATCTCATGATTGCAGGCAGGCTTTAATAGTATGGTATCTGTTCCTAACCATTATGTAGCATTTAATTACTTTTGCATTTACTGTCGGTCTCGGCTCCTGTTGGGACTTGGATGCAGACTGGTCAAAAGAGCTTATAGCCTAGTCGAGCATGCAATAAAGAAGCATAACAAAACAAGGAGGAGCTGGGCATGGAAGATGGCAATAGTAGTGCTCGGGATATGCCCAGTGCCAATGTGGGATGTGAAGGGCATGTACATTTAATGATGAGATAAATACAGAGGTGTCCCCCAATGATTCTCTACACACTTGCTAGTCACCGGCGCTTCTGCGTAGGTGCCGTGGTAAAATTGGGCGTTAAGGAGAAGCTGAAGATGACTTGGAGTCAAAGTGTGTGGACTGAACCCACCCCTGAATATATGGGTGACCTGTGTTAATTCATTTGACCTGCCAGTGCGCCTCCATTGTCCCCGTCTCCATAACGTACAGCACTGTACGATCCCTCCCAGGATGCAGTGTTCACTTGGTGCTGGCTGAGCGCTCTTGGATCCCAGGCAGCGATAGAGGCTCCTGAAATGTTCAATTTAGTTTCTGAAGTAAGGGTTTTTTTCTTCAGCTGAGCTCTGAGGTTTGGGTCATTGCAACCTCCTGATTTTTTTTTTGATTTTTTTTTTTTTCCACCTCCCTCTTTGGGCAATGATTTCTTGTTTCTCTTTTTGAAAATGCCTCATGCTGGCATTCAGTGCAACTCAGATGTGTTGTAATAGAGAATCTGTTCGTGGTAGGTTTCTGTGGCTAAAGTGGAGGGGGCAAGGCGTTGGAGCTACATCCCCATGTGAGCCCTGCTGTTCGGTTCCCCACGCGGTCTCTGCGCTGGGGAATTCTGCCTGCCTTCATACCCCGCAGAGATCCTCTGACGGCAGGCGCTGCCGAAGCAATTCATATTGTTCTTGGTGCCCGATTGCTGCTTGCAGAAACGTAACGGTTAGCCAGCTTCCCAGTAGGATCCCGATGCTAGTTGGAGGTTGATGGGTTTATTCTTTCCACTGACTCTTTTATTTTTTGTCTTGCTTCCTCGTTTCAGGTTGGTGGTTTGTGAGCACAGCGGAAGAGCAGGGCTGGGTCCCTGCCACGTACCTGGAATCCCAAAATGGAACGAGAGACGACTCTGACATAAACACATCCAAAGCTGGGGAAGGTATGACTTTTTTGGTACCGTGGGGAGATCTTAAATTGGGAGGCTTGTTTTAGAAAACAGACCTCTTGCTCAACGCAGCGCCCCTGAAGAGCGATTGCCATGACTGTGTACGTGGTGCAGTTATTCAGCTCGTGCACCAGGTATTTCTGCTTTCTGGGAACAGTCAGATATGCTGCCATTGAACTCGGAGTTGGGTCCCAAGCCCGTCTTCCTTCTGCTTGGGCTGAATAAGGCTGTGAGCGTAACCGGTTGAAAAGCAAAAATGAACTTTCTTTGTTAATGGTAGCCAAGGATGTCAACTGAAGTACGCTGAAGGCCTTCATGGTCTGAGCAGCATGTGGTGCTGCACATTTGGGATGGCCACATTATTCCCTGATGAAAGAGAGGTCGTCCTGTGGAGCAGCTCCCATAACGAATAGATGAACCCTTGCCTTTTGTTTCGAAGGTACCCTGCCAATAATTCAAAGGTACGAGGCGCTTAAGAAAGGAGGAGGGCACGATTAAATTCTGCTCCTTGCCTTTCTAACAGCTCTCCCCTCGACAAGACATTTAACACTTCCACATTTTATTTAAAAACACAAACAAAACTATCACTCGAAACTGGTTACACAGTCGTTCACTTCAGGTTGTGATTCTGGGCAGACGGTACATCCGTATTTAGAACCGTCTCGCCCTGCTGAAGCCGGGGTGTTGCTTCTCATGGTAAGAAATGAGCTTTTTAGCGTGTTTAAGCTGCAGTACTTTTAGCAAGGGTGGTGTGAATCAGGTCCCAAACGGGATAGTACAATTTCATGTCTGTTCTCCTCTTCCATTATGAAACCTAACCACATTTTAATGGATTGTTCACGCGGTAACTGTGTACAAAGGACGCTGCTTTTTATTAGAAGTGACTCTGTAAGGAATGCATTGCTGTAGTCGCTGGGTGCTCCTTCCATGGAGGTTCGGAGACGGGCATACGTGGAAGCATGGCTGTCCTCCATCCTCTGCCTTCATCCCCTTATTTGAACGTAGTTTGGAGCGAATGCAGCCTGTCCATTGAGAAACGCACGCACGTGCAGTCTTGTCTGGTGTCTCTACCACATCTCTGGTTTATCCCAGTCTCTCCTGATTCTGTACTGAATTTTTTTTCCTGGTTTAAGCTAGGACTATCAAAGGTCACTTAGTACCTGTAGACTAAGGCTGTGATCCTGAAATGGAAAGGTATTGGATAAGAAGCTAACGAACCTCACTGATGTGATATTTTATTTGTCATCATCATCAGCTGAAACGTCTCAGTAAATAGAGCTACGTTATTCTCCGCACAAAAACTCTCATGCTCTGCAGAAATTAAGTTCAGACATCCTGTATCTTTTTGTTCTGTAATCTGCTCCCCACGTTCTTTCCTCCAAATCCATGCTGGATGTTAAGGCCTCAGTGGCTCAAACCTTTCATGCCCTTGACTAATTTCTAGGTATCATCCTTCATCCTTATTACCTCTTGTAACTTAGATCGCACCAAGTTGCTGCCATACGGCATATCCAACCCTGGGGCACAGCTTCCTCTCTGAACACTTATTATATTTCTCCTTGCTGTCAGTTCATTGTATTGCTCTCATTAATTATGCCTAGCCCTACTGTCTGCCTTATTCCAGAATTGGATCTGTTGAAATTTAAGACTGTTCCCTTTCATTTTGGTCTCCGTTCAGTGCCCGTGACAAATATAATTACATTATCTGTGTGGCCGCTTTTGAAGTGCTGCAGATCACACGCTCGCTTTCCATTTTCAGTAGCTTCCTTTTATGCCATTAACTGCATAATCAGAGACTTTTGTTGTTGTTGTTTTTCCCCCTTCTATTTCGTATGTATTGGGGCTATTCTTCCCGTTGCGTCATAGCCAAATGGCTCTATTAATTATTAGCATAAAAGAACATAGTAGAGGTATACAAATAGTGAAGTACAGGGAAGGGAAACGGGAGCTTCAGCATGCGCTTGTCTCATGATGGATAAATATGAAGACATCCAGTGAACCGGAGAGATAACCAAGTTAACATTGATAAAATACCTCAACAATTCATCATTGACCTGCAGATATTGTGCCTGTTGCAAGATACCCTTGAGGTCAAGAGCCTGGGATGTTTTAAAAATCTGTGCAAAGAAAACTAAGCGCTCGGTTCCCAAAAATATTGGGAGGACCTAAGCCAATCACCAACTAGCAAGTTAGTGTGTAGAGAGTTAATTCCATAATTAACCACTATGGGACTTCTGGTATCTTCCCTTTGACCCCTTTTAATATTGGCTACAGATGGAGACAAGAAAATTAACTTAACAGGTAATTTTAGGAACAAGGAGACACTGAATGAAAGTTTGCCAATAATGATGCTTTGCAACGACATCTAATCTGTTCAGACTGCCTTAATTCACTTTCTGAAATCCTTGGACCAGCCTTGAGAGTTAAGTGCTGTCCTTCTCATATTAAAGATGAGGAAACCGAAGAGATTTTGGGACATGCTGGAGCCTACAGCGGCTTGCTCTCAGAGTCGGGATCAATGCAGCCTGTTGGGATTTTTTTTCAAAATTTTTGGTTCATTGCTCAGAGCACGAGACAGCGCCTCTCTCTTGGCATTAATGATAAATATTCCAAAATAAATCAAAGAACCTACGTTTTCAGCCACAGGGTATCATGGAAGCAAATAACATGGGAAGATTTTTATTTATTTATTTATTTATTTATTTATTTATTTTTTAAAGGTTTAGCCAGTTTAGAGAGGAGTAACATTTCACTATGAAAGAGTGAGGAAATGCAGATCTTGGACCAGATGTCAGAGTTCAGTGCCGGTCAGAAGCCGTCTTGTGGTCTGGACCCACTCTGAACTCTCATACTCCACAACATGCATGTATTATCAATGGGCATCGGAAACAAATGTCCCCTGATGTAGAGGATTTTCATACCTTTTTTCCACATCGCAGCTGTTGTGGAGCGCTGCTGGAGACGCAAATGCTGCAGTAGATGGAGTATAGAGTATTGTCTGTCCTGTCTGCCTGTCGCATACATGTGTGTATTTAATCCTTAAAGCATGCATGAGTACCTCAACCAGTATCTGGATCACTCTTAAATCTAATCTTCCCGCCCACCCCTCCAAATGTCATCCTAGTGTGCTTTTCTCAAGTTTTTCTCTGTTTAGGAGCTCTAACACATCCCTATCCTTAGCATAGTTTGCATTAGTATTTAATTCTGACAATAGTCCACAAGTCTGCAGAATCAGTCTCTGTTCCCTTGGTTGTGTTTCTCCCTTATAATTATAGCAAGATGAAAGTTTTCAGGCAAGGTAGTGTAGACCGGAGAACTTCCCCCTAATTAAAACAGTGGGGAAAATGACAGAGCCGGGTGGCAAGACGTCTGCTGTCTAGGATCTGGTTGTAAATCCCTCATTTGAATTCCCAAGGTGGTTGATTACGTTACAGAAAGAAAAGAAAAAAAAAAAGCTGACTGACTTAGTTTTTAGCCAAAAAACTATTGGCCTGCAGCTCCGACTCTTTCAGATCAAGTTCATTCTCTCCAGAAAGTGGAGATCCTCCCTTCCTCCTCTGGTTCCTACCACTCCTTGCTTCTAAATGAAAGTTTCTTGGCTTCTACCAACGTGCCCTTACATGGAGGACATCGACCCCTCTTCCAAGGTTAAGCACAAGCAGAACATTGATTCGGCATCTGGACCTTGCGGTGCCCCAGGATCCCTGCCCCTTTTCCTGTAGATCTGCCCCTGAAAAGTGCGGAGCGCCGACACACTCCTGGCGAAGCTAACGGGAGCTGTGCAAGCTGAACACCTCTCCGGATAGCTGTGTGCAAGGATGGTGGTGCCTTATTTCATACTGTAGCACGCAGAGACCTCCTGAGCTTCCAAGGCCTGTTTCTTTTGTCGTCCGCCCACGGCTGGAGTGCCGCGCAGGAGAGAGACGCAACGGTGCTGTAGCAACGATCCTAGGAGGGCTCCATTGGAGTTTCCTGTCCCGGTTCTTCCAAGTATTAGCCTGCCTGCTGCTTGCTCCTCCTCCTGTTTGTGAGAGCACAGCGTGCGAGAAGGTGCAATGTTGCTTGTCAGCTTTTCAAACCAGTCACGAACAATTGAGACCTTAGTACTTTCCCTTGCTTCTCGTGAGCAAGTCCATTCCCGTTTTCTCTACCATTTTCTGGATCCCCTTGAAAAACTGTGCTGTCCGCATGAGAGTTTTGTTACAGGATGTCCCTGATCTGATTTATACACGAACATTGCAGGGCAGGTCTACACGAGACACTAACTGCACAGTAGCCGAATAACACTGCAGTAGCGTGCCGGACAAAAACCATGCTAATACACTACTGCGCATAGTATTAGGCTACTGCACAGTTAGTGTCACTAAAAACCACGTGCTGGTGCTACTGCGCAGTAGCATGAGTTACTGTGCAATGATTTCGTACTTGGTTATCCAAGTACTAGGTGCAGTAACAAGCATGTAGATGCACCCACTGAGTACCATGTCTGAGTAAAAGCTTCAGACATGCTAAAGTACTTTTTGAAATGTAAATATGACCCAGTAACTTTTCTTTTTTTGAGAATTTTCCCCAGTTTTGGTAAGCTTCACTGCTGCTGTGTTTGCACTTCTGCCCTAAGTGTCAGCAACATAGCCATTCACAGGAAGGAGTACAGAATACACCTTGCATACCTTATTTGTGACACCTTTGGGTGT
This sequence comes from Alligator mississippiensis, assembly GCF_030867095.1. NCBI lineage: Eukaryota > Metazoa > Chordata > Crocodylia > Alligatoridae > Alligator > Alligator mississippiensis. The sequence goes on from NC_081829.1 coordinate 98,394,232, forward strand.
CTTTTTTAATAGCTGCCAAATCAGCTTGTGAAAGGCCAAGATTTGTGTGCCTTGCCATTTCAGCCCAACAGCTAATTTCTGCATTGGAATTTGCTGTACAAAAGAGCGAATTGAAGGATGTTTCCATGCGTGCGACTTGGTAAGCAAAAGCTTCCAGCTACTCAGACAATCGGTGTCCTCTGTGCACAGCTATTCTAACTATGTCATAGTCACAGATGTCTTTTTTTTTTCTTTGTTTATAGTTTTTAAAGCATAAGCTATTGTTACCGAGTGTGAAACTAATTCTCGGCTCTAGCCTGTTAACTTCTTGAACCCTTTACCTTTTTAAAGAAATATGTTTCTTTACTGATGATTTGGGGCTAGTGTGTGTGTGGCAGGGGCGGTTTCCACAATGGCAATTAAAGATGGTCTCGGGCTGTGGGGTATTAATCCAAAGCCAATGTTCCACAAAGTTTCAAACTCAATTGAAATGGGATGATAGAGCAGGAACCCGTTTTAAAATTGGTGGCGAGAGAAGCTGATTTTTTCTTAACAGCAATCTCTTCCCTAATGCTGTCTTTTGCTGTATTAGGCAGTATAAGCAGCAAGCGAGAGTATTTGCTTCCTGTGCGAATTTTTGCAGACTGAATAGAAGAAAGCCTTTATAGCTAGTGTCCTTTCGTAGCTCTTCGTTTCATAGCCTTGTTTGGATCCACGTTGGCTAACCTTGTAGCATAAAAACCCCAGTCAGTGCTTAGCTGGCAAAGCATTGATTTGCAGCCAATTTGAAAATGAGACCTACTAAATGCTCAGCTGCTTCTAGGTTGGGGGTTTTTTTCAGTACGTTTCTGGGGCTCAAGAAGTTACCGCATTTCTTGTACTATATGAACTAAACCCCCAAGTTTTGGGTTTTTTTATTTTTAATTTTTTTTTCCATTTCACCTAATTTGTCCTTTCTAACCAGACCAGTGCTTGTAATTGTCATGTTTTATTTTCAATCCCCTGCCCCTCCATCATTTTTCTTCTTTTCTTTTTTTTTTTTTCTCTCGTTATGTTTCCATCCATGTTCCAAACTAGTTTCTAAACGACGCAAGGCTCACCTGCGGCGCCTGGACCGGCGATGGACGCTGGGCGGGATAGTCAACAGGCAGCAGAGTCGAGGTGAATAGCTTTCCAATGGCACGAGCCCCTTAAGGGCACCAAAGCTGCGCTGCTGCTGCTGCTGCTTCTCCTGTTCTGCTTTGTGTCAGGAGGGAATGGCTGGCATTTGATTTTGATTAGATCTCGGTTCTCTTTGTGGTGATAAAGAGGGGTCCCAGCTTTGAAATTCAGGTGTGGGTTTCATGTCTCGAAGCATGAGGGTATTTCAGTGCCATGGGTCTGGCTCAGCCTGCTCTAAAAGCCAACACCAGGCCCCAGGTTTGGAGCCTGGGGCAGCTTTGAGGGCGTTCTCATCCGGTGCTTGCTTGAGACCAACCTCTGCTTGCTTGTTCCTAAACTCGAGCCTGCGAACAAGGCACGGTGAGCAACGCAATGGCCACAAAAGGTCTGGCTGGCATAAACAGCTGGCAGCTTCCTCAGATACCATCCGAGAGCTTGGGTTTGGAAGGTCTGGTCCTCCCAGTCGCCACTCGGGCCCATGGTTTCAGAGTTTCCCTAAAGGATGGAGAAGAGAGGTCCGTTGCAAAGATTCAACCCGGGTTCAAGGCAAAAGCGGGTCGCTGGGGCCTGGGGTGACTCTTCTTTAGTCCTACCCGTGTTTGGCTCTGGGAATTGGCAGACTCGGAATAAGAGAAGCTGATGAAATCACCAGGTTTGTTCCCTAAAGATGAACGCCTCTTTGGGGTAGTCCTGACCCAAGGTATCAGCTGAAGGCACTTACTGGGGTAGGGAACGTGGATTTTTCTGCTGTCGGCTTGGAATGGGGATCTAAGCTTGAGATGACCTTGGCCCGGGAGTACGATTACACCTATCTTACTTATAAGTAAATCAATCGATTCATCCTCCTAAGGGTGCCAGTGTGGGAGGAAAAACAAAATTGGTGAGTTTGGAGATCTCGGTGTCCAGGGAAACACGGCTATTGCAGTGTCTGTGCACGGCTTTTCCTACCCTCCCTTTATTTTTTGCTTCAGGGAGCTATTGATGGGACCAAAATAACATTAAATCTGTTCTTTTTCACTAGAAAAAGCAGCTAAAAATACAGTGAGAACACCAGACTTGTTGTTTGCTGGGCAGAAAACATGAAAAAACCACTAAAAATACTGAGTTAAATGTAGGGGAAGGGGCGGGGGGGATAGTCTGTGATCCTGTAATTAAAAGCTATATTGTACCACATACAGACACGCGCGTGTGGAGAGGGAGGGGGAGAGATTAATTTTGCCCAGACAATGCCAGGCATAGCTCTGTGAGAGGCAAGGATGTCTCTGGGCACTACCTAGCATCAGGCCAACTGCACAGTCGAGGAGAGTTGGGCAAGCTTTCCAGTGCAGGATGATCTCCATCAGGTCTGAGACCAGACCCAGACCTGATGGAGAATGCCTTGCATTTGAGACCTTGTCTAACTCTATCCTGACTATGCAGCCAGTCCAGTAAAAGATGCCACCTAGAGAAATCCTTGCCTTTCATGTAATTCCTGCATTATCGCAGGTATATAATTCAAGCATTTTTTTCTAATTTCTGAATTTTTTGGAAAAAAGGAAAAAAAAGCAAGTTAGAAGAACAAAGTTGGTTGCAGGCTAGTCACAGCCCCATGGCCTAGCTGCAGCTCTGAAACCCTGTGATCAGCCTCCTAGACCCCTTCCTCGGGCACCGAGCATGGTAGCAGGTCATCTTCTGTGTGCACCAGCACTAGACGGGGTGGGTTACTTTGCCATCGCATTTCGTAGGTGTTTGCCCTCGGAGAAATGGTGAGATTTGGGGAACCAGGGCTTGCGTTCCAGGTTGTGGAAGAGGGCGTGGATTTTTTTAGTAGTCCCTGACTCCTCTTCCCGTTCCTGCCCCCCCACCCCTGCAAAATGATCTCGACCCTGTCTGGCTCTCCACACCCCCAACCAAACTTTTCCTGTTGTTGCCTCTGTCCTGTCTCCTCTTCTCTCTGGTCTTGTTGTCCTCAGTCAGCCCCTTCGTGCACGTGAGCTTCTACCAGTCCCAGTTCTTGGCCTGGCCACTTCCAAGCTACCCCGGCTCCTCACCCCATCTGCACTGCTCCATCCTCCCCGCTCCCGTCCACGGCTTTCCTGCCACCAGGTTCCCAGTGCTAATGTGCTTTCCTGGGTTCCTTGTCCAGCCTCAGTGTCTTAGCCCGCATCCGCATGATCTTTAAGCTCCTTTTCCCAGGCTCCTTGTCCAGCCCATCCCAATCTCTTCTTGGGCTCATTGCAGTAATTCTTTTCTCCAGACCTATCGGCTCGAGTCCCTCCGACTTTTCTCTCCCTCTCTGTCAGCCTCCGGTCCCACTTTCTTCCCTGCCCTTGACTCCTTGTCAGAGTCTACTCTCCTGGCACCCCTCCGCAGGTCCAGCTTTTGTCCCCATAGCCGTTGAATTCAATGTTTCTTCCTTCCCTGCAAGGCCTGGGCAGTAATGGGATCATTTGGGGCACAAGAGAAACGGTCTCCCTGTTCTTAGGTCAAGCGTCCAGATGTGGACCCCTCGTCTGCAGCTGTTCTGAGCTGTAGTTGCAACGAGTCTGCTGCGCCTGGGATGGAAAGTCTTAAGACACCTCTTTTGACTAAGTCCAGACTGATTTTTTTTTTTTTTTTTTTTTTCCCCTCCCCTTCCTCTGCACCCCCAGGGCTTTAAATCAGGCCCAATCTGAGTGGATTTTCATAGGAACAGGAAATGAGCATATCCTTTACACAAAGTCCCTCCTCTGAAGCGTGAGAAGATTGCCAGGGTATTGTAACAATGCATTTTTCCCTGGCCTCTTTCTTGGAAACAATGAAATATTTAGGCTGAAACGACCCCCCCCAAAAAATCTAGTCTCAGGCTGGCATTTATGGGAAAACTCTAGCTCAAGCCTTCCTGTTCAGTAAAATGGTAGTACTGTTTTCAATAGCTGTGTTAAGGTTGTCCAACTCTTGCCCTTATGCTAGGGGGCTCTACCAGCGGTGCCTGTACTGTTCCATTTAGAAACTAGCACCAAATTAACTTATGGTTCAGTGGTCGGAAACGGCAAGGCTTTCCGAAGTGACACGGGACTTCTGAATGTCTTCGCCTCGTGTCTCGCTCGGGGATGCTGTCCAGGCATCCAGTGAGGGGCTGGGCTCAGCACTCCCTGAAAAACAGACCCTGTTGCAGGCAAGTCATAAATCGTCCGCCCAGAAATCATTAGTCTCTTTTGAAAATCTTAGCCATAATTCTGTAGATTTTTGTAGACAAAAAGATTGTTGAAAACTGTTCAATGGTGTGCATTTTGCCAGCTGCTGCTTTGCAAGAAGGTAAGGGGAACCAAAGACTTTAAAAGAGTTAATGCTATTTTTAAAAGCCCTGAATACAGTAAATCTCCTTTGCACTAGACTTTTAAAGCAGTTTTCTACAAGTATAGGAACTAGTGATGGAGTTGGCAACCAAGTTTTGTTTCTTCTCTTTGTTGACTTCAGGTTGTTCCCTATAATATTTCATTGTCCTCCCCTTGACGGGAACAGAACTACTTAGCCAAGTGTCATGGGTCCTGTATTACAAATGGTGAACTGATTTTTCCTTTAGCCCAAGAAATGAGATCCTGTACCATGCAGGACAAATGGCCTTGCTGCATACGCAAGCAGTGCTCATCACATTGTTGGCATCGCCGTAGTTCAGAAATAACTGTGTCTGGTTCTCTGATGCTATTGTTCGAGTGTTTCTATAGATTAAAATCTGTAGGTAGGATCTTAGGAGCTTTCCCCGGCCGCAGTTAACGTAAAAGCCAAGGATATTATGGCCAATCTCCTTTACCTTCTCTAAAGCAAGCAAGAAGGCTAAACATCAGAGACTTGCAAACAGCTTGTAGCAGTGTCACTGAATCCGCGAAGTAACAAGGATCCAAGACAACGAGCAAACTTTAATAAAAACTTGGTAACGGCAGTTTTTTAGTAATCCAAAGCATGCGGACAGATAAAAACCTAAAACTGCAATTTTAAAAGTAAGGGGAGCGGGGGATGCCTTGCAACAGTGGAGTCAAACCAGGTGTGGCTAAAATGAAGGAGAATTTAGGGAAGAAAAACAAAAAAGTTTTTAGCACAAAAGTCCATTTGAATGGATGTGTTGCCTTCTGGAACCGAGAGACTTTTTCCAGCACCAGGTTTGACAAAGGGAAGGGGAGCGCAAGAGATTGCTGACTGAGGGGAAAGTATTTTGAAAGAAAATTCCTCTGTGGTTTGGAAGATCGACTCTGAGCCATTGCATTTTGCTTAGAAATCTTAATTGGATAATTCCCAGACCAACCCCCTCTTTCCATTCCAGCTTTTTAAGCGAGGATCAGGTCACGGAGCGGTGGTGATATATGCAGAGACCTCAATTAAGTGAAGGCTATTATTTTCTTTCTGCAGCGAGTTCCTGAAGCACTGCAGATAAAGTAGGAGTGGAGAGCTTGGAGCCAGGATCGCAGAAGTTCGGGTTGACGGGGGGCCACACTCCCTCCCGAGGCAAAGCAGCCCCTGGCTTTTGTGTCTATGAACACGAAGGCCTCGTAGAGGTGAGGGGCACTGTTCCTACCGTGCCATTAGCGTGCTTGGCACGGTAGGCACGGACATGAAAGGCATCTGCCCCAAAGAGTTTGCAGCCTAAACAAAAGGAGGAATTTGGCCTGGGAGAAGCTTGGCGTGACAGGTTACATCTGATACGTTTTGCTCATAAAGACTTTTTTCCCCCCCACCCCAAGTTGAAGCGTTTTACTTGCCGCTTTAAATCAGGGTGTTGAATTAAGGTGATTTGGCTCATCCAGACAGCAGGATAGATGGTAAGCAGACACAAATATTTGTTTTACTTTTAGGAAGGATTTGGAAGAGTACAAGGTCAGTACAAGTGTTGGTGCCCTGAAGGGGACAGTCTGGTCCAGGTGAAGGGGACATCTTGAAAATGTCTTACAACCGAGTGGATGGGGGCAGGAGGAGACGAAGGATCGGAAGAAGCAAGTGGTTAAGCAGCGTATAATGCACAAGAGAGGATAGTGTATGAAACTGTATCTGATTTAAATCAGGAGGCAGCATGTTACAGAGCCTTGAAAGTGAGGATGGGATGTTGGAACTTGATTTCGCATGAGAGGAGCAGCCAGTTGGGAGGCACAGGTCAGGGATGGGGTCACTGGAGTTGTAGGGCATTTGTACACGACACGGGGGTTTAATTCTCCCTAACTTGAAGTGGTGGTTTTTAAAAAACACCGCTTCAATTTAGGGTGAAATAAACCCCAGTGTAATGTATACCTGTGTCAGAGCCCGATCCTCACCTGCCTCCAGCAGCGGGGAGGGGAGAGCGAGCTGCTGACGGGCAGAGAGGTCCCTGAGCTGTGGGGAGAGGGGGGAGCTGGTGCTTCCCGCCGTGGCACCCCCCAGGTGCCACCCGCCCGCAGACACCTGGCTCGGGCAGTCCCAGGAGGCACCACAGCTATGGAGGGAAGCACTGGGCCCCCGCACAGCTCAGGCAGACAGGCTCTGGGGGAAGAAATAAAAAAGATCAGGCTTGCCTCTTTCCTTCTCTTTCTTTCTTTTTCCTTCTGTGGAGCCTGCCTGCCTTCCCAGGCTGCTGCCAGGCTGCCTGCACGGTCTGCCCGCACAGCCCCTGAGCCGCACACAACCCACTGCCTCCCTCCGCAGCTGTAGGGTAGGAAACTAAAACTCCTTGGAGGTGTTTTACTTTACTACGTCCCAGAGTCATTTAAGACGCAGTATACTGCTGAATGTGCAAACAGCAATGCCATTAAAGCAGTGCAAAAGGCATTTAACCCGCTTTAAACCCTCTTTTAAGTGTCATCCACAAATGGCCACAGGCAGGGAAGGTTACTTGATCTGTGGTGCTCAAAGGACGAGGGAAGAGAGGTTGGATAGCAAAAAAGGGAGGCTGCAGCAATAATTCAGATAAGGTGATGATGAGGGTGCAGGTCGGAGCCCTAGCATTGGGGCCCAAGTAAGAGGTGGATCCTGGAGATGCTGGGCTCCCTCTTAAAACTAGATAGTGATTTTTCTTGTTAATATTTATCTTTCTAGTAAAAAGCAACCTGGATACCTGGCATCTTTCTAGCAGGCATCTTAGGAACAAGTCATCTGGTACCAAGCATTCAACGCTAGCAGCATTAGAAACTACTCTACTTTCCTCTATAGATGGAGTTTGCATAGATACCAACCTCTCCTGCGAGCATGTGAGAATCTTAGTTGAAACGTTTTCTCTAATGCTGGACAGGAGGAAAAGGCTTGATGGTGAAAGTGTTGCCACGGCCTCTCATTGTCCAAAAATAAATCCTGTCGACTTTAGATCCTCCCAAATTATAGCCAGTTAAATGTAGTGCGGTTAAATCAGGCACCCATAAGAGGGGTTTTGTGGGTGAGAGTGAAGAAACACTTGTGCCCTTTAAACTGTGAAAGCATTAACTCAGGCCTTGGACACATTCATTAGTGCTGCTGCAGCTCTGCTCCCTGCACCAGCTGTTGGAGGCAACAGTAGTGCTACAACAAAGTTCCTGTTGGGAATGATGATGATAATAATTAGCAAGATAAACATCCAAATATGTCTTGAAGGCATTCAGAGCACCCACTTTGAATGCCTTCAAGACATATATTTGGATGTTTATCTTGCTGGGATCCTATGATCCCTGCTGACTTCCTGCCCCTGGGCAGGGGGCTGAACTCAATGATCCTCTGGGGTCCCTTCCAGCCCAAATGTCTATGAAATAATAATAGAACTTTTTCTTGCTCCAGCATAATTGAGCAGTGATCTGAAAGCTGCTTATTACAAAGCAGAGTTATACCTGCTTCAGCTAGACGTAGCTATGTGATGGATTTAGTTAAACTGGTTTGGAAGGCCATTCTCTTAAATTGGTGTGTTAGGCTTTTAGGCTAAGTACAGACAGTCAAAAAGTCCGTGGCTGAATCCATTCAGTCTTCACAGGTTAGTCTAAACTGTGTAGATTGAACTGAGAAGCAAGTGAACAGACATTCACTTCTGGTTCTGGAAATGCAGCCACAAGCCTGCAGTGGCTCAGGCCAGAAGCTGGGGGGTGCGAGAGCACAGCTCCCTTTTCAGCTGGAACAGACAGCTTGGGCAAAGGCTAGCCCGCCAACCTTGCTAAAAGCATCCTGGGATGCTGGGAGACTGCGAGTTAACTTGTATCTGGAGGGGATCTGGGACAGAAGTTCAGTAAACTGATTTAACTTAAATTGGTTAAGTCTGAGACGATCCAGGTTTATTGTGAACTGGTTTTGGCCACTTTGGAAGCAGTTCAGGTGTACTGAACTTCTGTTGTGTTACAGATTTGAACTGGTTTCTGTTCACTTATACCAGTGTATATGTAATTGCTGTCCCTAGCCCTATAGGTTTAGGGTTTAATCTGTTGGGACGAAACTAGGTTAACCTTAAAATAAATTAAGGTCCCGTGTATTTAATTTTTTGCGATGACTTATTTAAAAATAAATAAATGGCTCAAAAACCAGCATTGCTTAAACCAGTGCAGCCCTGTAGTGTAGAAAAGGCCTCAGCATCACTGCAGTTAAGGTGGCTGCCAAACATTGCTGCTTTTCTGGAGAAGTTGCAGGTGCTTGGTTCTTTTAAAGTCGGTCTCATTTCCTTGGACTACTGGAAATAACATTTCAATACCATGATTGCTTCTAATGTGTGTAAACGGGCGAACTGTAAATAATAATGCAAAGCAGTGCAGTGTGTAGAGTTGCTTCAGATCTGTGCATCTCAAAATGCTTGTTTCTTGACTGTATGTTGTCATGCTCAGGGTGGCTGCAAGGGACAAAATCCTCAGTCTTTGGTTCTGAAGTTGCCCTAATCTCCCGTAGGCACATTGCCACCAGGCATGGCAAGGTTAAAGCTTGTCCAGGATGCAAGGCTTCCTCCGGAGCCAGTCTAAGAGTTTATAACCTGCCTCAAGTGTTGTCCCTTCCTGCACTTCACACCTGCCTCCCTAGGAAGTTTACCAAGCAGAGCAGGTAGAAATCCCCAAATGATTCATGTTAAAACGTATACCTTTATGGAAATTTTCAGTTGAAGAAAAAGTGATGCTTGCTGAAAGCTAGGTATTCCCCTACTGCACTTGTAGGAGGCTCTTGGATAATATCAAAAGGAGAACAGAAGATTTGGACGTGACCTTTCCACAGTCTCGAGGGAGGGGAAATCCTAACCCTGACTTCAGGTAAAGAAGGGCCTAAGGCCTCGCAGCCAGTCTCTGATAAATTGGAACGAACATAATCTTTGTCACTTAGCTTAGTTCACACTCCAGGATGTCCTGCTGCCCGAGTGCTCCAGCACTTGTCCCAGCAAATACAGCAATTAGCTGTATTATGTAGCAATAATCAAATATTTGTGAAAATCAGGATGCCATGTCCTGGCCTCTTTATTTTGAGTGGAGCTGGAACTTAAGATCTCCTCCAAAAGATGGTCTCTAGCTGTTACTGAACCAGGGGCTGTGGCACGTACAAGTGTATGTGGTATCAGATCATAGCAGTGACACAGATGCACTCATTACGTCTTGTAGAATATATTCATGTTCTTGTTTAGGCTGCAGTTCTCACTTGCAGGGATCAAAGCTTGGTATGCTGGGCAGCTTGAAGACATCTGTTATTTTGCAGTGAAAATCTGGGCACAGGTGGTTTGAGGGTGGATTTGTGTAGTTCACTAAACCAGACCTCAGTTTCTATCGGGAGAATCGCTGTTCTCCAGGTAGAAAACAGAAGTATGCAGACATTCAGGCTTTTTCTCCTGGAGCAAAATTAACCTGGGAACAAGAAGAATTAAATTGCTCCCAGGAGAGTTTCTCCCAGGAGACTGAATGTCTGCATGCTTTGTCTTGACTTAACTCCTGGGGACCAGGAATGGAGCTGGGGGAAAGACTCCCATGCCTTCCTGAGACCAGGGTCACCCTACTTTGGAGAAGGCACAGGGACAGCTCCCCCTGCTCTGTTCCCAGGCACTGGGAGCTGAGTGCAAGGAGAGCTGCCCCTTCCTGCTTGGAAGCCTGGCTCTCAGCTGTGTCAGCTTCCCTGGCATCCCCCTACTCCACTGAGCAGGAGGGGGATGGTGATTTAAAAGCCGGAGGTGCCTGGCGTGTAGAGGCTTCCCCAAGCCCAGTTCCCAGAGCAGCACAGGACAAGGTGGGCTGCTGTGCCTTTGCAGCAAGGATCCTGAAGCCTTGCTGTAGCAGCTGATTTGCTCTCCCCCTCCATGCAGTCCTCTGGATCATCATGCCACTTGACTGATTCTCCAAGGGCTGCAGCCATCCCCAGCTGTCCGTGGCAGCTGCTGCTTTTCAGCAGCTGCAAACTTCCACCGGACAGCCTGCCAGGCAGGCGAGAAGACAGGCTGTTGAGTAATAGGCTCCTATAAGGGCCCGAGTGGCCCAGGGACCTGCCCTCTAGTCTAATGCCCTTTCCTGTAGCGCTTGCCTGTGAGGCTGTCCAGCCATGCGGCTAGAGCAACATTTGTATAGGCTGCCTCTCAGGCTGTTTTTCTACTGCAAGAAATTTCTTCTGGTAGAAGTGACCGTCTGTACCAGCCTTGGTGTTTTGTAGCGGCGCCCACCGTTGCGGTACTTGAAGGAGCGACATGACAGCAATGTCACTTCATACAGTACAAAGCGTGCTTCCAGCTCTTCGCATTGCACTGTTTCTGCTACGAAGCTCGATTGTTTACATTGTCCTTCCAGTAACTTAGTGCATCAGTCTTCAGCTATCCAGTTCTATTTTTACAAAATTTAAAAAGCATTTTGCATACGATTTTGTTACCTACGCAGATCAGTGTCTTAAATGACAAGATGACCATGTAAAATTCCCCCGTACCTTCCACTCATCTGTGCTTTATGCATAATTTCCTGCTTCCAGGGGTAGGCTTGGTAGGCGCAAACCAGAATTGCTTTTGGGTTGCAAGCAGGCCCGGCTCTCAAGAGTGCTGTTTGTTACAAACCTCATTTGTGTATATTTGTGGTCTCTCTTCCACCACTGAAAGAAACCAAATGTGTGTAATCTTTGGAGATGGTTGTAATTTTTTGCTGCGAAAGCACTTTGCAAGGGAAACTTTAATGGAGGCTTCCTGTTTTTGATCTCTAGGCTTAAAATAGAATTGCTAAACAAACGCATCGTAGAGACCCTAATTTCTAAATGGATTTTTAACCCCTTTTGAACATGTCACTGCACGAGTTGGGTTTTTCTTCGCCTTTCAGTACCTTTTCTTCCTCCTTTCTTGTAGTTTTCTCCTCCACCGATACGTAGTGAATGTGGAGGACGGTGATGGCCTTGCGCTGGAAGTAACAAGGCAGAAAAGTAGGGAACTGATCCACCAATGGGCCAGATAATTTAAACAGCCTTGGAGAAAATTACCTGGAAATTCCCTTTTGGTGACACCTCGGTGCTCTAGTTTCTGGTGTTTGGCCATCAGCCTGAACTCAGTCCACAAACAGTGGAAAACAAACAGGGGTAGAGAGAAAGGGCTCCCCAAAGGGCTTTTTGCAGCTGGAAAGCCTTTAGTCCTGTTTTGGGGGAAGGGATGGTTTTCACTGACCTTGGGAAGGGGGGAGAAGGGCTTGTGGCTGAAATGGAGCAGGAGTTGGAAGACTGAGTCGTCTTCTCAGTAGCCTTGAGCGGGTCAGTCGGGCCTTGTCTGCAGTACAACGCAACAACCCCTGAACCGTAGTGATGGCCATATTGCATACTAATGGACCTTTAATTTTGCCTGTCTGAATAGGGAGAGACAATCTGGTAGATTTGGCTCACCAATACACTCATCATTACGGTGGCCCTTATTCTGTGCGCTAGGGCCTTGCCTCCACTGACTTTTTTTTTTCCTCTAAAATGCCCCAGCCTTCACCGCCAGCATGTGCAGACAACACCTTTGTCAGTGGTTTTGCCACCATGCAGCAAGTGGGTTTAGACGAAGCGGTGGCTTAATTTCTGGGAAAGCCTGAAGGACCTGCGCAGGAAGCACTTCACCGACCCGTTCTGCGACCTCTTCCCGCCCGCCGCGGTGCTTTTCAACGGGTCGCGGGCTCTGCCCAGAAAGGAGGGTGGAGGTGGGGGCGCCCAAGATGGCAAGCTGGCAAAATGAAAATGCCTGCCTCCAGCTATAACGGGGATGGCCGCTTGCATGGAGGAGGCATAAGATGAACAGAGCGGCTTTTGTTGTAGCTGTTGTGGCAGGAGTCTGTGCTGATGGCCTCTATTGCAAGGGGCCTTAGGGATGTGGAAGAGAGACAGTGGAGCATTGATGGGACGGCAGCGATGTCAGCTCGCCCCATGACCGGAGCATCCAGTAAACACATGGGTTAGCGCGCTCTTTTTATATTGTCATCCTATAAAAGTCACAGCAGGATATCCCAGGCAATATATTCCTGGGACGATGTTGAGCAGTGTGGGTATCTGAAGCAACTTGGCTGCCTGCCTTTTTCCACCTACCCAAGGCAAGTTTTAATCACCTGGAAATCCTCCACGTCTCAGCTTAACACTTTAGTCTTCCAAGCATCAGAAGTAGGGAAGCTTAACGTGCTCCTTTGACACCAGGATGAGCTTTGTAAAGCCCAGCCTTTCTGCGTCACCCCAGCCACTCCGCGAAAACTTCAACCCATGACACTACGCTCTTCTGGGATCTATTAGCCGCAGCCGCGGATGTGCAGCCTGGTATTATGGTCCCGTTTTCCTGCAGGGAAAGTACAGTGTCCTGGTGGCACTGATTGGAAACGAGCCATTTGGAGTTGCTTAGAGTTGCAGGAATAAATGACAAAAACATCCTTCCCCAGGGAGCAGGAGACGTTTTCCTTAAGGCGCCTGAGGTTTTGGTAGCCGAGGACTTGAGCATCAGGAGGACCCAAATGAACCCAGTGGAGGGAGGCTGACTTTAAAGATACAGTGGCTCTGACTTCATTGCTGTTGGGTACTCTGCCAATGCTTTCTTTGTGTTTTTTCCCCTCCTCACGAGGAATTATTCCTTTGTCTCAGTAAAGGTTTTGTTTTTTTTTCCCTTTTTAAATTTTTCCATACTTCACCCAGCAACCAAATGCAATCGAGCCACAAAACTAAACAGATGGTGAGTCTGACTCCCTCTCATAAGAGCATTTGCCTCAAGCGGCTGCACCCTTCTTCTCCACCCCTTCCACATTTGAGATGACAGGAGAGTCGGCGTTCGCTTAAATTCGTGCCCTTTGCTTCACCCGGGTACCCGCAGCTCTGCGTTTCTTTTTTTCCAGGTCTTCTGCTGCGGCTGAATAGGTCGGGCAGACTGGACAGCGTGCTCGTTAGAGTCTGTGCACTATGTCCTTTAAGCAGCTACAGCAATTTACTGAGTATGATATTACCCTCCCGCTTATCCCAGGTTCAGCCCGCTGCTTTGGCCAACAGCCCCTGGTGCAAGTGAAGAGGTTAAACCTGTAGTTTCCAGTTTAACTTATTGGGGCAGGAAATACTGCGCATTTAGTGTCAAGAGTGATGGCCTCATGTGGTGGGGAATGCAGGGCAAAGACTCCAGGGTTGCAATCCTAGTTCCTCCCGTGCAGCTCTCGAGTGCCTCGTATGGCAGGGGGATATGGGCAGCAAATGCCAAGTGGGGGTGACGTACTCATCTTCCCAGAGGCAGCGGCATGCTGCCAACGTGGCTCTGTCGTTGGCTCTTCTCAAACAGCAATGCCCGTGTACTTTGCAGCAGGTGGGGTTTACTGAATATTTGCAAAGCCCTTGGACATCCCTGGAGGCAGGGCACTGCCTCTATAAAAGAGGCAGACCACTTTACCCTGCAGGCACACTCTTTTTTTTGAGGTGCCTTGTTGTGTAGCGGTCCCTGCACAGCCAGCCTGTTCCAAGAGGTGCAAAGCCAATAGACTTAAGAAGCCGGTCCCCATGAATCGGGGAGGACAGGTCACGCCCAGGACCCAGCGCTCGAGTTTCAGTAACACAATGCTCCGCGCATCTACGAACGAGAGCCAACTGGCTCGGCCTTCTGCAGTGATGCTCGGCTGCTTTGGCAGCCAGGCTGATGCTGTCAAGTTACAGTATGCGAGCCGAGTCCAACTTCAAATCTCAGTCTCTCCTGTAGGAATTTGGGGGGAGAATTCTCCGGAGATACTGTGTCATTATTGGCATGGAAATCAGTGGGATAGTGTTGAGGGGCTGATTTATCTATCATGTTGCGAGCATAGCTAATCAGCAGGCCCCAGATCAGGGTTCCGCCTTTGCAATTGCTCCGTGTAATCGCTGCACGGCAGTTTTGCAAAACAGAGCAGAGCAGGACGACAGCTGGGCGAATTCTGTCCCTAACCGATGTTGCCTTTTCTCCCTTTGCTAGAAGAGAAATATGTCACAGTCCAGCCATACACCAGCCAAGGCAAGGATGAGATTGGGTTCGAAAAAGGGGTCACCGTGGAGGTCATCCAAAAGAACCTGGAAGGATGGTGGTACATAAGGTAAAAAAAAAAAAAAACAAAACCCAAAACTTCTTGCGGGGAGGTCCATTACCGTGCATGGGATTGTCGGGCTTGTGATAAGTAGTTTTGCGTTGGCCTCCTGTGTCATCTTCTATCTAGAGAAGGCAGGACGAATTTTTATTCATCGTGCATCCTAGCCAGAAACATGGGAAAGTGCCTTTTTTTTCTTCTCTGTTTTAAGATGAACTGTTCAATACTACATATTGATTGCAGGAATGTTCTAGAAGCTTGGGCCGGTAGACTTAAAGAAATGTACTGATGGAAAATGCATGCCTTGTTGATTTTTATGCCTTAAAACTAACCACCATCTCCTCCCCCCCCCGATTCCAGTTGACAAGCGGCACTGATCTTGTGCATCGCTTTGCTGTGCTGCAGCCAACTCCAAGACTCGTATTTTTGTAAAGTTTCTGGCAAATCTGATTCTACTAATGCTGGAAGATGGGTTGTGGTCTATATAGGACAAAGGGCAATTTTAAGGGTATGAGATCTACTTGTTGGCTGCAGAATAAGCTGAATGAGCAAATTTATTCACGCACTCATCATAGACTTTTCACAGTTGCTTGTGAGTGCGAGTTGTGTACAAAGACCATATGGCTTAGGCAGCTGCTGCTATAATGCACACAAATGAGATGTTCCCGTGTGACAGTCATTTTCAGAGCGGTACCTTTCAGTCGTTCAACTCCCTTTTGGGTGCGTGTTGGACTGGGGTCGGTGCCTGTCAAGGACTGCCTTTTCATCGACGTTTGTGCAGCTGCCAGCGTTACAGTGCTAGGCGAATGCTACCACGAAGTTGTGCCAGACCTGGGAGTCTTTTTTTTTTAAGCCCATTTCTTTTGATTCAATAACATGCAAGACAGTGGTAAAGGTACTGTACTTCACAAATAGTATAAGACACCTTCCTGCTCATCCTCTTGCATCTGGATTCGGGAGTCAAATGTGAACTGGCCAGGTTTGTGGACGATACCAAACGATGGGGGAGGGCAGTCGCACCGCAGGACAGGCTGGGGATATGGGCCGACTTGGACACTCTCTCAAGGTGGGCCGACCAAAACCTGATGGCCTTCAATGCAGATAAGTGCAAGGTGCTGCACCTCAGTAGGAAGAGCCCTCAGCACACTTGCAGGCTCAGCTAGCACCGCAACCAAAAGGCGCTTGGGGGTCTTGATTGACCACAAGATGAATATGAGCCACCAGCGTGATGCGGTGGCAGGCAAACTAACCAAACTCTGGCGTGCATCCACCGATGCATCTCAAGCAAAGCCAGGGAAGTTGTCCTCCCACTTTACTCAGCCCTGATGAGACCACAGCTCTGGAGTACTGTCCCCAGTATTGGGGCCCCCACCTCAGGAGGGATGTGGCGAGGCTTGAGAGTCCAGAGGAGAGCCACGCATATGATCCAAGGCCTGGAGGGAAGGCCATATGAGGAGCAGCTGAGGGATTTGGGACTCTTCAGTCTGGAGAAGAGAAGGCTCGGGGGGGGCGTGGTGGCAGCTTACAGCTCCGTAAGAGGGGTGCATCAGGACTTGGGAGAGCAGCTGTTCACCAGAGCTCCCCAAGGGATAACCAGGTCTAACGGCCATAAACTCCAGGAAGGCCATGATGATGATGATGATGACTGGATATTAGGAAAAAGTTCTTTACGGTGTGTGTCCAGGGTCTGGAACAACCCCCCAGAGGTGGTGCGAGCACCTACTCTGGCCTCCTTCACAAAACAGCTGGGTTTATTTCTTGCTGGGGTCACTTGATCCCAGCTGACTTCCCACCTGCGGTGGGGGGCTGGACTTGTCGATCTCATGAGGTCCCTTCCAGCCCCTAATGTCTATGAAATCTAGAATAGATTTTTCTCTCACGTTTTTTCCCTCCTCTTAATTATTCATGGCACTTTGAAGACCAAAGCAGTATGCCACTCCTGGGAGAAACCTCCATAAAACATCTTGGATTTAGTTCATCCTCTCATTTGAAATAATAGTTTAGTTTAGTACTGCTACTTTAGGCTTGCAATAAGTCTTGCAAGGGCAGCCTTTCTCTGGGTGATTAGCTGTTCTTGCATTCTCATTTACATGTCATTAAGGGGATGAACTTCAGCTTGCCCTCTTGTCCTACATGCTGTAAAACTTCACGGGGAGTATTCAGGTCTCTGCTAACTGCTGGGGCATTTGATTGCTCTTTCATACGAGGAGACCTGATCATGGAAGATGCATCCTCTTGGCTCCTATTGATCTTCGTGAGGGACAAGGATGTGCACTCTGCCTTTGGAGACCATAATACATTTTCTTTCAGTTGCCTGGATCCTTTCTGCAGGGCACTCTTTTGATAAGTTTGCTTGAGATTGACACCACGTGATGGGTCTGTCACTTTTCAAATGGGCGCATGACAGAAAAACCCCACTGCGGTGAGACTCGAACTCTGGGAGTTTGTGTATTGGACAAGGACTCATCTTCCCTAGTTGTCCTACAAGCAATGTCTCCATGATGAGCGAAAGGAGAAGGGTAAATCTGCACCACTCAGCGGTGCTGTTCATACTTCTGTAGCTTCAGAGGATTTCTTGTGATCTGGGATCACCGACCTGAAACTTGCATCAGCATTGTGTACAATGACGACGTTTTACGGGCTTTTACAAATAGGGTTGTATTTCATTTTCTTGGAAAACCTTTGCACTGAGCCTATCTGTTGTTCAGCATCCCATATCCCACTTCAGACCTTTTGGTGTTTAAAAGGACCCGCTCTTTTCCATAGGACATGTGGGGAAAGGAGTCTCTAGATGAGTCTTGCTGCTGTTTCATCTGTAGTCTAGCACCATAAAGAAACTAAAAAAAGTCCCCTCGAGTCCCCCAGGTAGAGCAAATCCAGCATCTTGCTAATGGGATCCACCTTAAAGTTATTAACTTGTTCTACCTTAAAGATGTAATTTCCCAAAATTCCTCGCCATGTGCTGATCCTCATTTCCTGTCTCTCTCTCTCTCTCTCTCTTTTTTTTTGCTCCCCCCAGTTTGCTTCCCTCTGGAGTAATTCCAGTGCTCTGGAGCTGGAAAGCAGATGTTACAAGAACTGATGCTCAGACACTCAGAGGCATTTTTTTTTAACATTCCTATGACTTGGCTCTAACTCTTTTTCATGTCATATTAACAAGAAGGAGTTTTTGCATCACGCAAGAGGCCAAGTCTTTGCCCCTAATCCCATAACCCTCCAATTACCTTGTAGTCCCCGGTGCATTGAAATGTTTCCATTGCTCCTCCTTCCTTTGCCCCTTTTACGTGAGGACTCGGAAGCATTCGGACTCTCGCAGAGTGTCTTAAACTCCGAGCTGGATCCCTCATTATCATTCGGTTGAGTTCAGCCTTGGATCTGCCGGTGTCCTGCATGACTACTTTGTGCTGAATAGCCGACGTTTCCAGGTCGTTACGTAGACACGTCTTTCTGTCGTCATCGGGCGAGCAGCGAAGGTGGTCTCCTGCTGACGGGTCAGGATTATCACTTGCTTCTGACCTACGTGGTGCTGATCTGCGCTCTTGTTGGCCTGCTCTTTTGTGTCCTGCTTGGTCATGATTCTCAGGCCCTTTGTAAGAGATGTGCAGCTGATGAGAGCACGCTAAATTGTAGTGCTACTTAAAGGAAACTAGGATATCCTGATCGGTCTGGGATGGGTTGCGAATTAGGTGAAGGAAGATTTTTGCGATTTAAAGCATAGGACTGAGAATAAGATTGGCTGGTGTCTCCGTCTCTGCCCCAATGTTACAGATCTTCCTACGTGAGTTTTGTCGTTCGGTTTGTGCCATTTTTTTTCTTCCTGTGAAATGAGTGAAATGTTGTCTCTTTAAAACAAAAAGCCAAGACCCATCTTCACGGAGAAGAGAAAAATACTTATTGTTACCTTACGAGAAGAGGGCCAAGTGCTTCTGATAGGCATTGGTAGCGATTTACTTCAAGTCCTACTTACTGACCCAACCTAAGAAACGGATCCAATAGCGAGACTCTTGCAGTTATGGCTAGGGGGTCAGCAGCTTTGCCTTGTTTCCCCACAGCAAGAAGCAGTTTGAGGCCACGTGAAGCCATCTGAACCCAACAGGTTGTTCTGACAATGCAAGACCATGCCTAGGCTAAAAGATGACCAAGCCCTCCTAGAGTTTCTACCCATCGCCGCGACTTTTCTGCACATTGCAGAAATGTTACGTCTCTCTTGGATGCAGATGACCATTGACGGTTGCTGTCACCTGTGTCTGTCGTTTTACTGTAGATGACCTGGACCATTGGATCACGCACAGCATGCTTGGGGTCCTTCCTAAACTTACCTGCTCAGCAAAGAGCGGTTTCTTCCAGCAGCTTGTCATCTTTTAAAGCAGCAGAGGAAGTGTGCGTGTGCACGCCCATGCACGCCCATCATGGCCATTGCACCAGTGGAGGGGTCGTTCTGAGCAACTAATCCAGCAGGGCTGTTGGTCATGAAATGGGGATCTGAATCAAAATGGGTTAGTCCTTAAAGAGATGGGCCTGAAACAGAAATTTTGGATCTGAATTTCCCCTATGTCTGTTAGTATTAACCCTGGGGCTCCAGTTCAGACATTTCTAATTAGGTCTGTGGCGATGGCTCCGAACCACACTTCTCTACATAACCATCGTGTGACCTCCCGTACGTGTGGCTTGGCATGACTTTATAGCAAGTCTGAAACCAAAGATGTTGGACGGGGCCTGTCCTTAGCTCAAGGTGGGATAGCTATCATGCAGGGCCCGAGGCCAGTGGTACATGGGAGAACCCTGACCAAAATCCAGTACGTGGCAAATCTTGAATTTCCCTTCTTTTGTAATAAGAAGCCTTTCCCAGGGCCTGGTATCCCCAAATCCTGCCATATTGCGTTTCGGCATAAAACGGTTGGCCTTCCCTCTCTGGGCGGACTTCTAAGGATCGTTAATGCAGGTTGCCAGAGGGAGCACATCCCGCCTGATAGGAATGTGATGGTTCCCAAATTGCACACTGTACTTGGTTGCATCTCTCACAAGTCTTAGAGTTGCATTGCATAGCTCTGAATTTCTTACCCCGAGTAGCGGTGCAAGGTGGATGGACCCATTGTTACCTTACCTAGAAATCCCAGAGTGAAAAACGAGAATAGCCATCTGCAGTCAGTGCAACCAATGTGCCTTTTTTGCTTTGCTGCCATAAGCGTGCTCTCTCTTACAGTCCCAGACCCTACAAAAACTTTTAGTCTAAACCTCTGAAGATGTGAATTCTCTTCCTGCCTTCCTCTGCTGCCCTCGGGGATGGGCTAACAAGACGGCGAGGACCTGTTCTTTCCTTGTCCCTTGCTCAGAGCCCCCACGACCAGTGTTGATGCTGTGAGTGAGAGCACAATGTGACTGGCGTCCTAGAAGAAACCTCTGTGCTAATACAAAGGTCCCCATCAAGAAAGTTGCCTTGTCTGGAAGAGTCACTGGCCTGTCTCCTAACTTCACAGCGCCTTCTGGGTGGCTTTGGTGGCCAGCTCCACTTTCCTCAGAGAAGGCTCAGGAGCCACCTTTTTAACCTTTTCACTTCCTCCAGGTTTCCTAAGTACCAAGCACGTAATGGCATTCTCGCTTCATTCAAGCACATGCTATAGGTGTCTTGAGAGATTAAAGAGAAGAGCTTGTTTCACTGACTTTTGTAGCAAGGTAGGGCTCCATTAAGGAAAACGAACTCCCGCAGGCTCGTCCCCGGAGCCTAGTCGGAAATCCTTGCTGAAGGGTTAGCGACAGCAGGAATTGAGAGCCGCCTTGCCCAAAGGGCCAGTCGGAGGGGGCGGTGACAGACTTCAGCCCGAGGCAGGGTGCAGTCAGTTCAGCTTTGCGCTTCTGGGGTCGGGAGTCCGTTCAGATTTTTTCACAACTCAGTTTCCAAATAATCCCTGTCTTGGGTAATTTTCAAGTCAAGTGTTGATATGAGTTAGTTTTTAATCGAATAGTTTCTCCACTTGAGGAAGCCACAACTCATGTTGTTTATGGGTGTGAAGAGTTCTTCGCAATACTGTTCCTCCTCGAGGAAAGTGGGTTTACCCCACAAGGTCCTCGGACTTGGTTATTCCTGGGCTGTCATGGCCCATGGGCTAGATGTGGCTCACGGCGCTGCCTGAAGGTCTCCATCCAGACCTGCGCACTGTGCACCACACACGTATGAAACCAGCCCGGGGTATAGACCAGCACATGTGCTGCACGCAGCCCACAGGCCCAATCCAGCTCACAGGACCAGATGAGTCTGGCACCCCAGAGTTGGTCTGTAAGGTGGATCTCGACCCTGCCGCCTGCCTGACTTCGGACTAATATGGCTAACAACTTTTTTTGGCACAAGGTCCTGTCCTCCCCAAAAGACCCCAATTAAGGGTGACCTTCCTCTCGGTGCATTAGTCCTTAATTGTGGTCACTTTTGGCCTTTGCACGGAGGGAATGAGAGAGGCCATTTGGCACAATGACAAAGGAGGAGAATGGATGCCTTGGTATTTTTGGGCTCAAAGCATCGATCTCGTCTCAGGCCACTGGCTGCATGCAGGCTTGGCACAAGCTCTCCCCTATGAGTAATGTTATCCCTGACATTGCTGTGCCTGTCTCGTTGTTATCCCTGGGTTGCTTTTTTTTTTTTTTCCTCGAAGCAATAGGTAGCTCCTTTATTGTTACAGCCATTCACAGCTCACTGCTAGGAGAGTAGACCGAGACGTTGGTGACTAGAGACCACAGAACCGTATCTGGGAGCCGCAAGTGGGAGTTTGTTGTTTTCCTCATTGTTTTTTGCCCTAGCAGCTGTATCTGGAAGGACTGGAAAGGCAGTTTAATGTGGGTTTTTTCATACATGCAGGCATTTAGGCAAAGAGGGCTGGGCCCCAGCCTCCTACCTGAAGAAAGCCAAAGATGATCTTCCATCCAGGAAAAAGAACTTAACTGGGCCAGTGGAAATCATAGGCAACATCATGGAGATCAGTAACCTGCTGAACAAAAAGCCCTCCAGCGATAAGGAAACCCAAGCGGAAAATGAAACGGCAGAGTCCCACATTACCAAGAAAGAAATCAGCTTGCCCATCCTCTGCAACGATTCGAACGGCAACGCCATGATGACCGCGGACAAGCAGGCATCGAAACTGGCTCAGGGATCCCCCGCTGTAGCAAGGATTGCACCGCAAAGAGCGCAAATAAGTAAGGCAATGCGGGAGCTGGGCTCCCATCATTCATTCACACGTGAGGTTTTATTTATCTGGGTGTCGCGGGCATCTTAGGAGCTGAAGGGGAGACTTGGAATAATCCAGCCCTTCTGTAGAGTGACCTCGACCCAGATCACATTGCCTCAAGTCGGGGCTGTTTTCTAGAGGGCAGGATCGCAGCCTGGAAACTTTGGCTCTATACGGGCCCTGTTTGACTTGTTGCTTTCGTGACTGGTATAAAACGAGAAGGGCACGATTCTGTCTGATCCTGAGCTGCAGCCAGACTCGGTCTACTCTGACAGGAGTTGCTAGAAATCCTTAATGTAGTGGAAAGGTTCTCCCACAAAATCATTTAATGGAGACAGCTTATCTATTCTGATGCCAATGCCCACGTACTCTCCACCCAGAAAGCCTCTGCAGAAACTTTGTGCTTGACCTGTGTACCATACAGTACACTTAACTGTATTCAAACATTTAACAGGCTACTCTTTTGTGCTACCCCTTCCTGAAGCCCAAGGAAATGTGGATAGCCTTGGAGGCAGCCGTGTTCCTCCAGAAGACGGGAACGAGCGCAGCGGGTTGCTCCAGGTTCCCCTGGTGGGTTGTCGTACTTGCTGGTGGCTCAAGAAGAGGTAGCTGGTCCTGCCCCGTTAGCTGTCCTCTTTGATTTTTCCACTGATTAAATTGCCTTACGAGTCGGTGAGAGCTACAACGAGCGCTGCTCTTCTGCGTGAGCAAGTCACTGCTGGGGTGCTGGGTGATCCTGTTTGGGAATGGAGGTAGAGCAAAGGGAGATGGCAGGCCAGGTGGGGCTCTGAGAATTCGTATGCCGACTTATGGCGCACGTCATACCAAGTCTGGAAAACCCTAGCTTAGTGGCAACGCTGCAAGGCAAGCCAGAGAGAAGTGGGCGAGTGAGAGGGACCTGCCCATACAGATTCAGGTGGACGATTTGGACATGGGTTTGTGGTGAGCACAGGCCTTGTTCACTTCGCCAGCCTTGGCACGGCTTCCTTTCGCCAGCTCCAAGACGACCCTGGTTTAACTTGTCGCAGGGAGCAGATTTCTAAGGTTATCACCAGTTCTTCACAGTCCTTCAGAGCACAATGTAGCAGGAGTGCCTTAAATAATAATCCTATTAAAACTGGCCTGTCTCAGCATTGGCGCGGGGCATTAGGTTTTGTTTGCTTGCTGTTACTTTAAGTCACTTTAACCTCTGGGCTTCGGTTGCGTAGTCTGTAAAATGGAAATGTTCCCACTTGGCCTTTGCAAGAAGCTGTCAGAGGTCCTATGGCAGAACACACCATGAATGTTACTGCTCTGACAGCCATGGGGAAACTAAACACGGGGCCAGTTTCCTTGCTGGCCCCACTCCAAGCGAAGCCAATGGAGTCAGTCCAGGAGAGAAGATAATCCGCTACTTTCTACAGACTGTGTAGCAGCGGCCTTTGGAAACTTGCTTTGTGGAATAAATGGTTGCAGTCACCTGAGTATCTCTGTTCTCTTAGTTGGCAATTTTTGAAGGATTTTAGTTTAGTGCAGTTTATTAATCCCAAGTCAAGTTAACTCTTGCACTCTTTTTTTTTTCCCCCACCCCGTAGGCTCTCCAAATCTAAGAACGAGGCCTCCCCCGCGCAGAGAATCCAGTCTGGTTTGTGTTGCCTTTTTTATATTTAAACCTTGCAATAATTGTGTAGATACAGCAGGCCCTGGGCATTCCCTCTCCCCCGTGCAGGGCTTATGGAGACGCTTTAAAACAGGCTGCGTGCAATGCAGAATCAAGCCCGTGTTCTGTAAGACTTTGCTTTGCATCTTCATGTTGCACTTGGCTCTGTGAATCCTCTACTCCCTTCTCCAGTGCAGCTCTCGCTTAAAATAATCCAGACTGGGAGCATGAAAATGGGAGAGAGAGGAATGCTGTTTTGTCTTGTCTGTAACTTTTTTTTTATATAAACTCCTATGATTTTCTTGGGGGGGGGGGTTGTAGCTTTTCCCCCAAAATATTTCTGTGGTATTGGCCTGTGCATGCAAACCTTTTCTCCCATCGCCCCCTATACTAACTTTTCCCAGGCAAAAGTTGTTCTTCTGTTGGAATAAACCTCCCTTTTGAATGTTGCACGTCCAGTTCGGGAGCCAACTTTTTTTTTTGTGCTGTGGTTTGTTCCAATAGGAACAATGAGACCCAATTTTAGATCCTTAATTACCCAAGAGAGTAGGTTCAGACCTTGGAAGGAATAACATATGTAATGGCAAATGTGCAGCAGTGTTTGGTCTTGCCGTTCAAGCTGGAAACAAAGTCCTTGAATAGAAAAGCCTGGAGTCTTTGCTGAAGAATTGTTGTGAGCTCACGGCATCTCGCTGGGGTAACAGCTCTTGTCAAAACCTTTCCCAGTATGAAATCTGAATTATAAACAGCATCAAGGACTGAGGAGGAACAGCCCCAAACGCAAGAGTATAGAAACAGTAACTGCATTGTTACGAGATACCCTTGCCCTTCGTTTGTCCGTGGTCTGAGATGCGGTCAGACTCCTCAACAAAGTGCCAACCAGTTTCTGGTACAAAGTGCCCTAATCTCAAGAACCATTTGTTTGAAAAAGTTGCCCCGAGATAAGGCATATTTGAGAACTTTACCAACTAATGAGATTCCTGCCCCCCGAATCTGCAGATAGGCTTCTCCCTCATTTTTAATTGTTCTGGGAGCAAAAATTATAAGGAGGAAATTCAAATTGGGTCATGAAAACCAGACAGCCTCCTAAATGGAAAAAGGGTTCGGATGGGAAGTGTCGGGACACCTTTACCTGCTAGGTCACATCAGTCTGGTTTCGTATCGTACGCGATGAGGCCCAGCATTAAAATTTGGATGCTGAGCTGATCACTGCAGAAGAGAAGATGGCCAAAAAATTGGTGAAACCGGTTAAGTTTCTTTAGACTACGCAATCTGGATTAAGTCCTTTATATTTCCAAGGAATGTAGACTGGGTTTTTTTTTTTTTAGAAGGCCAAGGCCTTGCCATTCTCTGTTGGGTATGGCCATTAAAGATCCTGTGGCTTTTTTCATAAAAATAAGGGCTTTCTCAAGTATTCTTTGCTGAAGTTGGGTGTTGGGTGATCAGGTGGAAGTGGAAAATGGGAGGAAAGCGCCCCGGTCATTCCTCCTTATGTGTATTTGAATTAACTCTGCCCACAGGCATGTGCCATACAGGAATCTCCCAGTTGTCTTGTGTTACGTGTTTCATCTCTGATTTCTCATCCTAATGTTTTAATCCAGCGAAGAGCTCAACCTGGCTAATGTGTAGTGTTTTTCTCCCGACATTTTTCACTGATTATTTTCAGTTGGACTTTGTGTTGGAAGGTATGCTAGAAACAACACATGTGAAACGTCAAGCGTGTCCCCTGTTTCCTGTTAGCTCAGTTTTAATCCCGGCCATCTTAAAGTCCAAAGACACTTTGTGGTATTTCATCTCGTGCTATATTTTCACATTTACAGTGCTGAGATAGATAGTCAAAACACAGCAAAGCAGGATTGGTAAGAGGTGTCAAGCACCACCTCTAAATGCCTCGTGTACCCTGCTTTGAAATGATGCGTGGCTCTTATGACGGGGATACTTTAGAGATGAAATGAGCCGTGCATTTAATAATATACGGTATTTAGCTTCCTTTCTTCAACATCCGGGCTGCATCTCCCAGTTCTGCGTGTGGCTAATCTGCACGCATCGGACCTCTGTGTCCCGGCTGCGTTTTGTTGCTGTGATACATTGGTCTTTTAAAGACGAAAACACCCCTTCAGTTCCTTCTCCAGGGCCCTGACCTGTTCTGTCTCAATACTGTCATATCAGTCAATGGAGCTTTAAGGCAATGGCAGCTCTAGAAGTGCTGAGCCTGGAGTTTGACCCTGTTTGTCATTAAAAGCAGCTCCCATGAAACTTTTTTTCATTAAGCAGCCCTAAAGCTGTAAAGAGCATGTAGGAGAAATTGCTGGTTCTTGGCTACATAGAGAAATTAGGCACTTTGGCCCTATGTCCTGATGTCCTCCTGACTCCCTTTTGTCGTTTTAGCTAAGCGAGTGCCGAGGGTTAGTGGGAACGGCACTTAGACTTCATGGTGATGATTAGATCCCTGCTTGTTTGGGATGGTTTTCATTTTGACAGATGGACAGCAGTTCTTGACTGCTTTTAGCATCTCGCATACCGATCCCATGCAGTTCCAATGAGTTCTGAATATTTAAAGCTGGTGAAATATGGAGACAGAGGCCTTCATAGGCCTGTTTCCACAGAAGTTTTTATCTTTAGTATCTTAAGCCATTTGGTAACGACCAATGAAGCTAAACAAAGCAGTGGTGTGACCAGAATGGCCAACTCGGATGGAAAGCAGTATTTTATACTTGGTGAAGGAGTTACTAGCAGTGCACAGAGCTCTGAAAGCTATCCCAGGTATTAACTTCCGTTGTAGTAAGTCTGGTGATTATCGCTGGGAGGTAAATTAGGGGTAGGAAGTACGGCTCGCCGAGTAGTGCCTAGAAGGTGGCAATGACCACTTCAGCCCACTGTTGCTATTTAATTCACTACCAATTTGCTTTTTTTGAAACAACAGGGTTTCCAGCTGCCTAAGCCACCAGAACCGCCCTCGGTAGAAGTGGAGTACTACACTATTGCGGAGTTCCAGTCTTGTATTTCGGATGGGATAAGCTTTCGAGGAGGGCAGAAAGCAGAGGTGAGCTCAAAGACTGCAGCAGGAGGTCAGGTGTGGGGGTGCTTTGCTGTGGCAATGGCTGATAATGCTCAGCCATTGCAAAGCATTGTACAAGTGTTAGATTAATTAAAAAAAGTGACTAATTACTTCTCTAGACTAATGATGGCATTAACCTTTCTCCTAGGTTATTGAAAAGAACTCTGGTGGCTGGTGGTACGTACAGATCGGAGAGAAAGAAGGATGGGCACCTGCATCTTATATCGATAAAAGGAAGAAGCCCAATTTAAACAGAAGAACTAGCACGCTGACCCGGCCCAAAGTTCCTCCCCCAGCACCGCCCAGTAAACCAAAAGACTTGGAAGAAGGAGCAGTTCCCGGGACCGTGTCTTCTGGAGAAGCCCAGGACTCCCTACAGAAGCCCAGATATGAGGAGCCCGAGTACGATGTGCCTGCCTTCGGTTTCGACTCGGAGTCTGAAGTGAACGAGTGCCAGCGAGAAGACAGCGCCTTGGAAAAACGTGTGTTGCAGCCATTCAGGCCTTCCCCTGTATTGTCCCTCCAGAGGGCAAAGTTCAAAGTCGGTGAGTCTTCAGAGGACGTTGCCCACGAAGAAGAAACCATCTATGAAAACGAGGGGTTCAGACCTTACCTGGAGGACGCCTTATCAAGTAAAGAGTCTAGCGGAGACTCGGATTCCCTCAAAAGCTCCTCACTCTCCCTGATCCGCAGGAACTCTCCGTGTTCTGGTTCTCCCAAATCATCACTCGTGAAGCTCAAGTCTGACAAAAACATCCAGCCCGATCTTGGAAAATGTCACTATTCCAGGAACGAGGAGACAAAACTCAGGTCAGCCTCCGATGCTGGCTTGCGTAGCATGCCCAAAGCAAGTGTCAAGAAGGAGCCTGGCCAGAGCCCCTCCATCCGAGCAAAGCCGATAGTTAGACCAAAGCCCTTCCTGAATAAGGCAGATTCTTCAAGCCAAGAAAAAATGGACATCAGCACTTTACGGCGTCAGCTGAGGCCAACTGGACAGCTTCGAGGTGGACTTAAAGGATCTAGAAGCGAGGAGTCTGAAAGTCCTCCCCATACAGCTTCCGAGAACCAAGAAGAGTCCTTCAGGAGAAGCTCAGCAGATCTCATCACAGCTCCTTCCCATGGCATTTTCTGTTCGAGCCACTCCATCAAGACTGAGCAAGAGAACAACTCGAAGTGCTTTTACGTGACCACTGATGCCTACCAAAAGGTGCAGGAGTCTGAAATCTGCTTTCCAGCAGGAGTGGAAGTAGAAGTGCTGGAGAAGCAAGCCAGTGGGTGGTGGTACCTTAAATATGGAGACATGGAAGGGTGGGCCCCTTCCCACTATCTGGCTCTTGCTGATAACCAGCAGCGAGAAACCTCAGCCACAGAGGCCGATGCCAGGAACAGAAGGAACGAAAGCAAGTCGAACAGCTTGGAGAAGATAGAGAAGAGAGTCCAGGCTTTGAATACCATCAACCAGAGCAAAAGAGCAACGCCTCCTATTCCAAGTAAGCCTCCTGGCGGCTTCTCCAAAACATCAGGGCCCGTCAAAATGAGGAACGGAGTGAGACAACTGGCAGTGAGGCCACAGTCGGTGTTCGTCTCCCCACCACCGAAGGACAGTAACATCTCATGCTCCCTGCGCCGCAACGAATCCCTAACGACTACAGACCACCTGAGGGTCGTCCGCCGGAACGCGTCTTTTAGCAGTACCCATTTACAGCCCGGCGACTCCAAGGCCAAGCCAGCCGATCGGTCCGTCACGGAGGAATCGGAAACCACCTCCAACCTGTCGGGCCAGCGAAATGGGATCCCGGTGTCCACTGTCAGG
This sequence comes from Alligator mississippiensis, assembly GCF_030867095.1. Classification (NCBI taxonomy): domain Eukaryota; kingdom Metazoa; phylum Chordata; order Crocodylia; family Alligatoridae; genus Alligator; species Alligator mississippiensis. The sequence goes on from NC_081829.1 coordinate 98,422,499, forward strand.
CCAAAGCCCATTGAAAAATCTCAGTTCATCCACAACAATCTCAAGGATATCTATGTTTCCATTGCAGACTACGAGGGGGATGAGGAGACTGCAGGGTTTCAGGAAGGCGTGTGCATGGAGGTCCTAGAAAGGAACCCAAATGGCTGGTGGTACTGTCAGATCATGGATGGCGCGAAACCGTTTAAAGGCTGGGTGCCCTCAAACTATTTGGAGAAAAAGAACTAATGTTGTAATATCTTTAAATTCCCTAATTTATACTGTTTCTGCTGTGTACACATGGAGAAAAAAAAACATTATTGCTACACAAAAAGACATTTCCCTGTGCTCTAGGTTTGTACAAAAGGACCGACCGGCCGAGCGATGCCAAGGACAAGTCACTGTGTTCTGGAGAAGTTTGGGAGTTGACCTGCCGGAAGCAATTCGGACACATTTATAGAGGAGGGGCAGCATAGATGAATGCTTTTTTTGTGGAGTTGTTAAATAATCTTGTGTGTAACAGGGTATGACATCCCACCTTTTCCACTTTAATAATGGTAGGAAACCAAACGTGTGCCTTGTGTGGGGGAAAGGAACTGATGTGTCTACTTGAGGAGTTCAGTGCCAAACAAGACATTAGTGGCTCCCTCTCTCCTTATTTTCTGTACATGGACCATCCAGGAGTCTTGAATGCATCTCCCCGACTTTGACTGGGGTAAGCAGATGGGAATTACATTCGGAAATTGAGGAGCCCCAACCCCGTCTAGAAACTCACTTTTCACTCAAGAGCTGATTGTTCCAGAGTTGGAGCCTTTTCGTCGTGGAGGGATTTGGTTTCTAACTTTGCAGATGCGTTTTGTTGTTGCCGTATTCCAGAAACAGCTTTCATGAGATCTTGGGTTTCGGGGGGTTTTTTGCTTCCTCTTTTGTTCTGGATCTAGGCCCTGGAGATGGGATTCCAGATGTTTTTAAGGCCATTTGTGCCAACTGGATGCTCACGAGCCCGCCTACTCGCCCTTTGTGCATCGTGGTTATTTTGGAGGTCCTTCTTTTCGTTCAGTGTGGTGATCCCTGCCCGGAGGTCCACATTGGCTCTCTTTCCAGAGTTGGGTTTCTACAAACTGGCATCATCGTGAACTACAACAAAATGTCTCTGAGACCTTGAACGTGAAAACTCAATCTGATGCATTACTTCGCTCTTAGACCCAAAGCGGAGCATGGTGACTGTTGGCAGGGCCCACAAAGGTAGACGTTAGAAACAGCCGTAACCTTTTGCAACATCAGTGTTTACAAAGAGAAGAAAAAGCCATTGATTTCAGTCTGCACAATCTTTAATTTGTATATTTTGGGGGAATTGTTGGTGTGTGTGTGTTGTCTTTTCTGTGCAGTCTGTGTGGTGTGGGGTTGGGGTTTTTTTGGTTTTGTTTTTTTGAGGTGTGGGGTATTTTTTGATGTTCATTTTAGAGGTCGGGTTGGGTTTTTTTCTGTTTTTTGTTTAATTGGTTTACCAGAAAAAGACTTTTTCTGCTTAACTGAAAATTAAAGCAGGAGTCAGTTCTGCCTTTCGGTTCCCACTTGAATCCAAAAAGTACATTTGGACTGGAGAAAGCGACGGGGATTTTCAGGCTCAAAAATAGATTTAATAAGAAAGCAGTTAGGCCTCAAATGTGGCTAACCAAAAAGCTGCCTCTTTTTCTTCCATTCTCTTTCATGTTATAAATAACTTTAATGCTTGAAAACATGACACAGTGTGGTGGAGGAATGAAGAGATGCATCCTTCGGAAGAGGCTTGGATGGTAGAGTTGTCCTTGAGGTAGCCAACTCTAGTGCCACACACTTCAGCCCCTAACTCTATCCTGTACTTGAGAAACTCCTGCTTCTGACTTTTTTTTTTTTTTTTAATGGGCTTATTAACCATTTAATAGAAGACCAGTGTCTGGCTTCATTAAATAATGGGCCACGTTTTGTGTCCTGTTTATGGGGGTGGGAAGGCAATGATTTCACTACTGGTGTTACACAAAATGATGTGCGGCCTTTTTATTTTCCAGCGAAACTTTATTCCAATTCTCACTTGGGATTTGAAGATAAAGGCTATCAAGAGCGTAATTAGCTGGAAACCAGGGCTGTCATAAAATAGCACGATGGTATTGTGTTATGGGGGAGGGGGGTCGTTACTCTGCCAAAAAAAAAAGAATATACAATTTATACGTGGTTCTCGTCTTTTATTCTTTTTGTGGTGTGGGATTGGGAATAGCTACTGCCGCAGACATGGCGGATACCCCTTTGTTCACTGAAAAAGGTGCCGTCAAGGGTTGTGAACAGAGCTCTGTCGTCATCCTGTATCATTTTGGTGGGGGAGGGCGCTGGGTTGGGATGCGATAGAAGTTGCGGTGATGGGCAGGAAAAGCATTGCTGCACGACAGCCCATATTGAAAGGTACAGAGTCCTGGACCTTTGTCTTATATATAATGTATGTATGTATATATCCAGTTAACCACATCTTACTGGATGTCTGTCGGAGGCTTCGCAGCCCTCTCTCTCATGCTTCTTCCCATTTTTTTTTAGTTGTACTAATATAGTAGCAGCCATTAAAGACTGCGGGAGCTCTTGTGAGATTATAATAGAAGTATTATATTCTTCTGCTGGACAGTATTAAATAGAGCAATACATAGAGTTATCTGCTAGATTGCAGTACTAATAGTAGCGACTTAGTGACTTGTATTAATATTATGATTTATTTTAACAATAATGATGCGGAAGTGGTTCATTATTTTGAATTAATGCACTTTACCAATAAAAGAAACAGAAATGGAAGCCAACGCAGAGAACTAAGTGCATTATTTAAAGGTGCAGTATATAATTGTCACTTAAAAAAAACAACCGTACACATGTATTTATTTAAATTAATTTATAATTATTTAAAATATGCAAAAAAAAATTGTTTAAAAACACTTCCACGCTGTCATGTCCTAGAGAAGCACAAAGCACAGCTCCCAAAGCTTCTGCACTGAGCCACTCGCCCCTCAAAGTACGGCACAGCATGCCTTCAGTCTCCCGCAAGGGAAGGTGACGATGTTTCTGGTTGCAAGGCATGGCCCATTGAGCGTTCGCATGGCACCCATCAAGCCAACGGCCACAGACCGAAAGGGTCTCAGGGGTTGGGTGGCGCCCTCCCTTCTAGTTGGGCATCACGTTTTTAAGCATTTCATCATCTTCACGAGACTGGGCCCAAAGGTTTGGGTGCCATGCTGATTTCACAAAACCCTGGGAATTAAACCTGTAGTTCATGTTGCAATTAATTGTCCTGTCCTGTTCCTCCCCATTGACCAGTACCCTAAATATTCCCTGCTGCACCTGCTATCAGTGGCTTTATCTTAATTAGTTACCAGTGGTGCAGCTCATTAAGCTAAGCTGTTAGGATGCCCTGGTCCCAATATATCCATCTGTTCAAACTCATTACAAGATTTTTCTGCAGTATCAGCACCACTTGTGAGCAACTCGATTGCTCCTGTAGCCCTTCCTTCGCATTTTAATGGAGGCTTGGCAGAGGAAGCAGTGTTGTTGGGTACCAAACTTTGTCTAGGGCTATCATAAATCATAGGGTTGGGAGGGAGCCGAGGAGGTCACATCCAGTCCATCCCCCTGCTCCAAGCAGGACCAGCCCCAACTGCATCATCCCAGCCAAGGCTTTGTCTAGCCAGGTCTTCAAAACCTCCAAGGATGGAGATGCCACCACCTCTCGAGGTGGCCTGTACCAGTGTTTTACTATCCTCCTAGTAAGAAAGTGTTTCCTAATATCTAACCTAAATGATCCTTTCACACATGTGCTCAACAAGGTAGCGATGCGCATCAGCGTCTAGAAATCAGCCTGAGCCAGTGTCCATCCAGGTGCCTCAGTAACGTTTGAGATGCAGCGTGCGCTTGAATGTGCCGGTGCCTTGCGATTATGCTGAGGGGTCGATTCAAAAAGGGAAAATAATAATAATTGCTGCTTCTGTTCTCGACCCTCTCTCTCGGATGTTGATCACTAGAACGGAAACGTTTCTAGGTTGCTAGTGGACAGAGCTTTGAGCGCAGCCGGTTTCACTGTTGCCTCCAAATAGCCAGCCACCTTCCTCTATTGAGCGTGAAGACCTTTCACAAAGCAATAGAGGAGAGACCATTTTCAACGAAAAGAAAAGAAAGATTGTAAAGGCTAGAATTGGCAGGTGATTTGGGGGAAGATAGCATTTTAGCTCATTTTATACAAAATTTAAAGAGAGTTAATGTCCCTCTTAAGGTTTTTGGGTTGCTTTTTTTTTTTCCTCCCAAAACTGACACTGTGACCAAGAACAATATTTAAATGTAACATGCACCTCACTTTTTTTCTAACATGCTACCAAAATCAATAGTACTGTTATGAATAAAAGAAAAACTTTTATTTTTAAAGTAAATTAAAAGAAACAATGGCGAGCTACTGAAGAAACGTTCTGTGAAATCAAAGGGTGTCCTCTAGTGGAAGAAGAAGCTGGTGCTGCTGCTCTTTTCGGCTAATAGATGGCTTTGATCAGCCAGCTGTGCTTTCCAAGGGTAAAACCTTGGAGCTGAAACCGCCAAAATCCCAAGTACAGTTCAATCCTATCAAATTTGGAAATGTGAAATGATTTGGGCTTTGCTGTATACTGCAACTTTAATAATAATGAGCACTTCTGAGTTCGTTATTGAGGTTTATATAATGCCTGAAAACTTCAATTCCCATTTTTCCCTTTTGTCCTCCAAAAAAACCTCCTTTTTTTCCCCTTAGAATAAATGATGATGAAAAAAGTAACTCTTAAGCTTTTCTTACACGAAGGCAATTTGTATTAATTGGCTAGATCTTCATGGCTGTGTCTCATTGCAATGCACCTGGCAGCACCAAGCTCCATGCAAATGGTTTGCAGCCTACACTGCCGATGCCTGACTCGTACGCACTGACTGTAAGTCCATTTGTTTTAAAAGTGTGCCATAATTATTCTGTATTTCCTGTCATTCAAATTAAGGGCCTAAATTGCTACAACTTAAACCAGTCTAAGTGGAATTGCTCCAATTCCTTGCTGGTATGACTAAAACCAGAAATTGATTGTCAGCCTAACCCAAGAGATTCTTTCCATAGCAGTACTGTAAATCTTGACGAAGGCATTATATAATTGTTTTTTTAATCACTTTCAGATCTTAGTGCAGCATATTTTATTGTAATATATATCCATTGCTTTCCTCATTTAAAAAAAAAAAGTTACTGCTTTTTTATCACTTATGAGAAACAAGGGAAATTGATAAAGCATTCATTATTTTCATATTACTAGTATTAACAGAGTAGAACTAGTACTATTTAATTTTAGATCTCTGTAGGTAGCTTGTTAAGAATTCATAATTTCCTGTGTTGTACCTTACTAAGTTTTTGTTAGTCTTTTTTTCCAAATACTCTGCATTCTCAAGAAAAAAAAAAAATCCAATGAGTGGATAAGTGCAATATTCATAGAATAAACAGGCCCCTCATTCAGGACGTGGAATGGAGCACACAGTGTGAAGTAGCTGTAATTTCTATAGTCATGCACTCTTAGAAAAGGGAAGGGGTTTAGTTGTGAGGAAACGGGATTTGTGAGTATAGGTGGTCTGTCTGTCTGTCTGTCTGTCTGTCTGTGCCAGACATTCCCTGTATTAGCAAACGGGCAAGGTTTATACGTGCACTTTGCAAGAATCACAATGGAATATGCAGGAGCATTTTTAAGCACATGCGATTCTTGAATGACCCCTTTTAAACACATTACCAGTCTCTCTCCTGTGCCTAATTCTTCCTCTTTCTCTGGGATATGACTTTTTTTCAGCAAATTTCCCCTTGTTAAAAACTGGAAGCGTGATGGAAATTTAGAAGGGGGGGAATCCCTGATGCCAACCCTAATTTCAGTACCGTCCAGTCCTCTCTGTTTATAAAAACCAAATTACAAAAAAAAAAAAAAAAAAAGAGCAAAAAGCCCATGTTTCATTTTTGGCTTCCAAAGAGATCTCTTCTCACGCACAAGATTGCATGTTGGGATTGTTGCATTTGAAACATGGAAGGTTGCCATTGGATTCCATGTTTCTGGCATGCAGAAGACGATCTTTGTCCAGATTTGATGTTTTGGTTTTGAAATATGGATGCTCTTGGATTTGACCTTTCCGAGAGAGACAGAGAAATGTTAAGCCCCAGAGGCCGATTTCCAGGTGGCGCACAAACTTGCTGTCCCCCAAAACAGCGCTGTCATCTTCAATGAAGCTGCAAAATTGTAGAATGTGAAAAATTGGATTTTGTGGCCCTCAAATGTCATTGAACAGAGTTTGTGCTGCCCCGGTTAAATATCTTTTGTACAAGTTTTCTCTGTTTTATTTTTCCCCTCTACTAGTTGTTACTTAGTGTTTCAAACCTTATGAAGATGTGGGTGCTTTTGTATTTTAATAGCACAACTGAACTCAGCAGATATCTTTTACTTGTTCCAAATTCCAGCACATATCCTCTTATTTCAGGACAGGAACTAATATCCTTAACAAGCCAACCTCATTTCAGTTCTTGGGAAGTGGACCTTTCACATTGTGAAAGACCATTAACTCCCTGGAGTTAAATCTAGTTTTAATTTGTATAGAGAGTCAGCCCTGTAGAGCACATAGCAGTGACCGAACTCTGCTGTTGGTTTGTGGGGGGAGAGCTTGAGTCTAGGCGTCTTCCCATAAGTCTGCAAAGTGCAAATGAAACCAACTCTAAAAGAGCACCTAGCAGGAGACGCCATGATTTCATTTACTGCTGGGCTCGTTTCTAATTAACATTGAAATACCAACTGGAGCACTGCTGCTATTAGCCGACGTCTCACCCTGGAAATTTGGGAAGCGGAGAACGGATGGAAAGGTGCTGCCCATAAGCCTAGCACTTCACAGGTACAGATGGCACCATCGGAAGGCCAGTTGTGGGTGGGCAAGTAATGCTTTGCTTCAGGCATATTCGGTAGCGGCGCAGCGGCCCACCCGGCAATGCCTGGAGAGTTTGTCTTCCCTTCATGCTCCAGGGTATGTGTTTGTGTGTCTCCATTCATCTGGAAATCTCAGCGGTCATTGTTCTTTGTATTATTTTAATTGTAATGTCCAAATCAAGTACTGTATGCTGGGCACAGTCCAGAGCCCTGTGCAGCTGATGGGAGTCGCTCCGTTGACTTCCGTGGGCTTTGGACCAAGTCCGTAGGTCGCCGTGGCTCGGCCTCCTCAGCCTCGACTCGTAACCAAATACAGAGGCTTCTGTAGAGCAGTTGTCCATCAGGCTACAAGTTGGATCCCTCTTTCTTTTTGGGGGGGCTTATGTAAATTTTGTGTGTGTGTGTGTGTGTGTGTGTGTGTGTGTGTGTGTGCATGCGTGTGTTGGGAGGGGGAGAGGAGTCGTTTTCATGGATCTGCTTGTTCTAGGGGCCAAGTTCTGCCGTTCCTATGGGAGGAAAAACTCCCAGTGAAACCAACCAACTGGTTTCCTGTAAGGAACGCAAGGCCAGGCCCCGCAAGGGCACAAGTAGGACAAATTAGTCTCTTCTCTGGTAGGTTAGCAGGGTTGGGCTGGTCCCACACAGTGTGTCCTGAGGTCATTCTTGCGTTCAGATAGTTTAATTGTAGCTGGAGAGTGCAATTAGCAGCGAAATAAAATAAATTTGGTTAAACCTTCACACTGGCGTTCGACAGGTCTGTCCTTGTGCAGCGCAAGCCACTACTGTCCTGAGTCGAGACTCCTGTTTGTTACTGAATCAAAATGAAAGGGTGGGTGGGTGGGAGGGGGAGAAAATCCAGTTAAGAGATGGAAGAGGTAACTGGATAACAGTATAGATGCGGGAGGGGATGGATAAAGATAAAATATTAATCAAGGATGTTTCTTCTAAAGGCCATAAGTTATTGGGTTTGACACTGCTGGTGCTTTTTATATAGATTTTTTTTTTTTTTTTTTTTTTTAATACGTCGCTGTTCTCCGTTAGACAGTGTGCTCCATCATTGCCAAATGTTCGGTTTCGCACGTGATACGGCATTACAATCTGTGTTGCGAAGGTCGTAATCCATTGAGGTAAGGCAAACGTGTTACACATTTGTTTTAAGCAAGGTGTCGCGTGCATCTGGGAGTATAGGCACTATCAAGGTTCATCAGAGTCAAAACTGGCACGAAAATCTGTTCTGGATGTATGTCCTTTTAAGCAGGGAGTGAGTGCTCTTAGCAGCGTCAGAGCAAACGGTTAGCTTGCTAGAGAAAACACAAGGATGGTATTTGGTTACGGGGGTAGTTTCTCTAGATCCCCCCTCTCCACTGTGGGGTGTTGAAAAACAATTGTTGGTCGGGGGATATTATTCTGTTGTATTTTGGGTTTTTGTTGGGGTTTGGGGTTTTTTGTTTTTTTTTTGTTTTTAAAAACCCTCTTAGACTTTTTAAAAGTAAATGTTACAAGCATTTGGTTCCAGGGTCTGCAAAATGTCACTGGTTGTAAGCCACCGATTTGGAAAGATCAGCATGATGCCTACCTGTACATTATATGGCAGCCTTTACTATGCAAGCAGTTACATTCTGGTTTGAAAACTTTTCTTGAGCAATCCAAAATACCTGTGCCTCAGCCCCGAACGTGGGCATATCATATTCTGAATCTAGGCCCCGTCATATTTAAGTCGGGCTGTGAAACTGCCCGAACAAGCAGGACTCAAGTTGTGTGAATAACTGCAGTCAAGTAGGGTAGGTAGAAAAGGTAAACACACACAAAAACAATTAAAATTGTTTTAAAAGCACAAGATGCTGTCACAAATCAATGATTTCCAATGGTGTCCATTGTTAAATAACAAACGGAGACTGGACAAAGGTATCCAGAATTTCTCAGTCTTACTGGACGTGCATCTTGGAGAGGGCGAAAATTGAATTGCTCAGGTTGAATTTGAACGTGGGGACTGGTTGCAGAAGCACCATCTGTGTCTCATCACACTTGCTCCTTTTGTTCAGGGAACCCTTATTTGAAAACTGATTGCAAATAGCTTTCCTGTTTACTACCCTGGGAGCCAGGGTTTGGAGAGGATGAAACATAATCCTCCTATTATATCAGGACTACGATATCAAATTTGGTATCTATCTAAAGAAGTCTCTCCTGCAGCTTGATGGCTTGCTTTTACTGACCTTGAAAATGGGGCCTGAATGCTCAAATGCGGGTGCCTAGCAGTTTCTAAATCCCCTTACTTTCAGGGTTATTTAGGATGCAGTGTCTTGATTTTGAAAATTGGTTAGAGGATGATCTTGAGGTTTTGAAAAAAATTAGTGTGCCGATTCAGGTGCTCCAGTATCTGGATGGAATAAGGCTTGACTTCAGACATGGAAGTGGGCCTGTGCACTTCAGCAGGGGACAGGCATGCAATAAATGTTAACAGGTTTCATTAGGTTGAGGCCAAAGTCTGTCCAGGTTTGAAAATTTGATCCTCACTATAAACCCCAAAGTGCCCGAGTATTGGCTGGGCGATGTCCTGCTATTGGTTTTGTCAGTTGCTGACACTCTTAACGTGACCACCAACATTGGCTACTGTTCTCGTGACTGCGGGTTGGTCTAGTTTTTCGTTTCCGAGGGTTGGGGGGTGGGAACGTAACGGTCCTAGAGAGCGAGCGAGCGAGCGGCTTGGGGGAGAACGTTGGTGTCCAGAGATAGAGAAGTGTGTGGCTGGTCCTGGTGTGCGTGTGGTAGAGCCGATTTTGAGACGATTTATTTATTTATTGTTGCTTGGAGAGGCGTTTTCTGGAAGTTGATATGGTTTCTGTTGCAGCCTAACGGGGGAAGGAAGAACAGAGAGTCTTTTGAGTTGAGAGGATATAGGCGGGAGTCGATTCAGTTTGTTCTGGGAGAGGTGAAACAACAATGATGGTCTTCACTGCTCATTGCTGAGGTAGGAAGGAAATGAATGGGGCGGTGGGGGGGGAGGAAATTGGGAAACCTTTCTTCTGATACCAGCTTTGGGCCACATTCACTGCTAGCGTGCGGTGCAGTGATGTCGATGGCATTACCCTTGCTAGCAGATTGTTCGTTGTGCAAATACTTGATCTTTTAGTCCCAAAATTTGATCCTATTGGAACGGGCGGGTGTTTTTGCTGCTGTTGGTGGAATCGGCACTTACCTAATAGCAAGTGTGGAGCAAGACACAGAAAGAGCTGCAGGCAATAGACTTCTTTATCTCTTGCTGGAGATGGTGACCAGATATGGAACTGTTTGCTGAGTAGACCTGCCTCTGCACAGGTGGCTTGCCAGTATGCCCATGAAAATACTTCCCCCGACTGGAAAATTGGCATTTGTCTTGGAGAGAGTTTGCCCCCATACCAAAGAAGTCCTGCAATTGAACAGGTTGGGTTTGTTGTTTTTTTTGCAAGTGGCATCATTGTTTGCATGGGTTATTGTGGAAGGCCCTAATAATCTTGATCGTGATGGACTGAACGTGAAAGCCCGCACGACTTCCCTCTCAGTTGCATCCCAGGAGGCAGATCAGTGGGTTCAGGTCGGCAACGTAGAATTTGTTTCCCATGAAAAGAACAGGAACCTAATTTTCATTGGGAAACTCTTCTGCTTGGCCCGTTCCCTCGGGGGGTGTAGTCGGTGAGCGTGCCTTCTGCACTGGGATATCATCGCTGCCTCACCCGTGTGTTCACTTCAGCGTGCAAGCAGATGGCTCAGCCTGGCAGTGCGTGTATCTGCTGCCACGGGCCTGATTTCTACACACAAAGCCGCATGTTTACGTGGCTTGCTGCCCTGCAGGGGATTGGTTTAATATCCCAGGAAACTTGCTGTTCTGGCTGTAGCCAAGAGCAAGCCCAGCCGAGGGCAAAATGAATTCTGGTGAAGTCAGTGCCCATCAGAAGGCCTTGATTTTTATTTTTTTTCCCTTTATTTAAAGCTTTCACTTGGCCTGACTTCCCAATCCAGAATGGCTTAAGAGGCTTTTCTTTACTGGATGCAAAAGACCAAGGCAATTGTGGGTTCGAGATGATTTTACAGCTAACTGCAAGGTTGAGCCACTCTTGGCATAAGCAGTTCTGGTGTGAGACCTAGGGGTGTGGCGCCCATAACCCTGGCCTCCTTCCTTGCATCAGGTTTATGTCCATTAAATTCACAAAAACGCACCTTGCCCAGCAACCCCAGACCAACTCTCCATGCTGGTTTTTTTTTGTTTTTTTTTTTAATCGTCAGCTTTTGTCGTCTTTTTTTGTTTTTCTCGGCAGAGCCGTGTTTTGCAACGGACAAGTTGCATTGATGTTTGGGGAGGAGACTCATTTATACCAGTAAAGCATTTTTAAATTCTGCAAGGATCCCTTATAACCTGGAGAGCGCTAGCCTTGCGGTATCTGCCACGCACGTGGTTGAGGGTGAGGACGCCCACCAAAAACTCCACTGCTGTGTCTAAGCTTTGACTCCAGTTTGGCCTGTAATAGTCGAGGCTTGGTCTGTTGGAGATGCTTTCCCACTGAACTGAATCATGCTCAGTGCCTTGATTTTTGAGGGAAGCTTGTAGATTGAGAGCCATCGGTCTGACAACTTCTGTCCCTAGGAAGCCTACAATAGGGCTCGATGGCTTGCAGATGCAAATACTCCAAGGGTCACGTCCTGTACCGCGACGGTATAAAGTCTAGCAGTGCACGTTTCCATTGGACGCCAGAGCCATTTGGGTCCACACTGCTTGCCTGTAGCAGTCTGGAATAAATGGTGCCTGATACCGTGAGCTGGTGATCTGCATGTTTTGGGCACATTTAAGTATCTGGGCTAAGTCTCCACATTTTGGAGCAAACGTTGCTCCTTTCCGGCAGCTGCCATTGCAACCTCTGATAGCCGGCAGATCTAGAAATCTGTGCTGTTACCGAAGGTGGTGGGATGCTGTGGGAATGGGAAGCTCGCAGCAAAAAAATGGTTGTCTAGCCCTTCCTAAAACCGAAATTACTCCAGACCTTAGGGATACGCAGTACTAAAGCAGAAGCCAGCCATCCCCTTGGCACCAAAGGGATTTTGTGTCCTACCAAACCTGACCGTTGCCCGTTGCGTTGTGGCCCATGGGTCGCACGCTCCACCTTGCGAGGGGTCTGGTGACCCGTGCGTGCACACGTGACCCGCAAAGGCGTGCGAGGGCTGCCTTCTCCTTCGAGCGACAAATTCTTGCAATGTGAAACCGCAACATTCAGCGTCTCAGGCAGAGAGGACTTGATAGTCATCTCCCAGTTCATTGATTGCTTGGACCAAACGTGGTGCTAAATATGATCTTAAATATTTGTAATATTTATGTTTTTTTTAGTGTTTGATCACAAAGATGCAGTGTCCTTTTTTTTGTAAAAGAGAAATCTAGCCCTGGGTTTCGAGCTCGGCAAAGCCCCCGGAGGACCTTTTCAAGGTTCGGAGTTGTTCATTAACACTTGGAGCAGGCTTCCCATGAGTGGGGTGGGGGGGTGGGGGGAGAAAGGATACTCTATCTTCAAATGCTTGCAGACTGTAAGATTTGATTTGTGACTATTTTGTTTGTATTTTGTTTACATCGCCTCTTTATATGCCCTGAGAACAAAAATAAATTTTTTTTTTGACCTTTTTAATTGTGACCCAGGTTTTTGGTTTTATTTCTCATCCTTTTTCTCCTTTTCTTGTGTTTTTTCCCGTTTCCCCCCCCCCCCCCCCTTTTGTTCTCCCGATCTCATTGTCGATGTGACCCCGAGGGCAGATAGAGCTTCATTGAACCCTGTGCGGGGGTAAAACTGGGTCTGTTCCAGTTGCGAGCAGAGAGCAGGTTCACGCGTCTGTTCCAGCACAGCTTTCATGGGGATGGGGGTGGGATTTTTCTTAATTTTTGGATGCTCTTTTTTTTCCTCCTTCCATCCTACTAGGTATAGTGAAACCTGACCTCATCTTTGCCCTCCATCCTAGTTTCGAGCGCCAAAAGAGGCTCCACGTGTTCAGCAAGACTCCAGAATGGAAATGGGCAGTTGTTTTCTGGACAGGTGAGCTGGAGGGGTGGCCAGCAGGATAATGTCTCTAAGCAAACGGAGCTGGGTCTGGTGGAAAGACGGCCTCTTAGCCCGCTATGGAGCCCTCACAGTGAACTTCTATGATGTGAAAGGATTGAGGCCACCCAGTATCTCAACACTGAGTCGATGGGCCGTATGCAAAGGCATCCATGCCGGGGAGCAATGAGAACTGACAGTGCAAGGAGAAGGGCCTTGCATGCTATTGACTCTTGGTTGACTCTAGTGGGCTTTGGAGCTGTTGGAGCCCAAGTCTGTAAGGTCCCAAATGCACAGGGCACTTCTGCGAGCATTAACAGCTCCCTGCTTCTCCCATGAGCATAACAAAGGCAGAGTTCAGGAATGGGCCTGGACTCGGGGCTTGTCTGACCCTGCTCCCTGGAGCCAGTGCAAGGTTGGGCAGCACCCTCCGATTCTTCTGTCCTTCGTGACCATGCATCAAGCCTTTTAGCAGACACCAATTTTGTTCATCCCCAAGTACGTCACAGACCACCCCTCTTCCTCACTCCCTTGGCCCTAGAGCCTTGCCCATCACCATCATTCCCTGTCATCGGGATGCAGGCAGCTCTCGGTCAAGCAGGGCCGAGGGGGAGCTTATGGCCCAAATCTTGCACCTTCCGGCATGCTAGCAGGCAACTGGACCCCTACGCACCCTTGCTAGAGCCAGCAGGCTCCCATGTGGGCGCAGGAGTCTTTTCCTGCAAGAAGATGCCGGAGGGTGGGCTACCAGAAGTTGTGAAGAATTGACTTGATTTTCAAGGGGACTGTAGACAACTCCCATCTTATTCCTAGACTCCCGAATGGCGGTAGAGAACGTGCTTGTTGCAAAGCGCTGTGCGAGCACGGCTCAGATAAAGGGCCTTGTCCGCTGCTGCCCGGAAAACAGGCCGGGGTGTTAACTTGCTCTGCTTATGCCCTGCACCAATCTCTACCGGGTGCGAAGCTCTGAAGGGGCAAGAGGGATTTCAGCGGAGGAGCGGTGCCTTCCCGAAGCTAAGTTCAAAGACTCATCTGTTACAAAGGCAAGTCAGACTAAGTTGCTCGGGTCTCTGCTGAAGTCTTGTCAGGCCCAGCATGGTGAATGGTGTCCTCAAAGCATATTTCAACAAACCTTTGCCACCCTTTGTACTGGCAGGACATTGACTGTGCCCTTGCCCCCTCTGCTTTACCAGTGGCAAGTTCATGCGGGTGTTTGGTGTTTCAGGTGTTATGTCTGGAAGTTGTGTGTGAGGTTTTGTCTTTAAGAACAGATTAGACAAACACTTGTCTAGACGCTTTAGACAAATACTCCTGCCTTGAATAGGGCATTGGACTAGATGACCCTGGAGATGCTTTTCAGGCCTATTTTTTGTAGGATTCTGCGATGGTTGTTAGTCTCTTTTATCCAGGGAAATAATCTTACCGTAATCGCACACCGTGCTTGGAGACCCTCGGGTTCACCAGTCTGCAAATCAGCATTAAGTAAGCTTTACTTACTGCTCAGCTTGTGTCTAGGTGTGAGTGCTGTTGGGTGTGCACCCTGAAAGGGATGTGCTTCCTTGTCTAGCTTTTCTACCCAGTTTTCTGGATAATTAGATACCTTCCCCGAGACCCAGCCCTGGTGCTTTCATCCCCCAGTCCCAGGTGCGGGAGACCCTCGCCCAGAGAGATTTGAACCTGCACGTCCTGCTTCCTAACAAATGGCTCTGACCACCTGGCCACAGGCTAGGCAAAGCCATAGCTTTCTCCATCCCACCCACTCATGGTGGCCCACTAGCAGCCAGGTGTGGAAGGTGTCGGTCAAGGAGGAAGGCGCGAGGCAGAGGGAAGGTGGCTCAGTGGGATAGATGCTGCCTGGGAAGAATGCAGGGCCTGGGATCTGTCTCCTGGCTGGTAGCCTTTTGTAAATGCAAGAAGCACCGAGCCATTGTCGAGGGACGGGGTGTCGGGGGGATTTGATAAAGCCTAGGCTGTGGCCTACTGAGTAGAGGCCTGTGCTGGGGAAGTGGGAGGTACAGGTTCAAATGTCTTTGAGGAGTGAGGCAAGAACCACGACAGTCATGAGGCCTTTCAAGGGAGGCTCCTCTTCTCTGCAAGTACATGGAGAGGGTGATGTGATTCTTGCTGCAGGTGGAAACAATCCCACCCCGTGCAAACTGTAGCTGCCTTCACGGTATCTGTGCATATGAAGGGCAGAAAGGATTCAGCCCAGCGGCTCCACCCTCAACCCCTTTCCACAATACCCCATTCTCTGCCAGGTGCCTTGCAGTTTGGCTGCAGTTTGCAAGTGACTCTTGGTTTTACAGCAGCTAGTCCCAGGGCCAGCTGTGGGTTAGGGTTAGGGCTCTGACCCCAGGGGTCATGCTTTTATGTGGGGGAGGCTATAGGCTATGCGCTTCATGCATCTCCTTTGAAGAGGCTGCCTCGACTCTGCTGCACGGCCCTTGCCACAAAGACTTGCCGGTGACGTTTGCAAGGGAGGCTCTTGGGTGCAAGGGAATAAAGATCCTGAGATGCGGAAAGCATGAAGTCGTTGGGCCCAACATGCTGGATTTCAAGCAACTCAGAAGATAATGGACGTGGTGCCATGGAAGGAAAGACTGGAGGAATAAAGGCACCCTGGGGGGCTGGAAGCAGCTAAAGGGCACGGTGCTGGAAGCCCAGCCAGCTCTTCTGACACGGTGGAAGCACAAGAGGAAGGGCAGAGATGTGCACCAGGGCAACGTGGCTGCACATGGGGTGTCTAAGCTGCCTCAAGTTCAAAGCATGCAGACAGTGCAAAAGGGGGGCAGGGAGAAAATCAGCAAGGCAAAGGTAAAAAAAATAATAATTAAAAAAAAATCTTTTAAAAGAGCTCCACCTGGAAAGAGAAAGCCAAGAAGAGGTTCAGTAAAATGTTTTGAGTGGCATCCCACGGGGGTCTGTGCTGGGCCCAGTGCTGATCAAGGTGTTCATTCATTATTTGGATGCTGCTGCTTTGCAGCTGGCACAAGGGGGAAGGACTGCAAACACAACGGAGGACAGGAGCACATTTCACAAGGGTCTTGACAGGCTGGAAGGCTGGGCCGGGGCTAACGGGATAAAGCTCAATGCTGAAAAATGCAAGGTGTTGCACCTCGGGAAGAATAATTAAAAATACTAATAAAAATAGGTGCTAGCTGGCTGGATGGTGCACCACAGAAGGACCTAGGAGTCCTGGTGGATCCCAGCCTCGGTATGAGCCGGCAGTGTGACACAGCTCTGCAAAATACAACTACAATTTTGGGTTGCATCAATAGAAACATTAGGTGCAAGACACGGAGTGATAATGCACCCAACCCTCTAGTTGAGGCCTACCCAATGCCGAGGGAAGGGGCAGTTTTGGGCTCCACATTTTAGAAAAGACATGGAGAAGTTAGAGAAGGTCCAGAGACAGGTGACAAAAGTGATAACGGTCTCAGAAAGCAAGCCACGCGAGCAGAGTTTGAAGGGAACGGGCATCTTCAGCTTGCAGGAAAGGCAATTTAAGAGACGTGATGGCAGTCTTCAAATATCTGAAGGGCTGCTGTAAAGAAGAGGGCGAGCACCTTGTTTCGCTTGCTGCAGAGGAAAAGGACAGGAAGTCTAGATTGGATATCAGGGAAAAACTTCACAGGTAAAAGAGTGAAGCAGTGGAATAGCCTGTGTAGAGAAGCTGTGGCCTCTCCATCAGTGGAGGTGCTCAAGAAGAGGTTGGATAAGCACTGGCCAGGGATGATGCCTGTGCCATGTTATGGGTATTTCCCATGCTTCTGGGCTTCACTGGTTGCCACAGGGAGTTCTGGTTGGTTGTGTGTGTTTTTGGTTTCTTCCCTCCCTTGTCTTGTAGATGTGTGACACAGCTGATCGTGTAGTTTTAGGTGAGACGGGATTTGCTGGGAATGGTTTGCATAGGGACGACCCTGCCTCGGGCAGGGGTTGGACTAGGTCTCCTCCAGAGGCCTCTTCCAGCCCCGCTTCTCTATGACGAACGTTTCTGGCGGAGTGAGTTGTGTACCGAAGTCGGTGCCTGTGTCCTGCTCTGCGGGGCTGTCCCCACCACTGTTACACTCATTTCGCACGTTGTCACTTCTGTAGTGCAATAAGGACCTGTCAGCCTTTCAACCCCAGCCCAGGGTAGTGCGTCCCTCCCCAACAGACGCACCAAGCCTGAGTCTGGTTCTTCCCCTGGTTTTGCTCCAGGCTGATGCAGAAATGGAGGCCAGGGGCACAAGCAGGAGCGCGGGTCTGGTCTCTCCCACGCTGCACTGACTAAGGGGAGACTGTGCTTTCCTCCTGCAGAGTCGCAATGCCATGCCCAAACTCCAGATCACGGACTGGGGAACTGAGCCCCGGGAAGGTAGCTAACTGCCCCCAACAGACACGGAGGGGAGCAAGTCTCATGCTCTCCAAGCAAGAAAATGGGCCCACCCCAGCTATATCTGGGCTTAATTTAATCCACACAGCCTTGGCTTGAAGCTTAACCCAGGCCTGCTTCGCTAACTAAGCACGTTCCTTGGAGGGGCAGCTGCAGGACAGATCTCGGCCTTGTCCTACGACAGGTTTGTCTGATTGCATGGGAATGGCTGGAAAGGGAGCGAAGCCTGCCCGTGCATTTCATTCTGCACCCGCTAGAGGCCCTTCCAACACTTCAATACGAGGCGGGGACAGGATTCAAGCTGTGCGCACCAGGCCTGGCTTCGTCGGATGGACCCCCAGCGAGCAACTCCACCGCACAACTCCCGCATCGTGCTCCAGCAACGGTGCAAAAGATGCTGCGAGGTGATGGGAGGAGGGTCTCGGCTCCATCCACGGGGCAGAGGAGTTTTATTTTTGGTTTTTAGTTTGGATTTGTTTCTGCTGCAAAAAAAAAAATTGCATTTTCCAGAGAAATCCCTCCCACGGGCTTTTTGCACTGGGCGCTCCATGCGAGCATACCCCTTCCTCAGGGGGACACCCCGGCCTGAGAGAGATGTGCTCTGCAAGGTGCTGTCCTCAGAGGTAGAGCAAAGGGAGGGGGCAGGAGGATGCTCTTCCTAAAATAAGCCTGATTTGAGGAATGATCTTATTAATCCCGGTCCCCAGGAGCGCCCCTGCAGAATTTTGCCCAAACCTCTGTGCCGCCGGCAGTTTTAAGCGAGCCTCTTAGCATCGGAGACGCTTCCCCACCTTGCAGAGCAGACAGGAAAGGTGTTAGCGGCTCCTTGCTCCCAACCTGGCAAGGCGAGGGCAAGTAGCTGCTTGAATCGAGCAGCAGGGACGGGAGAGAACTGGAGAGAAGGGGGCTTTGCCCTCTCTCTCGTCACGCTGCCTTGGTGCCGAGCAGTGGTACGACGGGACAGTACCCCCCATGCTGGTACCACTGCCCGGCGTGCTGCGTGAGTGGTGCCAGCATCAGAAGTGGGTTCACTCCCAAATCCGTGCTCCCTGCTGCCAGCAAGGCCTGGTCCATTTACAACCGGCTGCTGTCTTCTGCAGGGGGCTGGCCTCGTCTGGATGCTGGCCGCTGGAGGGAGGGTTGCCCGAACCGGAGCGCTGGCTTGCAACGAGATGGCAGGGCGCTAGCCGCAGTCCGACAGCTGCCCTGTCCCAGCCCTCCTGCGCTCGCTGCACGCCACAAAAGAGCGGCGTGGTGTGTACGTGTGTCATGCCACCGAGACTCGAAGCATTGCAGTGGAGGTGGCAGAGATGTCCCGCAGCTTCCTCTTGGTTTCTAAGCCGTCCGCTGCAGGACACCCGACAGCGCGAGAGCAGTCCCCGGGCTGCGCGGGGGGAGGCTAGAGACGGCCCCCGTCCCTCTGTGGCTGCCGCTCCTCAATAACCACTCGCACGCCTGCCCGCGGAGACCGAAATCAGCTTTATTCACAATCACAGTTACCCAGTTGTCACAACGAATGGATTGGTTTTCTTGTTGTTTGCTTCTCGCTAACAGAACACAAACCGGTTTAAAAGAAAGCGCTGAAATGCAGATGACATCAAAACACTTTGTCGTGACTTTTAGGAGCCGACACAAACCCAACAGCAAAATCCCACCCCCCACCCCCCCAAAAACCCCCTTCCATGTTGTTGTTGTTGTTTTTGCATCTGCCGTTTTTCTGCTCGCTCAAAAGACCAGCGCCGGCCCCTGCCCGCGTGCCCTTGCCCACCGCTGCACTGCCCGCCGGGCCTGGCCCTGAGCTCGCTGCCGACGGGTGTTTCACGTCTACCTCCCAGTTTGGTCCGCAGCAAAATGCACGCGCCTTCGTGCGAAAGCACTCTGCAGGGCAAGCATGCCAGGGGACGGTTACCTGCATGCGTGCACCTGTGTGTGCGTGTGTATGCACACACCTTCCTGCACAGTAACTAGTTAACCTGCTCTGGCCTCAGCCCATGGAAACTGGGACGTCCTTGGCCGCGCTGGCTTTCTGGATAGTCGCAAGCTGTTTCTTATTGCACATGCCCCACAGTCTCGCACGCGTATGCATGTGTGCATGCACACCCGCACCCATCTTTCATTACATTCAACTCCCCACCCCCCGTCCAGTGTGTGCAATGGTGGGAGCAGCTGCAGAGTCCAGCTTGTGGGTGATGGCCCGTTACCCATGTCCAGGCTTTCGGCTATTCCTGGTTAGACACCCACTGGTCAGGGATGACCTGGGCATAGCTGTGCCTGTTTTCTACCATGGGTATGTCCAACGCTTCTGGGCTTTACTGGTTGCTCCCCCCGCTTGTCTTTTTTTTTTTAATTTTCTGATATGTATTGGGGTGTTTTTAAAGCTGCCCCAGTGGCACCTGGTGTTGGCTACAGCTACGGCGGGGGCCTTCCCCTGGGCTGTGCCAATTCTCCTGCTAGAAGCAAAGCCAGTAGTTCCCGGCTAGAGGGTCTTGCCCCTGCGCTCGGGGTTGGACCGCAAGCCCTATTTGGGGTCAGGAAGGCATTTTACCCCGTGGTCAGATTGGCATGGACGGTGGGGGTTATTGCCTTCCTCTGCAGCGGAGGGCACGGTCCTCTCCCTGGGACACCTTGAGCATACATCGCCAACACTTCACAGAAGCAGGACGTTGGCGGCCGCGGTTCCCCTGCTTTAATTATGGCAGGTTTGGGTGTTTATGTTGGGTCAGGGTTGAGATTATGGTTGTATGGGATGGTTTGGATGGGGACGCGCCTGCCTCAGGCTGGGGGCTGGAGTAGATGGGACCTCTGGAGGTCCCGTCCAGCCCCGCTTCGCTGTGATTCTGCTTTTCCATGGATGCCGTAAATAAAAAAAAAAAAGCTGCAGGGCTGGTTCATGTTCAGCTGAGGAAGCCCAGGTTAAGGTTGGCGTCTACAACCTGGTGCGGGTGTGCGTTTAGTATTACAATCTCCTCGATAGAAACGCGTAGAGTCGATTGCCCCCTCCTGTGCAGGCTGGGCCGGCACTGGGTGCTGCAGCCCCTCTCCCCGAGCCAAGCACCTGTTCGCAGGTGGAGGGATGCGTTTGCTAGCCGCTGCTTGGGGAGACTGGGTGCACACAGTATGTGATTATGGACATAATTAGGGATTATCGGTACTGGAGCAGGGGTTGGGCAAGATGCCAGCCCTGTAACCCGCTCACACTACATGCTCTACATGCCCCTTGCTTGCTTGTTGACCAGCCATTAGGACATCACAAGCACAGGCAGAAAGGGCTGGGGCCTGTTCCTCAAGAAAATGAGCTCTGTTTAAGTCGACGGGACTCTACCCCGGCTCTGGCCAGCTTTCAGGGCAGACAGACGTGGGCCGTCCTTCCTGCAGTCCTTTCAGTGTCTGCTCCCCTGGCAGCAGAGCTGACGTGCAGGGGCAGCAAAAGAAAGCATGGTGACTGGTTTGAGCCTTGCCCGGCGGGGGGAAAGGATACCCCTACAACGTGGGGCTGACGGGCAGATCGTTGCTCCATCATGGAGCAAGCGGTGTTGCCACAGCTAAGACCTGGCTTCAGGAGGGAGGCAGGGGGTCTGCTCCCAGCACTTCCCCGCTAACCTGGGGCCTTGTCCGAGTGCCCGTGGAAGGCGGCAGTAGGAGCTCAATGCAAGCCATGCATAGGTGCTCGGCCTGCCTCGAGCACTGGGTGCCTTTGGTGGTGGAGGGGTGGAGTATTTTTGGGGAGATGATTAAAGAGAGGGAGGTCACTAGCCCTAGAGCTCGCTCCAGGCTCAGCCCTTTGCATGTCCGAGCATTAGCAGGACCAGCACGACGTTGGGGAGGTGGGGACGACTCATGCCTTGGTATTATTGCAGCTTCCGCCTGGCCAGGATTCACAGAACCGAACTGAGATGATGCACGGAGACCCCTGCCCTCCCTCCCCAGCACCCCACACAGGAGCAGCTGCTGGCTGAAGGCTTCCCGGGTACGACACAGGGAACCAGCCCGCTGGAGACCTGAGACGGGGCGGCGGCAGCGGGGCAGGGAGCAGCAACGGCGGTGTCCTTCCCTCTCGGCAAGAGCAGGGGAGGCCTTGCAATACCCTCAGCTTGAACAAACGGGACACGGGGACGCCCGTCTCCTCCTGGCAATGGCCGACCCTGCGTCACCTTGTCTGCTCGAGGCCACAGGAGCTCAGTCACAAGTTCCTTCCTTTTGCGGGGGTGGTTTTCTTTTTTGGTTTTTTTGGTGTTTTTTTTTTTAACAGCAAAGAGCGAGATGGAGCATAACGTCGTAAAAACAGATCCGCGGGCTGTTTACGTTCTGCCTCGGGGTTTGTCACAAGCGTCGACGGGCAGAGGCTGGGGAAAGGGACCCTTTGGCCTGGGCACGCCGGGGGCGGGGGAGGTCAGCAGGAAGGCTTGGGGGGTCATGCAGTGGGGGGGGTGCTGCGGTCGCGACTGGGACTGCGAGGACAGGAGATGGTCAGCGGGGAAAGGACGGTGGCTGGGTGGCAAGGCGCAGAGCAGGCGCCCAACACAGGTGTCTTCAGAGGGCGGCGTTTCGGGCAGACTCCAGCTGCCGCTAGCGTCTTTCTCCAGCAAGTTGAGGCACACTGAGGCAGCCAAGGCATCGGTTTCTTCCTCTCCAGGACGACTGCTGAGCTTGCCAGCGGCCTGGCAGGGGGGAAAGGGCTTGTCTTACCCTTAGGAAAAGGGGTTGGGTTTTTAATTTTCTCTTCTGCCTACCGCACAAGTCCCTTCTGCAATGGTTGGCAGCCCCTCCACCTCTTCCGAACACCCCACGTGGTCCTGCTCTTCGAGGAGGCTCATGCACCCAAGATGGCTCCCTCCTTTCCTCCGAGATGGTTCCCATCTGCCAGCCATCGCCACCCCTTTGGGGCAGGGGGCACATCTCCACAGCCACCTTCCCAAGCATCGGAGATGCCCCTGCGTAGTGCAGGAGAGGTTGGAGAGCTCCAGCTGTTGCATTGAGATAAAACATTAAATCCATTGGT
Organism: Alligator mississippiensis; assembly: GCF_030867095.1. NCBI lineage: Eukaryota > Metazoa > Chordata > Crocodylia > Alligatoridae > Alligator > Alligator mississippiensis. The sequence continues at coordinate 98,444,855 of NC_081829.1, forward strand.
AAGAGCAGATTTGCCTCGGCTTCCCTGATGCCCTGGAGTCCAGAGCCAGCGGCTTGCTGGTGGGGTTGGAAGAGCAGTTGCAGCCGGGCCACCCCCTCGCTCACCGCCCCCAGCGCCCCCGGGGTGCTTCAGATATCGGCTCTCACAGATGATGAATGAAAACCGGGGCTCTTCTCCCCGCGCGTCCTCCTCCACCCCACCCCTGCCAGCCCCGCGGCTCTAGGTGCTGCGGTAGGTTTTGATGATATCCTTGATGGCCCGCCTGCAGATGGGGCAGCAGGCGTTGGCCATCTTCTTGAGCTTCAGCCCGCAGGAGTAGCAGAGACACATGTGCCCGCAGGAGTAAATGACCGTGTCCACCATGTTCTCGTAGCAGATGGTGCATTCGTCTCCCCAGGCCCCCGAGACGGAGGGGGAGATGGGGGACTCCGGCATGCTAACCGGGGAGTTCGGAGCCGTGCCTGCAAGGGAAGGGACACCATCAGTCTTTGGGCAGTGGGATCATGGGGACGAGGGGAGCTGCTGCACTGGGGTCTGGAAGAGGAGTGCTTTAAGTGCCTTTGCTTCTGACGAGGGAGGTGAGAAAAGCCTGAAATGTGCAGCTGGGTCGCTTCACCTGCATCGCTGAGGAAGGGAAAGCAATTCCTGGCTCTAGCCCTTGGGGACTTGCTTCCACAGCTGCCTGTCTCTGCTACCCAGGCTGCTGGCACTCGGCAGCAGACACCAGGCCCCAGCTTGCGTGCAGAGTCGTGTGCTTACAACGCAAAGCAAAGTGCCCCTGGGAAAGCGGCACCTGCAGCAACCAGCGATGGCACCTGCCCTTGGCTCGCCCGCACCAGAAGCCTTCTTCTGGGTGGCAGACGTGCCCGTCCAAGGGGACGTGGCAGCTGCAACGCAGCTCCTCATCTCAGCTGGGTGCCCAGCACAGCTCGGCGGTGGAGAGAGGGCTTTTCTAGCAGGGAACCACCCCCTGTGCTGGGACGGAGGATGGTGAAGACGCCACCTGGACTGCGCTCCCACAGACTCGCTGCGTGGCCTTTTGGGGCCTCGCTTACAAATGGACGCGCCGCCCCCCGGAGCCTCTGCTCCACCAGAGCCACGTCGGCCAAGAGACACCCTGCTGGTCATCGCCCCTGCCTCGAAGCATCTTCCAGGTCAAACAGGCTGGCAACAGGAAGGTCCCCAAGGGCCGGCGGGCTTCCCGGCTCTCCCCACCTTAATGGCAGGGGTGTATGCGCCGCACCGTGCTGGAAAAGGCCCTGGGAGTCTCCAGGAGGGACACGCGGAGGAACGGGGGCAACACTTACCGCTGAGTGAGCTGCAGAGCAGGCCTGAGCCGCAGGTGGTCAAGATTGGGTCGGAAACCCCGCTGCAGAGGGTGGTGGGGGAATTGGGAGCCGAGGTGGGGGAGCTTGGGATGGACGGGCCCCGTCGCTCGGCCAGGATGGTGGAACCTGGAGAAGAGAAAGCCAACAAGCCTTGGTCTATCGCCGCCGGGGGAGCCGGACCCGGGGACAGGGTGAACTCCCTCTTCTCTGCGTTAAGGTGGCTTGAGATCTGGGAAAGGCGCTCAGCCCTGCAGAAGTCAGCTAAACTGCATGAAGGCTAGGACGGTTTCCCTTCCCGGTAAGCCCCAGGGGCAATAAGGCACGCGCCCGACCTGCTGCAGCTGCCATCAGCTGGCCTGCAAGGGGTGCCAGCCTCAGTGACCCCTCAAAGCGAGCTGGATTTCTTTTAATCAACACAGAGAGGGTTACAGCTGCCTTTTGAAGCGTGTCTTTTCCTTGAACCGAAGCCCTGCACCCACCACTTCCCCCCAGCAGCCTGACACCGCCGAGGGGACCCCAGCCAGGACCAGGCCAGCCCACCACCTCGTTAACAGAGCCTCTTTGCAGGCGAGTGCTATCCAGCACCCTGCTGTCCAGATGCTGCCGGCTTGGGACCAAGGCAAGGGAAGGGGGGTGCGCTCGGTTTGGGTCCGAGAGACCCACAGGACCCTCGCCGGTGCCCTGATAAGCTCCAAGAAATCATCTCTGTGCAAATGCCCTCGTTCGCCATGAATGCAAAGCCCCCCAGCACAAGGCAGGTGGCACCTCTACCCATTTCACAGGCACTTCCTTAGCTCGCAGTGGGCCTGAATGCAACCCCCCTGCACGGGGAGCTCGGTGCCCGTAGTGTTGGGGTGGTGGAAGCCCAGCTTGGGACACTTGCCCGCGGGGGCAAAGTGCTCAGCCAAAGCGACCACATCTCAGAGACGGCCTGGCCACCTCCTTCACCCTTCGCCTGCTCCTTGTCTTGCTGCTACAATAATATAATTAGCTTAAATAACACGCCTCCCTTCTTTGCGGCTTTCGGGCCCTGGCTGAAGAGATGGCAGGGCTCAAGCAAGATCGATGCTTGTTTGATTCTAGCACTTAAGACTTCTTCATCTTGCCAAGGAGGCAGATCAATGAACCGGAGGATGCTTTCGAGTGAAAGAGCCAAGGCCGGCTGGATGGCCTGAGCGGGACACCTCGGGGACTGAGGAGAGGACGTTCCCCTCCCACCGGCTTTGGGAGCGAAAGCATCCCTGCAGTACAACCGGGATTGAAGGAAAATACTGAACACCGCTGTCCACCCCATGTTGAAATAAAGCCAGGTGCTTTGCATGCACAGGGCATGGGAAGGGAGGCTCCTCTGCCTCAGTTTCCCTCCGCGCACCACCGTGCAGCAGGCAGAACAAGCGACTGCCTTCCCCGCCTGCCCCGCGGCTCTCTGAGCTCTCTAGCAACACGACCAGGGCCGGAGGTCTGGGTCCTCCCGCCGCTTTGCCAGTGTTGCTGCTTGACTTCAGCCTCGGTAACTCAGCCGCCCCATCTGCATTATGGGGCTATGGCTTCTTGCAAAGAGGAATTTGTGGCTAGCACATCAGCATGCCAGTGGCCTCGGGGTTGGGGGGGGGAAGGAGGGTGAAAAGAAAGCTGTTCTGGGAAGAAGCGGGCCTCTTCCAAGCAGCTGTGAGCAGAGCCAAGTCCTGTGAATCGAGCCCGCAGCGACTTGCCCGAGAGTGTCCCCGCAAGGCAGTGGTGGAGCCGGTCGAGGACCCGAGGGGACTCAGAGGGGCGAGACGGACAAACAGGAGCATGCACAAATCAAGCGGGCTGCACCGCGGGCTGGCACTTCCCCAGACAGCCTATCTTGTCTCGTCTGTGGCGAGAGCGAGGAACCGGTGAGCCTCTGAGCTCATAGCCCACAGCACCCGAGCCTGGTCCTTCCCAGAAATAGCCCTTTCGGTTCCCTCCTTTATCGCCACAGCCCCTGCTCCAGCCAAGCCAAGCTGCGCACGCCACGGCTTCTGAGTGTTTTTTATTTTCCAAATTTCCCAAAAGGTAACGAAGCCTTTGACGTGCGAAGCCTCCGGAAAATACTTGAAATGGCAGGTGTGTGTTTGGAAAGAAGGCAGCTGTTCCCGAAGGGAGCGTGGCATCGCATTCAGGCCGACACGAGGAGGCCACTCGGCCCTCGCAGTGCCCGCGCTCGGCCACGTGCACGGCCCGGTGCGCTCCGACCCCACCAGGTTAACGCGGCGGGGGAAAAGGAACAAAGTCTTGTTCCGGCATGAGCGATGCTGAGGCGTGAGCAAATGCAAAGCTGTTTTTGTTGCACTGTGTGAGGGGAGCAGGGCTTTCTGCAGTCAGGGCAAAGCTTTTTAGAGCTGGAGAAAAAACGTTCCTAGCTGGCTGGTCTGGAAGATGATGGTTCTTCACTGGAATAGTGGCATGGAGACACTGCTGCAAGATGGCAGGAGACACGATAACCTTTAGGCAGCCTCTCTCAAAATGGTTGCTCATCAAAAAACTGCTGCCAATGTGAGAGGGGCTGAGAAGGGTTCACACTGGAGAAGCTGGCGGTCATCTTGCACTACGGTCTCCCCATGAAAAAAGTGCTTCGGAGCAAATCTTGGGGGGTTTTGTTTTGTGTTGTGTTTTGTTTTTTTTTTTTTGCAAAAACAAAGCGCGTGTCTTTTAGGGGCATGTTGTCGGTGAGAGTGCAGTATTCTCCTTGCACACCCCCTGCACAACTAACAGTACTTCTTATCCCACCTGACCCCAAACCTACTGGAAAGACATCCTCCAGCGCCAGTGGCCCTTGAGGCAGGCCCATGTTCCAGGAGGTTTGGTGGTATGATTGCCAAGCTCCTAGTGCTAGATAAAGGCCAATGTTTATGGAGCAACAATTAGTCACCGCTCTGTGTTTCTGTGCCGAGGACCACCAAATGCACTAAAAATATGAAATGCCAGAAGCTGTTTAATGTCACTGAGAGAAGAAAGTCCATATGATCACCATTGCTGACTATCGCTTCTAGAGGAGCCTTCAGCTGCGGTCAACACGGGTGTTGAGGTCCAAGGACAGGGGCAAGGACCGAGATCCTCTCCTAGCAGGGTTCGCTCCCTATGATCGGCCACTTTTAAGCAGTGGCGGTACATTTTGAAGCGGTGAGATCTGGTCTTTGGGTCGGCTGGCCTTTGGATCTGGTTTCCTTTAAGAAAGTTGTATTATTTGAGGAGAGTCATTGGTACCTAACTGGGGAAAGGGCTTAGCAAAAGGGGACCTGCAAGGTAAATATAAGCCGTATGTTAGGGTGAAGGGCTTCCTAAAACTGCCAGAAATGAGTATGGTCCTATAGGAAATCAACAGCGAGGAGGCAGCAAGATTGCCCTTTCCTGTAACCACCATAAAAATCATCTTTTCCTCTCCGCACCAGGCCTAATCAACAAACCTGATTTCCAATTTAACTCCTTTGACCCTAAAAATCCCACACAGGTGGACACGAAACCGGATTACAAACAAGTACATCAACTGCACGGGGTGTCTGATCGATGTATTGGTCTGAAAGCAATCCGCTGCTAGAGTTGGATCTTCTTGGAAAGCTTGAGGAGCATCCCTTGTGCGGAGAGGGAGGGGGATATGCTGTCCCTATTGTAAAAGCTTATTTCTGTGACTCATTTCCATGGAGCACTCACAAAATGGTGAGTTCGGGGGTCCTGCTCATTGCTGAGTGGCCCGCTGAGCAGGAGTGATTAAAAACAGGTGGATAATGGTTATATGCAAATCACACATTGTGTTTTAAGCCTGACACTCGCTCAGCATTTGCTAGCCACCAGCGGCGATGTGCTTGGGCAGCGGCAGAGGTCGGTAGGACCTTTCCAGGGAGGCCAGCAGGCAAAGTGCAGCAATTGTCATGGATCTCAGGTCTTGGTAATGCGCTTCGCACCACGGCACGCGTCCCGGCCGAGGGTGATGCAGAAGCCCACAGCCATTTCCCAGCTCAGAAGCTGGACGAAGGCCAACGCGACGAGCCTGAGTAGAGCAGGATCAAAAGCCTTGGAAGTCAGCTAAAAGCACTGAGTAACCCCATGGATGGGACCTGGCTGGTGCTGGAGGCTGGGCAATGAAGGGAGGTTACTTGGGAGAAAAGGAAGAGAATCCTTCTTGACTTTGCAGATCTCCACCTCCTTGCCCTGACCTCTTCTCTCTGACACAGAGCCCAGTACTTCTACAAGCGTTCAAGGCTGAATCTTGCCAGGCCCGGGACACTCACCCGGGGCCAGGAGGACTTTGTCTCTGAGAGCCTAACGCAACTGGACTTCCCACGCTTCGAATGAGCGCTGTTTGGAAATGAAAAGACGCCCGAGACATTTTCCATACAGCCTGGAGCTTCCCCTTTTAAACGGGGAGGAAAAAAAATCCCAACATAAATAGACGTAGGGACTTCCACCTTGAAAAAACTTTGCCCCGGGCAGTCAATGCTGTCCCAAACACCAGCTGAAGTGATTCATTTGGTGTCAGCTGTTTGCAACTCCTGTCAAGGCTTTTTATGGCTGGCCCTGGAAGGCTGTGTATATATTTATATGCATTACCTGTCAAGGCTTTTTATGGCTGGTCCTGGGATGCTGTATATACAATAGACACCCCCTGTGTACACACCGCAGGGACGGTATTTTCTTTATCGTGCGAGCATCTAATCTGCCAGCTCAGACTTTGCTCTGCTGGGCTGTGGTTGTTGCCAAGAAAACCATCGCTGCCGTTCAGTAATTGCCCTTAACTTGTTTGAACGGCCTCTCCTTCCTGGGAGCTGGCTGGGCTGCGGGGTCTGGCCCTTCCCCAAACATTGTAAAAATTAAAAAATATGGGGAACTTGCTCTGTCCTCCCCGGTGCAGTTCTGCTTTCTCATGGGTTGCCGCCCCGATGCAGTCCTCGGGGGCTGATTTATTGCTGCAAGTCGGAGGTCAAACAGGCTGATCTCCCTCCCTTGGAAGAGATGCTAACAAGCTCGGTGGCCCGGCCCACAAGCTGAGCGAGGAAGGCGAGGAGAGGGCCTGACACGATGGCCCCACGTGAGGACCAGATTCTGCCGACCTCCGGTAGAGTTACCGATACCGAGCCCAAAGACTGGTTCAATGTGATCTCCGTGCTGGAAGATTCACACCATGCAATCTGTCTGCAACGTAGACTGAATTCAAGCAGCGCTCCTGCAGGCTTCCCACCAACGGGTCCACGACAAGTCGCTAGGAGCCAACCTGGCTTCACCTTTTGAATGCACCGCCGTAAAACAAAGCACTACAAAGGTATCGTAGCTAGCTGGCACACCATCCGTCACTGGGTTATACAGAAACACGAAGGCTCGGGAGGGAGGTGGCCGTGTCCGTGGCTCTTAGAAGTTAGATAATATATGTATTCGCAGGTGGCAGGTTGTGAGGTTCCCACGGTGAGCCGAACAATGCTATCTTGATCACGGGCCAGCAGCTCCTCTCCCTCGGGCGGGCTTGTTCTTCAAACCGAGCCGGTGCACGCCAGGTCGCCGCTGCCTTCGAGACCGCTGCAACAATTAAGAAGCTGCTCTTCCCGCTTCATTAAAAGTACTTCCAGCTTTCTACCTTTTGAAAAACAAGGAAGCTACAGAGCACCAGAGCTATTCTCTTACGCTTTCTAGCAGTTTCTAACGCCATAATCTGGAAAAATAAATTAAGGCCAGCATTGGCCTTTGCACACATCGGTACGACGCTAAATGCTACACGACGCGCTCGGAAGATCAAGACCTCTTGGGGACCAGAAGACAACGTAACGTGTTCAAGCCATCAGGGTTAGCCCTGCCATTTGTGGCGCTACGGAAAGGCAGGAGGGAACCAGCAGCTGCATTGCAAAAATTCATCTCCATTTCTTTTGCTTTTATGCAGGGAGAGCGGGAGAGCTCTGGGGATGGTCAGGATGCTCCTGTAGGCTTTGCACTGCAATGCGCTGGGAGAGACTTCAGCCCATCCTCCTTGCAAAAGTTTAAAAACTACATGGTCCAGGTGCTGCTCTTTGACCTCTTGATTTGTGCTAAGCCATAGAGGAGCCTTTTATAGAGTCAAGGTAGAAAACAAGGGGTGGACGGGACCTCAGGAGGTTGCATCTAGTCCAACCAGCCCCACCTCCAGGCTAGACAGCGCCTTGGCTGGGATGATGGTCTTAAAAAACCATTTCTGTTAGGTAGGCAGGAAGGAAAAGAGACTAACCTCATCCAGCGGGAGAAGGCTTTGGGCCCCAGGAGAAAGCAAGGACACGCAACTGCAACCTTTTAGCACCCATAAGAACAATACATATTCCCACGCCTTCCTGCATCTCCCAGACAGCTAGTCCTTGGCCTTGGAAAGGCAGGGGGAGAACTTGGTATCTTGTTGTCCCTTCTCTGATGGCAAATACACCTGGAAAGAACAAGGGCTGTGTCCAAAGGACACCCACAGAGTGGGGCGAGAGCATACCAGTGAAGGGCCAGGATGCTATTTATCTCCACGATAAGAAGAAGAAAACCCATCGGCGGTGAGCTGCAGCGCGGGGTCCGGAGCAAAGACGCACCGAGAGAAGGTGAGAAGAAGGAAGGACAACCACCCCACCCCCCGAAAGAGAAACAGGAACATGTCACCTCTGATGGGCAGCCCAGCTCAGCTCTCTCCTTGCCAAACCCTATCGAGCTGCTTGCAGTCGAGGGCGCACATGGATGTGATTAATCAACTCCAAGACAGCCCAGGTCATAATCTAGGATTGTCACTACCCAACGTGGACAAATTAGAAAGAATCCAGCAGAGAGCAACCAAAATGATCGGATGTCTAGGAAACACGTCTCATGAGGAAAAGTTGGAGGAACTGGGATTCATTTCGTCTGGAGAAGAGAAGACTCGGGGAAGGGATTTGATAACAGCCTCCAAATACATGAAGCGTGACAAGATAGTGGTAGGCTGCTCTCTTTGGCTGCAGGAGACGAGACAAAAAATAACAGCGTTAAATTGCAGGAAGGGAAATGTGGATATTAGGAAGAACTTTCTCATTACGCGGGTGGTTAAGCACTGAAACAAGCTACCTAGAGAAGCTGTGAAGTCTCAACCCCTGGAAGTTTTTAAGAGCAGGTCGACTACGGTCTTTGTCCCTGTCTAAACCATTCCAGTAGTCAATCCTGCCTTGCGCGGGGGGTTGGACTAGGTGACCTTTGAGGTCCTTTCCAGCCATATTTCTCAACAATTCAGATAAAAGGTTTACTCCCTCTGGATGAATTCAGAGCCCAAAATGTTGATTGCATATAAATCAAGAGGTAGGGCTTTGAGGTCTTCCAATTAACGACCCTCCCACCCAAATTGTCAAAGTACAATGAACAAGATATTCATTTTAAAGCCATCAAAACCAATCCTAGAAGAACCACCAACTTGCTGTGGCACGAGGCAGAGCGTAGCGTTCACCTCGACCCTCAAAGCCACATGAAGGTCACAAAAGCCCATTTTGGTTGGGCTACTACTTGCAAACCCTGGCTTGGCGAGCAAGAAGGAAGCAGTCGCCTGATCTAATGCTTCAAAGCCCAGCACAAGGCTGATATTGGGGTGGCAGCTGGAGCTGGGAAGCAAGCAACTGCACTAGCAACCCTCCTTGCTGCTCCTCTGAATTTCAATTGTATGTTTTATCAGGAAAAATTCAAACACGGGTGTTATCGGTGAGTTTAGTCTATCCTGTCACTCTCGCGAGTAGCCAGGAGAACTCACGCCAGCAATCGGTCAAGAAATATGCAGGCTTTATCTTCCCTGACAGCCAAGCCATAATTCAAAGAGGCTGGTGAATTAGCCCACATCCCGTTTACTCAATGCCGACAAGCAGAGGCGTGATGAGATAAGGGAGATCCATATATCAGCTGTTATGAACATCGCATTGAATCCAGGGATCTTTTATTACCGTGGTGGCAATAAAGGCTGTTCGCTTCCACTCTCACGGAGGAATGAACAGAGAGGGCAGGCAGCTGCAGAGGTATACACGAGGCTACAAGCACCACGGCTGTAACTGCGTTTAGGTAGTTGCACTCAACCCTTCCTCTCTGGAAAACAGCTATGCTCAAAACAGTGCTGCCTGACGCAGAATCACGGAAAATGAGGGTTGCAAGGGGCCTCGGGAGATCGCATCCAGTCCAACCCCCTGGCCCAGCTACATCATCCCAGCCAGGGCTTTGTCATGCTGACCCTCAAAGGTACCAAAGGCCTGAGAATTGCAGTCCAGACTCGCGGCAGCAGGATTTTGCAGGGTTGCTCATCAGGGATGCTTCTTCACCTACCCTGGCGATCTTCAAAAAAATGTCTTGATGCCCACCTGCTCCCAGCAGTCTTCCCTGCCCACGTGCAGGGGGGGGCTGGACCCGATGATCCGTTAGGTCCCTTCCAGCCCCTAACAACTATGAAGCTATGAAATCCCATGTAAAAATGAGATCCCGCCCTTAACAAAGGCAAGGGAGGTGGAGGCCAAGCCAAGCTCTCACCGGCAGCCCCCACTTCCAGCTTTGCACCCTCCCTCCATCTAACTCTGGGGCAGTTACCGCCGCGCCGTCGCGATCTGCTGGGAGAGCGGGGCACGTGCTGTGCAGCAAACAGACTGAGCAGGGGCTTGGGATGCATCTCCCGAGTGCCCGCGTCGTCCCCAGGCCTTGCCGCTGACGTGCCAACTCAACAGCAGTTTGCACGACAGCTGACAGACGTGTATGGGCGAGGGGTGAAACCGCACTTGTGTACCTCCCGAGACAACGCGTGGTTTAATTAGCCTAGGCGAAGAGAGACGCTAAGATGAAATGTGCTTTTCGATGAGCAGGTGTAAACTTTCCTACTGCCGGCACTGGCTGAAAAAGGCAACAGCAAGGCAAAAGGGTCACTGTAACCTGAAAATCTCCAGTGCAGGGCTTTGACGGTGACGCCTACCCCCTTCTGTAGGATCCCTAATCAGATGGATTCTCATTATGTTAATTTTTCTTTTTAAATAATAGATGTGACAAGGCAAGGGACACGGCAGGCTGGGTGTAGAAGGCAGAGCAGGGTCCCAAAGCAATCGAGGATGCAGGCCTCTTGGGTATCTCTTGCAAATTAACATTACTAATGCAAGCCTAACTCACGCAGAAAAATGCGACCCGGCCTGATGGAAGGGTTCACAAAGCGTGGGGGCACGTAACACAAGTTCATGTCTTTCCAAGGCGTGTCGAACAATTTAACATGTTCTCGACATACACCAGAAACCCAGCGCCGTGCTTCCAAATGGATTCTGCTGGAGCAATAAAGGGCCGCCTGCCCCGCAGTTCACTGGGCCTTTAGGCATTTAAGTGCCATAGACCCAGGCCTGTTAAATCTGTATCTCTTTAATGAGCCCATTTTCCATACACAAAATCAAAAACACGGTCCATAAAACTCTGGAGCGCCTCTAAGTGAATGCTTGTTAAAGGAAGAGACCCATTATGTGCATTTTTGTGCAATAATGTTATGCATTTCCCTGACTTCAATTGTCGTGCGCTTATTTTAACTCCTTGAATGCTGGCATTTTCCAAATTGCCAGAACCATTCAAAATGCAGATGGGTTAGGTTTCCAAAATGGCAGAGGTAATGTAGTGACCGTGTCTCTGCTCATATACCCGTGCCGTGGGTAGGGGATCCACTGCTGCAGAAAACGCCCTTAGCTCGAATGGCAAAAGCTCTTATATCCAAAGCTGAAGAACCAGCGTCCTCACCCTCACGCCCTATATGTCTGTGGGCCTGATCTAGCAATTGCACCCGCCGTCTGCGCCTCTGGCCCATTCATACTTAAATTTTTGCACGCCGCCGCTGTAATTGCACACGCGAATGAGGCATACAGTTGCACTCGTATTGAACTCCAAAGCCAGCTGTAGCCTGCTGATCATTTTGCACTGCAGCAAAGAACAGGGGTTAGCGCCGTCCCGTGGCCCGGCAGCATCACCAGGGGTGCGTGACTGGGCGCCGATTTAAATCGGGCACAAAAGGGCAGGTGCCCGTCGCTCCCTCTGATGCACAAGCTCCTGGTGATGTCCCTGTCCTTCTCTTCACCCAAACCAGGCCCAAACAGAAGGACGATGGCAACCACCCCGACCCTATGCCGCGTGGCTAACTGGAGAAAGAAACAAAGCTCTCCCTCACCTCTCCATTTGCAGGCGCTTTATTAAGATATGCTCCGTGCCCTCAAGAGCGTGGCAAGCCCAGCTGTGCTTCGAAGCACACGTCCTCTTGTCACGGGCTAAGTCCAACGTCTCCCTTCCTGCTGATGACTGAATATCCATCAGATGATACCCCTGGTAAGACTACTGATCTAGGCTAGATTGAATAGGATCCAGGGGGGCTATGCACCAGCATCACTGTGCTGCAGACCTGAATGCTTCCTCCTTTATCCTTATTTTAATGATGCGCCCATTTATTTTTTAATTACTTAAAAGATAACTTTTGTCTCAAAGGAAAGGATGAACTTCACTAGGGAGCTCCCACCCCCACCCCCCCCCAAAAACTCCCCAATACTTTTGCTGCATGTATGCGATTCATTCGGAGAGGCAGGAAAATTATAACCTACGCCACTAGTTGGCTCCTCCACAAGCAAATATATCGACTTATTATTGCTAAAGCTTTTCCAGACATGAGTCATAACTTTAAAACCCTACAAGGCCGGTCAAATTTAACTTCTTAAACGAATTACAGCATAAAAAGCAGGCCGATACATTCAGCCCCGCTCACTTCAATCTTTCAGGGCTCTCCATAATCCAAGATGCTTACGAACAAAAGCTGTGAATGGTAAATCGCCGGTTTAATATGCTGGTCGTGTCCGCTTGCCAAAGGAGGATGCTGAGTATTAAGCCTGAAACAATGAAATTCCTCAGTGGGGGATTTTTAATTCCAGGTGGTTTATGATAAACCAGGGCTTGCCCCTTTCCCTTTCGCCTTCCCTCGGAGTTACAGTGCAGCATCCTCGCTCGGCTAAGTCTCCTCTGTCAGCGGGGGCAGAAAGGGAACCTCTGCTATTAGGTTCAGACGTGGTCGGTGATGATTGCCACTACTGTACATGTCCACAGTCCCCTAAAGACCAGTCACTTTGCCAGGCCTCTGTTTTCTGCTTAGTGTGCAATACAATGGGCACAGCGTTCAGGGCCACGGAAACTACTGAAACCTTCTAACCCAGTCTCCTGCCCATAGCAGATATAAGTCCCCCCCCATTCATTCCCAAATTGAATCTAATAACTCCTATCAGGACATCCCAGATGGATTAAATTATCTGCCATATTCCCTGGCAATCTGCTTCGACGGCTAGTTATTCCCAACTGTTAAAATACGCCCTTTATTTCTCGACTGAATGTATCTAGCACCAACTTCCAGGCACCGGATGGTGTTATGCTTAGTTCTGCTTCATCAAGGCCCCCGCTCTTCATCTTCCACCCATGCCGGTCATTATAGGTCGTGATAAAGGCTCCTCTTGACCCTCTTGTCAACAAGTTCAACAGATTGATCTTACATCTCCCTTTGGAAATGACTGAAATTTCTCATCGTAATGCCGTGGTGTTTGGATTTTCTTTAGTTTTTTTCCTCGGCCTGAAGGAATATTTGGGTGACGGGAAGAAAAAATGAGCTGTTCTCCACTTCCTCTTTATTTTCTCTTTTTACTTCCTCTACAGTAAATTTACTACCAGGCAATGGTGCTGGATGGAGAGGACTGAAAAGTCAGAACTGGCTGGTGACTCGATGTGATTTTGTACAAGGGTAGTCTCGTGCTGCGGCAGCATTTCCTTTTACTGCGAGTAGGAAATAAAAGCTGGCAGGTGCAGACAAGACTGACTTTCGGTCGTGGTGATCCCAAGTCAGAGCCAAACGGCCGATCCAGGGGTGTAAAAACTCAGCGTCTAATAACCAATACCTTGACCCATCCATCCTCCCAATGCGCTGCTCTTACTACTCCAGCCTGCGCGGTGTAGACAGCAGTAATCTCATCTGCGTTGAAGGACGCGGCAGCAAGGCTGAAGATGGGAATGAAACACGCTGACTTTAATTTCCTGGCTTTTGTACTGCAGGCCCCTTGCTCCGCTGTTTCTTTCATGCAGTGTAGTGGGACTTGAATCACTTTAATAATGGCTAACATGCTACTCCAGGAAGAGATTTCCACCAGCTTTGCTGTAAAAACCACCAGCACAGGTGCCTGGTGCACTAACCTATGCCGTCATTGCTTGTCAGGCTAATAGACAACTTTTTTTAGTCTCGAGGCACCCTTTATTTGACTCAAAGCCCATCCCTCTTCCCCTCAAAAATGCCAGATCTTAGTCTTTACTTGTTTCTTGATTAAGGAAAAAAAGTAGAGCAATTCTTCTGTTGCGAGGAACTCAAAATGAGCACGGTACATCAGAATGTGTTTTGAAACTCTAAATTTCTATTTGAAATCTCTGGGTTTATTTTGTGAATCACAGGTAAGGTGTTTGCACACCTAACAGTGCTAATATTGTGCAGCACCCTGCTGCACCCTTACAAGGGTCACACGGGACTGGTTGAGGATTGCTTTTGCAAATTTGCATTAAATACTATGGCTGAACCATGTTTTTCCTCTTGCGATCTCACCTTGATATTGCAAAAACAAAATACGGCAGGTCATTCCTAATATGCATCCAATTTGCCATCCAAAAATGCAACTCTGCCAGAGGACAAGATTATCTTGGCCCGCTGCTTGGACCTGTGCTGGTTATTGCAACCACAGCCATGAAGGGAAATGAAACAATCTGGTTTTGCAAGCGGTTTCACTTCTGTTGTAGCATGGCACCAGAGCAGCCCGAGATAGGAGCACTTATGCTGGACCTCTTGGTTCTTCCTCGTGCCAGGCTGCAACAGAGCCATTTAAGTTAGCATTTATCTATGGGCACGAAGCTGTCCCGTATGAGTGAGAGCAGCACGGCTTCTCTGTAAATAGCCAAACTGCATTTAAAAATACTGGCATTTTATGGTAGGCCTGCATAATGACATTCCCACTTCTGGTGTGCGTCACACTCATGTGTTAAACCATGCTGGCCGTTCAAACAAAATGTTTGGTGGGAATCTAACAGTTCAGGCCAAGTGTGTAAGTGAGTAAAACATGCACAGATGCACACCGATGACCTTACGATCAGACCGCCAGGAATATCCGGACTCACTTCCAGTCTCTGCCAGAGGCAGACCAAGTATCTGAACCTAACTCTCCCCTACCACAGATGCCCTAGCCACCACGTCCATTGTTCCCGGTCTCTACCGTATCTGGCGGAGAACTGAAACATCTTGCTTTCATCGTCCCAAAAGAGAACGGGAACATTTTTCGAGCGACGGAAAGCTTTGCAGACCAGGAAAACCCTCTCTTCTTCTGCTCTGCCCATGACACGGGCAGCAGAATTGGTGAGCCTGCAAATCCCCGTGATGGCGCTGTTCTTCCCCGTGCCTACCGTGACATTTCGGGGCCTGAAGATGCCTCTTTTGTCACTTCTGTGGTCCTGTAATTGTCCCCAGGCCCCTCGCAGGCCAGTTGGACTTCGCCCAGCACTATCCAAGCAGTGTGCTAGCTGAGAGCAAAGCTCCCTAAGTGCCACGGTGAGGCCCGATGCACTGTGAGGTCTCTCCCAATGCTATGATTCAAGACCCATAATCAAACTGGCCCCAAGGGGCTTTTGACAACTGGGCTATAACCGGATGAGCAGCGGTTAGAGCATTAAATGACAGTGTCACATTTGTTACCTCTGCACATTTTTAATTGCAGCAGGATGTTCGTAATAAACACTGATATCCATCGTGCATCAATCTTAGAAAGGTCAGTCGAGTTATTAAAGCCTGTGTGGTTGCAAGAGGCTGGACCTGGTGGCCCAAAAGCTCCCCTCCAGCCCTACGCCTCCATCTCCTCTAGTGTCATCGTAAGTAGCTTGCTATTTATCACGTGGCATTGCAAGAGAAAGCCCTGCAAGACAGAGGAGCGAGATCACCTCGTTCCCAAAAAAGGAGACTCCAGCCATCGGCTGTGTTGCAAAAACGATTATTTTCCCCATTGGGTAGAACGATTATTTTGGTAGTGGGGCTTGAAAACAGACAGGATCAAATTTCCAAATCTAGTTACGGTGCCCGCCGACAGGTCCCGTTAATCTGCCAGATGCATGCACAATTATGATCGCTGCGTGCCGAAATCGGGCATCTAACTGCGCAGCTGAGAACGCAGCGAGGAAAGGTTGAATCCTTTCTTTCTCTAAAAACTGCTTGCGTCTGCTCGGCAGTGAGGAGTGTGGTATGCAGCTTCACCGAGATGAGGCGTGTGGTCACCAGAATCTAATGAAATATGTACAGGAATAATCAAATTTTGCATTGACGCAGAGGAACGGGGAAAGAAGGGACGTCCTACAGAAGCTGCAGATGAGTGAGTGCTAGGCCAGGGTCCCTGAAGTCAAAGAGAGGCAAGAAATCCTCAGGAACGGTAGTAACAAAACCCCCAGAGATAATGAAAGGGAGTAGAGATCGTGAAGACGTCTGCCCGAGACGGGGAGGAGCAAGGAGCGGGTCTGAGATGAATACGTCACGGAGATGGGCAGGTGCCCGCGAAGGGAGCAGCGTCTTTCAACGTTACGTCTCGCCCCGGGCTCTACAGCATCCCGAATTCAAGCATTTGGCTTCAGCCAAATAATTTTCCAAGCCCAAATGTCTTTATTTAAGCTGCTTCTTCTCCCTCCACAGCAGAAGTGACACTAATTAGAGGGTGTTAATTAATAGTTATTTGCAAATCCTTTATTAAGAATTTAAATAATCAGTGTGTCTCCATCGGGGTTTCTGTAATACAGGGTAGCTTCCAGTGCCTGGGTCCTTTGCCACCAGACACCCTCCCTTCAGCAAGAGCTGACATTCAGACCGGTTCTTAGCTAAATACCCTGAACAGCCTCTGAACAAATGCCCTGGCTGTTATTCAGGGAGGTTGGTTGTAGCCGTGTTGGGCTAAGGACACAGGCAGACAAGATTGTTTGGGTAAATCCGACATCTTTTCTTAGACCAACTCAATAGTTGGAAAAATCGATCTTTGCAACCTTGGAGGTACAAACACCCTTCTTCAGGCAGAGGGAGAGTTTACTCTGCCTGAAGAAGGGTGTTCGTACCCAAAAGCGAAAGACAATTTTCCCAACTATTTAATCGGGCTAATAAAAGATATCACTCACCGACCCAAAGACCTTGCCTGGCTGTTATTTGCCTCCTGGATATGCGCTTGCAAGAAACTGCTCTCCGAGAGTTGGACCCGATCCCCACCACGGCTGTCACGTCGGCATCAGCAGGATACCAGGTTCAAGATATTTCCTGCCTGGTGCAGGGGGCTGGACCCGATGATCGTCCGAGGTCCCTTCCAGCCCCTAACATCTATGAATCTATGAAAGATGAAGAGCATCGCTCACGCAGGGAAGGGACCATACCTGCCCACAGCTTGCTGCCTCTATGAGATCTGCCCCCACATCTGCATGCCAACATTAGTGCCCATGCTTGTAACACGGGGACCTCCATCCCCGCGCTTTCAAACCATAACTTTCAAGGCAGGTCAGGCCTGCCTCTTTGCCATGCCCGGGAACATATACCGCATAGGCCCGCTGCGTGTGCAGCCCGTGGCCTAACTGAGCAACGTACCTACTTTCCAGCGGCACTGAGCCCACACCCAAGGGCTGTTCCTCAACTCCAGCACGCGTATTGAGGGTGGTATAGAAAGAAATTGTTGTGAGCGCTACCATAGTCGTGTTGTTCGTACAGGACAGGGATCTCGGAGTTTAGCCTTCCTTTCCTGCATCGATTGTGACTTCCTAACCAAACCTGGAGGAACCAAACAGCTCCTCGGCCTTTCACAATTTGAATGAACTTGTCTGGGATCCCGAGACGGAGGGGTCTGTCGCTCTTTAGTTTTCTAACCTGCTTATCAGGCTCTGATTTCATGAGAAGGGATCATCAGGGGAACAATCTCTGGAGGCTAAAGACGAGCAACCCACCGGCCCAGGAGCAAGGAGGTAGGTTTTATCGCCAGCCCTGCCACCGATTCCCTGTGTGACCTGGTGACAAGTCACATCACTTCACCCCACCTCCGTTTTCCCATGGGACAGGGTGACGCTTCCTTCATTTCACCAGGGGATCAGGACGCGTCATGCATTACTATCTGCAAAGAGCTCAGAGATCCTCAGGGAAAAGACGCGGAGTTGATCCGAAGCACGGCGTCGCGACGCAAGTGTCGTCTGCGAGCTCATCACGTCACGGGGCCCCTGGGTTTTGTTTTCGGGGAGGGGTTTGCACAAAACGGACAAAAGATGACCACCTATTTTCATCCCGCTCCCCGCCCTTGCAAAGGAGACCCCTCCCCGGGTGTTTTGCACGCCACGTGGGAAAACGTACCCAGAACGCGGATTTGCATCACGGCTCCGTGCAGACCAAAGAACATCCACAGGGGCTGGGAGCAGTCCACGCAGACCTGCATGCCGACGCCGGCCCCGTTGTGACTCAAATGCAGCTCGCCCTCCGCGTTCACCACAAATCCCAGGATGTCTCCGCTCTGCAAGGGCACCAGCACCCGGCAGACCGCCCAGAACTCCTTCCTGTCCACCAGAGACTCCGGGTTATAGGGGAGGTCGCTGGGTCTCAAGGTCCCGGGGTCGCAAGAAGTCACCCCGTACGACAGCGTCCCGGTGCGCGAGGCGTTCGATTTGTTAATTTTGACGAAAATGGTCTCGTTGATTCGGAGGGGCCTGCTGGTGAAAACCAAAGTCCTCTCCTCGCGGGCGTGCTCCAGCCGGGCCACGGTTTGGTCGTCCAGGATTTTGATGTGGGCTCCCCGGAGCTGGTGGAAGCGGAGGTCGCTTTCGAGCTGGGACGGGAGGAGGTGGGAGTGCTGGGAGTTGAGGGAGTTTTGCGGGATGGGGCACGTGGTGGCCATGACGTGGAAGTTTTCCTCCTGGAGGTTGAGGTCACAGAGGCTCACCGAGAGCCGCGTGTCCTCCGTGTCTCTGCGCAGCGAGGGCCGGCGGATGGCCGTGAAGGATCTGGGGCGCAGGCAGTCGGGAGGAATGATTTCGCTGTCTGCAAAGCAAAAAGAGAGAGAGAGAAAGAAGGAAACGGATCAGTCAGGAGATAATGATACTATCCAAGAGTTAATGAATTGCTCTCGGTTTGAAGGGAAAAGAAAAATAGCAGAGAGAGGCTCCTTCCAGTAAATTTCCCTTTCTTTATTTTTTTTGGAGCAGAGCAAACCGAAGGGCATCGAATACGCGTGCAAGTCTGTGCTGCCCCTGCGCTGTCCCCACCGGACCCACCCTCATCGCCGCTCACGCGCCGGTGGAGGCAGACTCAAAATCAATGCAAGGAATCGACTGCGGGAGGGACGCAGAGGGCACAAAGGAGCCCACCGAGCGGGGGGCACCCCCCTAAATGCACCAGGGAATGGATGCAGCTCCGAGCTATTAAACCGCGTCCACATCCACACTCCCAGGGCTCTGCGAGGAATACCCAAGCTGCTACTTGGATCTTAAAACAAACGCTTGCCTTGCAACCATCGACCCTCTTCGTCATTTATTACCGCTCGATCATTAATATTTCCAGAGAGAACGAATCGCCAGCCTTCCTGTGTTTGCAGAAAGCCCGCCTGGAGGCGGGTAACGTCGCGGCGCGGAGTTTGGGAACAAGCCGTTTTCTCTAAAGAAAGCCAAATCGGTCGCTAGCTCCAGAACAAATCATTAAAAATCAAACCACCGGATACATAACGGGGACGGATGACGCAGGCCCATCCACATCCATCAGAGGACAAAAATAAATTGCACGTTCGCCTCTTTGTCAGGCTCACCTGCTGCTCCCATTTATCTGATCATCAATGTATTTAATTCCTCTGCTAAAGAATCTGCCTCGAGCACCTCAATTCCTCCCGTTCAGCCCAGCCCAGGCTACCAGGTCAGTTTTAAAGAGCAATAAATGAAGGAGAAGCATGGGTTCAGCTTGGACGACAAACCCGCTCCTGGAGCTGCACCTGTGCTTGGCCTGAAGTACCGTGAGGAACCTCCTTGATTTCCACGGGATTAATCGGAGTGCAAAGATGCTTCACAGCAGGTGAAGTTCAGCTTTTGCAGGACTGCGGGGACGTGCATGGCATGGCGCACGTCCTTCCTCGGTTTCGGCATGTCCTTCCTGTGCTTCCATTCATCGCACGAGGCCAGGGACCTCACAAGAGACCCCTGGGCAGAAGGCTCCCATCCCCAGGCTTGGAGCATCCCCCGGGCTCTTCAGCCCCGTTGTGGGTGCCCACCAGGCAGGGGAAGGTGCCACGTAGCCTTGCCCCACAGTGCCAGCGCCGAAGACGGCCCTTGGGATTTAGCGCAAGCCACAGCCTAGAGCCGAACGGCAAGTCATCTCATTGCATTGGTGCAGCGGCACCAAACGCCCAGGTTCGGACAAGAAGCGAGTCCAGTATCAGACGTGGCACGAGAAGAAATCAGGTGAGCAGATGAATCGGAAGCAATCTGGACAGGACCGCCGAGCGAACACCTCTTCTTGCTTTTACGGCCAGCATCGAGCGGGGTCGGAGGGGAAAGAGGGCGCTGTGCCCACCACAGCCAAGGAAAAAGACCAAGAGCACACCTGGCGTGCCTTGCAAGGTCTCACCGGTGGGTAGAGATAGCTGCGGGCACCACTTTTGCTTGCTTGAAATGCACTGGCACAGCCTTCGAAGATGCTAGAAAGCCTACGGGCCCCCCCAAGCCCCGGTCCCTGCCTCGCACAGCGGATGCGAAGCAAAGCATGTTACTTAAAACCCCGATTCTGGACCAGGCTGCCAGGACATCCTTTCGGCCGAGGGGGGCCACGCAACGGGTGTGCGAACGCGATTCGTGTCATAAACCCAGAGTTTTCAAACCGGGATCCACAGCGTGAAGGCCGTTCTGCCCGGTTGTGGCCTTTCCGAGCTCTTTACAACAGAAGAGCTGCCCTATTTTTATTCCGTATGCAAAAAAAAGAGAGTGAAAACCAAGAGCCGGCATTTCCTTAGGGGTGCCTCCAGTCTAGAAAAGGTTGAGAACCGCTGGCTTAAAATATTGTAAAAATTCTCACAATTCAAAATGCACGACGTGCGGGTCTCCTTGCATTGCCTCCCCCGCACGTTCCTCTTCCTCCCTTCTCAACCGGCTAGGAGCAGAACAGACCCTGAAATTACCCTGGCTCATTTAGAGGGCGTGATTGTATGAATTAATTCTTCCTAATGCATTAGCAGCCAGCACGTCGGCCGCCACTGCCCTTTGCTGGGTAGAACTGGATGCGTTTTGTTCTCTGATAGCCAGAAAGCCTGAGCAGGGAAAAAACGAACGCCGGCAGCCGATGAGTTTCTCTGGCGTAGGTGAACTGGTGGAGACCTTTTTGCATAGGAACAGAAGGCCCGTTAAATTGTATTCCCCTTAACGAGAGATGTGCAGCCGAGCTGACAACCGTGATGCGCGGGTAGCTCGCAGCAGGGGTTTTGAAGCGGCTCGTTTTCCGCAAGGTTGCTTCGCGCTTCCCTTCGGCAGCTGGACAGATCATCTTCCGACTGAAAGGAGAAGACTTCTTTTGCGTGCGAGACGCACGACAGCAGTAGCGAACTGATCCTAGCGGTGGCTAATCACGCTTGTCCTTAAGCAAGTTAGTCGATCTATCGGGGGCCCTGCCACGTATACAAGGGTCTTCGTATTTTTGTGGCTCCCCCAGCGGAGATGGGGAGGCTCAGGTCGTTCATCGCCGTCGGGGTCTTTGGATGAAAGGGGCCGTAGGGTTGCGAGGACGTAAAAGGGATTTATGAACGTGCAGAGGGGGAGCGGACCGTGTCTCATGCAATATGCAGCTCGCGGTGGCCTAGGAGTTTGCCAGCCCCGACACAAAGGCGTGAACCACCAGTGTCACGCGTGACTTCCTTTCGCATCCCAGTGCCCATCCTGGAAGCACCCCAGCAGCTGCAGGATCGAGCCCACCGCCGCCGGGTCTTCAGGGCGTGCACCATCCGCCGGGCTTGCGCGTGCGTACAGCGCTGCTGAAATGCCACTGCTCGCTCGCAGTACGTGGCACTGCCACGGGGTGCGTGTGCATGGAAGAACGAGCTACCGGGGAGCAGCTCTTCCGAATAAGCGAGCGTGAAGCACGATGACTGCAAAGCATGCTTTAAGACGCTGGGGTTCAGGCTCGCGACCTATCGTTCAAGACTGGTTTACATCACGAAACAAAACTGCTCCAGAGAAAAAGAGGAACGTAGGAATTACAAGATAACAGGAAAACACATTGCATCGGGGTGGGGGGGCACGCCTGCCCGCCTGTTAGCAATTACAAGGGACTGGCTCTGAATTCACTTGAATCCGTGTAAACTCTGCTGAAGGCAGGGTAGAGATGCACCTTGTAGACTAAATAAGATACACAGAGCATAAGCTTTCGCGCATTCGAGCTCACGTCACCTATACCGTGCTTGTCTACCTTACTTTCTGCCTGACTTCGGATTAGCGTGGCGAGCTACCTTTCTCAACTCTGCTGAAGCTGCCGGAGCTAAAAGGGAGCGTGACCAGGAGCTCACTTGTGTACGCCTCCGCTTCGTCACGCCCGGGTCTATTTTCTCACCTTCTGTCTCATCTTTCTGGGGGGTTTCGGCCCTTCTTCTCTTCTCGAACCCCTCCTCCTCGCTGAGTAATTTCATCTTGCTAATATTGCACTGAACGTGGGTGCTCCTTCTTGAGCTTTTGCAACTAAACCCCTGGAAGGTTTCCAGGCCCCGAAATGCCCGCTGAACTCGACAGCGGGAGCAAATGCTCTAAGCTTTGTGACTATGTATTGAAAGGCCTGGTACCCCTCGAACATCGACCTCCCGAGGATTTGTACCGTTCTGCTGATGCTACAACACGGGGAGCCCATGCCGAGCCCAGCACCCAGGCTCCTTTTCAAGCTCTCGGGGCTCCTCGAAGAAAAGCCGCTTGCTGGGGACATCTTTCCCACGCTTAAGCAACTCCACCTTCCCCCCAGTTGATACTAGAAGCGGCGTGGCCGAAACATGGCTGGCAAGGCTTTGGAAAATAGGGAGAAGTGTTTGAAATGGAAAGCAGATGAGCCAAGCTGCGAAATGCCGCACTTGCAGTGGGTTGGCAGAGCGAGCCGTCTTTCGGACGAGGAGCGCAACTGGCCGCGTGCGGGGATTCGAGACATCGCAGTCCTCGCTAGCAAAACAGAGAGCAATGCTGGCAACTTAAGCAAATTCCAGCTCAGACCTCAGTCTCAGTAACTGGCCGCTGCGGTTCTTCTGTGGCTTTCTTTGCTTCCCATGCTAAATTGGTTGTGCAACGCTGATGTGCACTGTTGGGCAATTCCCTCATTTGAGGCCCGCAGTGGCCAAACTGATTTCTTTTGCTTCATTTATAACTCAATTTGCAAAGTGCTCGGGGATGCCCTGAATATTGAACGCTGCAAACATGAACGATCATTTCACCGTCGTCGTCGTCATCATCATCATCATCATCATCATCATCATCATCATCATTATTCACCGCTCCAAGTGGAAGGATGGAAATGACGGAGAGGGAACAGCAGTCGACGACGGGTTCGGCACGTTGGCTCCCAGAAGTCCTCGGGATCCCAGCCTCCACACAATGCACACGTGCTGGCATTGCACCCCATGCAAAGCCATCTTTGCAAAATAAGAGGGAATTAGTGACGTTGATGGGTCAGAGTTTGCACCCGGTCAAGGAGCAATGGGCTCAAGTTGCAGCAAGGCACATTGAGGTTAGATATTCGGAAGAATTATCTCACTAGGAGGGTAGTAAAATGCTGGAACGGGTTACCCGGAGAGGTGGTGGCATCTCCATCCTTGGGGGTTTTCAAAACCCGGCTAGACAAACCCCTGGCTGGGATGATGCAGCTGGGGCTGGTCCTGCTTGGAGCAGGGGTTGGACTGGATGTGAGCTCCTGGGGTCTTTTCCAACCCTCATTTTCTGTGATTCTAAGTGAAAACCTCCCAAATTAAGAGTTTTGGCAAGGTTTTCACTTGGCCGTTATATCCACAAATGTTTGAAGTTCCCCCAGAGTTTCACCAGCGTTTGGGCCCATCTCCAGTTCCCTGGCAAGTGAGAGAAATGGAAGAAGAGAGGCAGAGGCTTTATTTGTGGTAATTAAGAGAGAAAGCCAGGCTCTCCAAGAGCGTTAGAAGCACCCTGGCTTTTCGGCGATAGGCCAAAGCAGACATCTCCTCTTTTAAACAAACATATTTGCTTTTTGAACACGGTAACGCTCCTTGTGTGGTCTCAGGAGAGGACAACGGGGTTTTTGCAAGACCTCCGTAGAAAGCGCCGCTCGCCCGGTGCAGATGTTCAGACTGTGGTTCTGCGCCTGGATGATTTTTTTTGTCTTTCCTTGTTGTCTTTAAATCTTGCAGTTATAGGGCCCGGGGCCACAGCGCATTGTGTTTGCTTCTCATAAACAATCGGCTGCTGGAACGCGTCTTCCCAGTCGTACAACCAAGCCACTTTGGGAGTGCCGCTGCAGCATGTGGGAGGCAAATGGATAAAATCCCGCACGGGATGACTCACGCGTTAAACTTCCTCCATCATATACAAAGAAACTCAGCACTCCTCAATGCATTTCCACCCCCACCCCCATTACAAACAGCCGGAGAAAGCAAACTGCCTTTATTGCTATCTCTAACCAACCGACCCATGGGTAATGCACACATGCATTCATGCAGAGGGTTTCAGGTATGTCGCTACCTCCGAACACAATATCCTGTTTAATACTTTGCAAATAAAGAAAGACTTTGCATCTGGGGGGTAGACACTAGACAGATGCTGGTGCGTGCTATCTATCCCACGGCGTTTTCCCTCTTTCCATGCACTCATTGGGAAGACACAAAATACTACCATCATTCCTGGATTTGCACTGCCGCGTGGTTTGTGCAAAAGTTACTATCAACATTAGGATTATTTCCCACCTCTTTCTGTCTGGAAGCCAGAGTAACCCGTCGGAGACTATTTCATACCATTAGGCACCATTACAGACAACCATTGGCGGGGCCGGGGCTGCCAGATGAGATCCAGGCTCCAGACACTTCAAAGACAGCCGTGAATGCTGTAAGCTGTGTCTCGAGCAGATATCTACTGTCACTAATTACGTGTGCTTCAAGACAGACGGGCATTTTCACCATGTGAATAACACACGTCCGGGCTAAAAAAGACCTGGCATCCAGGGACGAAGCCGCGAGCACCCTCCGCTCCTTTTGAAATCCATTGGGATCGTTCTGCACTTTGCAAGGTTGGACTCTACTTTGTGTCCCACCTACCATGCAACTACGGGGGTGGCACATTTAATACCAGACTGTGCATGGTTTGTGCACTGGTAAAGATGCTCTGCAGGACTCTGCCTAGGCAGGAAGCACTTGCTGTCCTGCAAGGTGAGTTAAAACAGGCACCCGCCGACCCCCCTTTGGGTTTTATTCAGAACACTTCCCTGCACATGTTGATATATCTAACTTCCTTTGCTTAATGGGAGCTCGACGCTGGAGGTAGTTTCCCGACATAGATTGCGAGCGTATGTCAATAATACAGATACAAGCGTACAGCAAAGCAAAACAATCCGAAAACAAGAACCAGATCCTGAAAGACAGGACAGAAACCAGACTCCCACGCCCCCAGAATCCAAACTGAAACATCCACGAAGAAGAAATACAGAGCCCCGAGGATAACGCAATTAAGTCAGACCCGGCACAATTAGAAATTCCTCGCTAGCCTGGTAATCGGATTGATCGGCTGCATTTGTCCCCCCCAATAGTCTAAGGAAGGAAAGCAGATGCAGACACACATAAATCAGAAATACCTACTAATGAGCTGCAGTTTTCTGGGACAAACCTTGTGTAATGAAGCGTCCTGAGCCAATCTGGTTGGTAACGCGCGCACTTCTGTGCATCGCTCGTAAGCGTGGCAAATTGATTTGAAAATGCAAAGGGCACGAAGTCGGCAATTAGCCCTGCACAGTGATATGGAGTCACTGTTTTCCTTTGCAAGTCTGACTCTTATGGAGGAGCAGGAGAGTATATGCTGAACACGCTCATTTTCTAATTCAGGATGCACTTCTTCTGTAAGCAAAGCCAATGCTCAGAGCAAGTCTCAAGCTTGCAGTCTTCCTCCATGCCATGCATGCAGTGGTCCATGCCAGAAACACTGCTTGCGCATGCCCGTCAGCGCCCGGGAAAATCACTCGCATTCGCCTGGGACCGAAACATGTTCTTGGAGTTAGACATCTGTGTAATGACTTCCCTTTACAGACTTTAGCCCCGACTTAATTGCTGCTCTTCTAAATCATAGCCATGACGAGCTCATTCGATACTTCCCAAGTCCTCAGGGAGCAGAGCGAATAGGACTTGATGCTTAATACTGAGAGGCAAGAATGATATGAAACCATTCGGTCCACCCCACCGCACGCACACACTTGACTTGAACACGCACAGCCCCGCGTCTTCCCCCCAGCTCTGATGTGATGATTTCCCTTTCCACATTTCCGTTAGCCATCCTGCCTTTGCTCCCACGCTCAAGAGCTCTCTGCATTGAAAGCTGAAGAATATCTTGAATCGCAGCCCTATCCTCCTTGCAAAGCGGCCTGACGTTTTGCCTTGCTTCATCTATGGTCTGAAGGCCGTCTGGGAGTGTGCGCTAATTGGCTTGCAAGGTCTAATTCAGCTCGACGTTTGGCGCGTCTCGCTCTGATTGACACTTCCCGACATCCACAATCTCGCTGCTTTGGCCGATCGGTTCCTTTTCCCCCCACTCCTTGCAGGTCCTCTGCTTATTCCCGACACCAGTTATTCCCCCAGTTCGGCCTGGAGCCGAAGTGCTTTCTCCCCTCCTCTGCTTGGGGTAGAAAATCCAGATCATTTTTGCACCTGGCATTGAAGAGACTCGAGCCTCCTCTACACGCAGGCCCTCGAGCTTTGTGGTCCAGCTGATCATTCGTCACCTAACTCCCTCGCTTTGTCAAAGTCCACCCTTCCGAAACAGGTCCTTAGTTATACGCCTACTTTCATTTATGCTCCGAGTTCAGTGAAACCAAACCAACTCATGATCACACAAGCCAAGGTTAGTATTTTCTATCACCCGCTCGTCCATCGTGCCCTCACTACTTGCCAAACCCCAGCCTCCAACAGCATCACCTCTTACTGGGTCAGCGATGACTGAGTAAAGGCATACGCCAGGAATATCTGGACCCTATCATTATTAGTAGCCTTTGTTCTCTAGTCTATAGTTGGGAAATTAATTCTCCCGTAATGATTATTTGTTAATAATATTACAGAAATCACTGCTTATCCCCGAATCTGACCCTGGGGACGGATCCATCCCTGACTCCCACAGCCACGGTTTTTGCCAGCCCTCCTCAAAATGATTTTGACCCTAACCTACTCTGTTTCTTCTTTCTTTAGCGTCTACTCTATCGTGAACGTACATCACTTCTCCAACGCCCTTATCTTTATGCCTGTCTTTCCTGAACAGCGCTTACCCTTCCATACCCGTGTCCTGGTTATGGTTGTTACTCCACCGTTTTTCTGCTTGGCTTCCGGCATTAAGCACACCTACTTTTCAGAGGTTTCCTAACTTCCTAGCTCGATTGGAAACAGTCCTTTCATTGTATTGTTTACCTGACCATCTCGTTAGTATTAGTACCGTCTTTCTCCTTCCTTATCCTGTTCTTTGGTATTCCTTTACTTGTAGTTTATCCTCGTTTACCTGATTTTTCCTCTCCCTGCATCTTAAAACCAGGCGTGGGATTTCCACGAGTCTCTCCTAACTTTCTCCTTAGTTAAATGCAAAGAAGCACTATTTGTCCTGGGTTTGCACGTGCTTTTATGCTTCCGACCCCTTTTCCTCCAAACCAGAATCGAGTGAAACCAGCAACATTTCTAAACGTTTTTAGTGGGGGGGTTTTGTTCATCTCTCCAAAAGGACAGCCCAACTGTTAATATGCAATTCATTTAGTCTACTCCTAGTCTGGAGCAACCCAGGTCTGCACCAACGAGAGAACAATAAATCACAGCCACTTTTGCTGCACCTTCACGGCTTGATTTAACCTAGCACGATGGATGCGTTGTGCCGTGATTCAGAAAAGCAGCTATGGATGTGCTCAAGCCTACTCCTATTCAGAACGGCGCCCAAGCACACACCCCTCCGACCCATTCAAGTTAACGGGACAGTCCACAATCGGGGTCTTCCTGAATCGGGGCCGCTGCAATGGTCCACAACTGGATTCCACGTCCAAAACACAGCACGCGCTTTCAGCCCTTGCATTTATATCTGCCCGGTGCAACGAACAGCTACACCAGAGATTGCCTAACACTGTAAATCTAAATCAGTCATTCCAGCTCCCAGGGCCGGATGAAATTAGAAACGAAGCAAAGAGGGAGCCTTGCATGCATTTATGCCAAAGCATGCAATTCAATTAAAAACGTCATCTATTCAGGGATACGCTCTGGAATGACCGATCTCCATCAGGCTCCGCTGGGGTCCAGGTACGAATGATCTTCTGTGGCACTGGGAAGTAAGAACAAAGCAGAATACAAATTGCACAGCTGGAGCTGGTGCAGACATCTTCAAAAGCAGAGACAGATTGAGTCGTGCAGCAGGAGAAATGTGAAGTCACTCCTTCAGTGGCGTGCCTTTCGAGTCACAGCAGCCAGGGCCTGGCCTACGGAGAGCGAGGCAGAAAGCCGGCAGGGATTCCCGAAGCTGCGCGGCAGACGACTCTTCGTGCTACATATCAAAGACTGTCGAAAAAGGGGATTTATAAAAGATACCAGTCTGCTTCTCTGCTCTCAGTCATTGCAATTATTATTATAACCTCACTGGAGTCCACGGGGTTTGTCCGGCATCAAAAGAGCCAGGTGTGGTCCAGCCTGCTGGCTGCTGCTTGCCGAAAACGCTCCAGCGGCAAACGGACCTGCTCCACGGCCCTCAGTTGTATCTTGACAATAGATGGGGAGGACAAAACAGGCCTGGATAAAATCAAGCCAGACCCAGCCTCACACGAAGATGCTTATTAGCAATGCTTCAAGCTCCCTTGGAAAATACCTTCCTCCCTTTCTCATCGGGGTGCCTGCCCTGTCTGTCCCACGCGGCCCTGCTGTCCAGGGGCAGCTGCCTGATGCCAAAGGGCAGAGCCCACTGCTCAGCTATGGAGCATCTACCCTGCTATTCCTTCGGCAGGTGCCAGGTGTGTCCATCCACTATGCAACCCCTGGTCCAGCTCCCCTGCTCTTTCCCACATGCACTGGCCAATCTTTCATGGTCCAGAGTCTGCCACTCAGCTCTCCACGGAGGAGAGATCGCTTCCCGAGTCCAGCACACTCTGCCTCGCTCCCTTGCAGCTAGTCCTCCCCGTTCCCACTGATGCATTCAGCACAGTCTTTGCAGCTCGGCCCATAAAGTTTTCCCCTAAATAACTTTGTTGTAGCGGCCTAGGGATTTGCCCCTGACATGCAGCTCTCCCCGGAGCAGCTGGAGGAGCCAGAAGGCAGCGTAGAGATGCACCTTGCAGACTAACTGAGATGCATACAGAGCATATATGGATCCGATGTGGCTATCCGATGAAGGAGCAGCTGCTCCTGGGCCAGGCAGGATCGTTGCATACCGCTGGATATCGTGGCATGCAGGGTGTGTCATTTTTGGGACTCTGGGCCATTGCCACAGCTGCTGCACACGATCACCTTAGCATCGTACCCAGCCTCGTGACAGTGGGTTACAGGGGCCGGCAGGAGACCCCCCAACCGAGACACTACCACACTGCTACCAGCTCCGGGGCGGAGAGGACGGGACGCAGGTGTTCCCTGCTCTCGTTCTTCCCTTTGCGCATCGCCTGCCCCTTCTCCCTCAGACCGATCGACTCCTTCGGGCCGCCCCGAGCTCTGAAATGAAACGAAGCGCCTAAGGCAGACGAGGCGAGCCGTGAGCTTGGCAGCGCTACGACTGCCCAGTCTGCCCTGCGACGTCGTCGTGCTGCTGCGGGGCCCGTGAAGATTTCTGCACCCTGCTAGGTGGTTGAAGACGGGCAGCCAGGTGAGAAAACCCAGAAGGAAAGGGAATTAAAACCTGAGCCCAGATGCTGACTGTCCGGGGTGCAGATCTCCCACCTGCAGCTCGCTGCCCCCAAATGCAGCCCAATGCACCTCTTGGCAGGGAAGGAGACCTGTCTGCCCAGAACCGGTGGCAGGATCAAAGCCTTCCTCTTGCCTTGCTCCCCCTGTCCCATTCAGGCCTCTGCTTTTATCCTTGCCACCCTTTGCTGCTTTTCCTTTCTTTCCAGCTGGGCTTTTTCCCCCCCACTTTGTTCCTTTCTTTCTCCCCACCAGATCCTTATATTTCAACGGCTCAATCTCCTTCAGATCCTCCTTTCTCTGCTACCAGGCTCTGCCTGCAATAGCTTTTCTCTGTGTTTTCACCTTTCAGTTCATGTCCTCGCTTTCCCTCTTCGTGACTCACGCGCTCACCGCCTCCCTTTCCCCCCTGAATCCAATAATAACTCAGCCACCTGTTTTTCTTGAGACTATTCAACCATGAGCCACTTTCTTCTTCAGCAGGTTGTTTCCTGGCTCCTCTACATGATATCCTAGTCTATTATACTCCTATAATGCACGCTCAGGCCTTTCCCCGCTCTGTGTCTGGGTCGCTGGTCTGATCTTGCTTCTTCAGCGGACCGATCCCCTACATTTTGGGCTTAAAAAGGGCATTCAAAGTACAGATTGCATTCAGGATTTTATGATCTCCCTACAGCCACAACATTTGAGGCCAAGCTGGGAGGTTCTCGGTAAACCTGATAAATGATCGAGCTTTACTAATGTCAATGCAAACCAGGTTCGGATGGGAAACAAAACGTGGGTCGTGCCCTGGGCCCGGGCAGCTGTGGTTGCACTGGAGTGCAAAGGAAGTCGTAATTTGTAGCGTGGAAACGGGACGATCTTCCTGCATAACAGGATAACGACGGGCTACTTTTATGTGGAGTTTGTTCTTGTTTCATGGCATGCGGTGTTGCTGTCCAAGGGCCCCCCGACCTTGCAGCCTCCCTTCGCCTGCCCTACCTGTGGATAGCTGGCACGTGTTTTCACCTGAGGCTGGGCGAGGTGGGGAGGCCGATTAGACGTGCTGCGACCACGTGCGAGGAACAGAGCCGGCGGTCGGCGCAACTCAGTTACAAGCCCCGAGGACGAGAGGGTGGCAGGGGGATGCCCAGTTGTTTCACAGCTCTGGGGAGAGCCCAGAGCAGCTGTTCCCATTCACCGCCCTTCCTCGTGCAAAAGCTGCAAACTCGGATGACTTGTCACCGGCGGAAGCGACTGCAGAACAGGCTGCCCGAGCCAGGCACGTCCTGTCCCGATGCTGGCCGGCGCTGCCTTGCTAGCTGTCGATAAGAGACAAAGGACCACATGGACAGCTGTTGCCACAGCAACGCAATTACATCCCAGTGTCAAATTTCCCTGCACGCAGAATTATCGTTATTTATCCCGTGACGGAGGTGGACCTTGCTCTCGACAGCTCCGAACAAGAAGCCCCGGGCGTCTGTGTGCAACGCTCATTAGTGAGGGGTCACGGCGCGCTCAGCCCCAGGGGCGAGGGGTCAGGGAGCGACCCTGGGACGTGCATGCAGGCCTCGTGAAAGCTCCCGTCCTTTCTGTTGTAACGCCAGACGCCGTCTGGGGCCCGGCAAGTTTTCATGCTTGTCCTCCTGCCATGTACCCTCCGGCTGCTTTGTATGCCATGGCCTGGACGAGGCCAGGACCCACGGGCTTCTGCACCAAAACACGAGCAAGTTCAATTCTTAGTGTACAACGTCATCCGCCATCTCTGGGAGGAGCTTAAACGGTGAATCCTGGGTTCTGAGTGCGAGAGAGACCCGGACACCTGACTCAAGTTGCAGCAAGGGGAGTTGAGGTTGGATATTAGGAAAAATGTTCTCTCTAAGAGGGTAGTAAAGCACTGGACCAGGCTGCCCAGAGTGGTGGTGCAGTCTCCATCCTTGGAGGTGTTGAAGACCCAGCTAGACAAAGCCTTGTCTGCAATGATGTAGTTGGGACTGGTCCTGCTTGGAGGAAGGGGTCGGATTCGATGTGACCGCCTGAGCTCCCTTCCAGTCCTCATTTTCTATGATTATATGACTCGTTTAGCTCCTTGTTAAAAAAGGAGCACACACACAGTGCACTGCCCTATGTCAGTGTAACTGGCTCAAGTCTGGGAACTACTCAGATCAGAAAAGAAAGCTGCGGTAAAATTAGGCCAACGTGAGTTGTACCAGCATAGCTGGTGTGAGTCCGTGGCTGTGCTGGGGGTATGTTTGCTCAAGGAAAACAGGGTCATTGGGGCTCCCACCCCATTGCCTTGGGGTAAGACCAGCTACTCCAGCATAACTGCTTCTTTGTCTGCTCCGGACCACAAAGAAAGCTCCTCCAGTGTAAACATGCCATGTGTCGTGGCTCGGAGGAGACGCGTCCATTCACAATGCCTGCTGCCATAGTGAACTGCAGCAATATTTACTGTAATGAGAGCTCCAAGCTGCAAGGAGCAATATTTACTGTAATGAGAGTTAATTTATAGTCAAGCTACTTTTCCTGCCCCTTGATCTAGCACGTTAACAGGTTTGCCAGGCTCTCAGCAACTCCGTCTTCCAGAGGTCATTCGCTCCACAACCACTTGTAAAGCACATAGGATGCATCTACACGTGCGCTTTAATGCACATCAGCCTATTTTAATGCGCATTAAAGCATCACAAAAAACCATATGCTTTTGCTAATGCACATTAATAAGCTAATGTGCCTTTTTCTAGGACCTCACAATCTCTGGGCATTTTTACATGCATTTCTGAGACAGCGCCGGGTGCTTTTAATTAGCACATTATGCTAATTAAAAATGCCCGCATGTCACGTGTATCAGTGGCACTGCATGCCTCTGTGCTGAGAAATGGCAGCAGCGTGCTTTGAACCAAAGCACATCGAACACGTTTTAGTTCAAAGCACACTGCCACCATTTTTTCAGTGTGGTGGCGTGCTGCACCGCCGATACACATGACGTGTGAGACTGCCAGAGCGCATCAATTTACGTGCTCCTCCAGACTCGATTAATCGAGTCTGCTCCGATGCACTGGATTTCCAGCGTGTTGGAGCAGACTCCCCGCATATGTGTAAGTGCCCGGAGGTACTAAATTTAATGCTCATTACCTAAAGCACATTAATAAACGTGTAGACGCGCCCATAGGTACTGGCACCGGTACCTGCACCTGACCAGCACTTGACCCTATTCAGAGGCCCGTGGTTCTGCGTTTGAAATCAGCCATCATGAGTAAGTTGAGATTGTATTTCCTCTGACCTACAAGGCCTCAGGGAAACCTTCTTCTCTTTCCAGAAATACAACATTTCTTAATCTGTGCTCATTTTCCAGGTCAGCAGTCCCCTTTCTCAGTGCCTTCCAGTCTTCCAGCATCAGCTTGCTGACGGCTACCATCTCCACGTCTCAGCCATCCCTCATGTACTGCAAGCAGTCGTAGCCAGAATTGTACACCGCCTTTCCCGGGGAGCAAATCCTGAGGACACTGTATTCACCAAAACTGTCAAAGCAATCACCAAGGGATCCAGTGCTGGAAACGGGAGACAAACAATTCAAAGGACAGACTCAAAATACCCAGTTGGTGGCCACGGTAAGGTCAAGTCACCATTAGGATCATAGAAGAGTAGAGCTGGAAGGACCCTCAGGAGGTCACAGCTAGTACAACCTCTTTCTCAAAGCAGGATCATCCCTACGCCATCCTAGGCAAGTGCGTGACTAACCCAGGGGTGCTCAACCCTTGGCCTATGGGTTAGATTCAGCACCACTGGTCTAACCTGCTCTTAAAAACGTCCAGCAATGGAGGTTTCACCGCCTCTCTGGGTAGCCTGCTCCAACGCTTCACCACCGTCACAGTGAGGAAGCTGTCTCTCATAGCCAACCTGTTTTTCCCTTGAGACTGTTACTCCTTTTCCTGTCCCCTCCGGTCACCGTGACTTACTGCATCTGGGCCCCTATGCCCCAACCCTCTGCACTGGAGCTGGAGTGCCCGCTGCTGCCCGTCTGCTGTTCCTCTGAACAGGATCTAAACTACACTAAAACTTGCACCCGATGCTATGAACAGTCCAGCTCCACTGTGGTGTGCAGCCTACGCAGCTAAACGAGAGGCATAAGATGCTGGGAAAGGGGTGCAATTGCCCACAAAAGCCTAAGTGACAGAAAAGAAAAGATACAGACATAAGCACCATGACGCTGTAGTACTAACGTCCCAACGAGAAGAACTGGGAGCAGAGCCGTGCCATAATTCATCTGTCACTTCAGCCATGGCACCAAGTATTTATTTTGCCCTCCCAGACACTGGACCTAGCACTGGGAGGGTTGGAAAAATTGGATTTCATCAAGCAGCCTGATCGATCGAGACAGTCGGATCCTGCCAACTCGTCTCCCCCTGGTCTGCTATAGAAACAAGACTGTTTCCTACCAGAGGAAGAGAAAAACACAGCTCTCCTGACACCTCTTTTCAGCACAAGAGCCCAAGTACTTTTGGACCCCACATAGAGAAAAAAGCCTTAATCTACCTGCACCCCCTAGTCTCTAAATAACCAGGGACTCAACCCCCAAATTCTCCCTTGACTCAAGACTCAAACTTTAGCTTAGTTTAAGCCAAAGAACATTTCTGCCTCTCAGCAGTTTCGGGGCAGCATCAGATTTCTGAAGCACACACACACAGGCAAAACACTCGTGATCACTCAACCAGCCCTGTGGTTTTCCACTGGAAACATGTTGCTATGGAGAGCCCAGCATGGGGATGGGGAATGACTCGAATGCAACCGTGCACAAGCAGGGGCAGCCCGCTGCCTCTGCTGACCTCTGAACATAGATCAAAGGCCCAAAGGGAGCATTTATAGGCTAGGTACAGGCAGCCCAAAAGCCCGTGGCGGGATTGATTCAGTCTTCGCAGGTAGTCTAAGCTGCACAGATTAAATGGAAACAGAAGTGAACAGACCTTTGCCTTTGATTCAGGAAATGCAGCCACAGGCCTGCAGTGGGTCAGGCCAGAAGCTGGGGGGCGCTAGAGCATGGCTCCCCAGCACACAGCCAGCATGGGCTCTGTGTTCATTTCCTCTTCCTGCTGCCCCTGAGGTCTCTGGGATTTGCAGTCCAGAAGCACAGCAGCAGGACTCTGCAGAGTTCCCCATCACTTCTTCTTCCTGCTTCCAAGCGCCTCTGGGGTTTGTAGTCCACAGTTGCAACCAGCAGTACGTTTGAGCAGGGGAAGGGGTGTTTAACCCCTATCCCTGGCCCCAGACCCCAGCCAGGGTTTTCCTCAGGGGGTGGGGGCAGTCCCCCCACATAGACTGGGCTGCACCCCCACCTGGGCTTGTCCCCCCTCCAACCCCTTGTCAGCAGCCCTCACTGCTCCGGCTAGGGAGCAGAGGGGCAGGGTCAGCCCTGCTCTCTGGAGTAGATGGCATAGCCCAGCCCAGGGCTGCAAAGCATGCTGGGATGCTGGGGGACTGTGATTTAACTTGAACCAGGAAGGGGTTTGGGACAGAAGTTTCATGAACTGGTTTGACCCAAATCAGTTATATCTGATACTACATTCAACCAGGTTTATCTTAAACCAGTTTCAGCCATTTGGAAACTGGTTGATGTGCACTGAACTTCTGTCCTGTTACAGGTTTAAACCAGTTTCTGATCACTTAAACCGGTTTAT
The DNA here is from genome assembly GCF_030867095.1 of Alligator mississippiensis. Classification (NCBI taxonomy): domain Eukaryota; kingdom Metazoa; phylum Chordata; order Crocodylia; family Alligatoridae; genus Alligator; species Alligator mississippiensis. Next base: position 98,479,934 of record NC_081829.1, read on the forward strand.
GTGTAACTTCTGTCCCTAGCCATACTGTTCTTTTCCCCCAACCCTGCCCCTCCAGAGACCTTTTGCAAAATCATCGGGAGGACATGAATTTGAATTTGGTAGCTGTGTTGGTCCGAGACAAAAAGAAATGCAAAAACCTAGAACTCTTGGTTCAGAAATGATCCCTTTTATTAGACCAACTAGGAAATTGCAACAAAAAAAATCTTTTTTCTGCAGAAAAATTTTTTTTTTGGTGTGATTTCCTAGCACCTAATAACAGGTATCATTTCTGAACCAAGAGTTCTAGGTTTCTGCATTGAAAGGACATCGCATTTCCGGAACTGGCACATCACAGCGAGCTGCTTTTCCACTGGGACAAAGGCAGGAAAAGAGATGCTATTGTCCAATTAGCTTCTATAATCAGGGCATCCTTCCTATTCACCCAACTGCTCGCAACACTCAGTACACCTACTCCTAACCATAGGCAGAGCGCAAATCATTGCGGCAGCCGTCTCAGAGAGGATTGATCCTGACGGTGCTGAGTTCCCGCATCTCTCATTAAAACCCAACACTGCCTGAGGTCACTGAGCAGCAAGAGGTGCCTGGCAAGCTGCAGAATCGCACCCGGAGCCACCTGAAGTGCCACAAAAGCAAGAATTCGTGCTCTCGGTGGTGCACAAGTGTGACCTTGACTTCTCCCCGTCCTCACGAACCGGAACGGGCCTCGAGCACAGTTGGCACCTCGGGAAATGGATCCCGACATGAATCTGCAGAATCGCGAAGGACGCTATCTTTGGGAAAGGCGCTTTTTTTTTTAAGAGAGGTCTCTAAAACATCTGAAAGGCTGTTTGTTTTCTTTCTCATGTTCTGAAGGAATCAATAAATCCTCAACCGCAGCATAAACACGCAGCCGTCAGCCCTTGATTTCGAAAAATGTTGTATTTGTATTACGCTAAGTAATTATTTACAGCCGCCATAAACATCCTCCCAGCACCGTCCATCTGGCAGCTGGGAGAGGGACGTGGAATTTGCTCATTTACTTGCATTGTAAACCACTTTGTAATAAATAAATAAGCTCTTAATATCTCACCCACAAAACGAGGCGCTGTGTTGAGGGCTCCTTTGGGGGTTTAGTTGTTGAAAAGGTGGACGGTTTTCCTTTTTCTTATTTATTTTGGAATCGATTTTTTAAAATCTCGGGACCCTTCTGTCTGCAGTGGCAGGCTGGGCCTTTTGCACGGCCTGAACGCGAGTCACATTTTGCTGTCGCAGGGTGTCAGGTCAGACCCACGAAGCGAACTGAGCGCCGGCAGGACGCACATCAAAGGGATGATAAATGTGAGTCTCCCGTGTGCTAACGGGAGTGTTCAACGATGGGTGTCACACCTAGTTAGGCCGTTTGAGTCTGATGGGAGAGCAGTGTAGGGAGAACCTGGATGCTTAAACCTTCTTACCCAGCTCCTGAGAAGTACAACAAACAGCAAAATCCCTACGGTGCTCCCCAACAAGATGCTGCTCCCAGACCCACTGTGCAGAAATTACTCTGGCCCCAAGCACACTTCATCCGTGATACCCCTACGCGTGCACACGCGTGTCTTCACCCACGGAGAGTGACAATCACAGCTCACGAGTGCTATCCGGGGGGCAGCTGAACTGAGCAGGATGTTATAACTAGAAATCAGTCTTGAATAAAACCGGCCTTTTGCAAGTCAAGATCAGCATTTTCTGGAAAGAGGAGGATTGGCCGAGTGACTTAAATGGCTTCCACGGAGCAAGAGGAGTGTGGAGGTTTTAATTGCAGCAGGTTGTGTTTTTTGGACCCACTGATTTGGTTGGATAAGCCTGCACTACGCCGGGTCCACCCTGCGTTGAAGCCCATATCCACATCTGCAACTTCGGTGAGGTCAGTAAGGCTGGCACTGGCTCGTACCCGAGTGGGGCTGACTGCGCGTCTCCCACGTCAGGCATTCAGAAAACATCTCCAAGGTGAAATAGGTAGGGCTCTGCACGTGGAGGAGAGGAGGGACAGCTGCCTTTTGCAAAAGACCTGGGGCTTTCCATGCCTGAGAGAGCCAGATGCAGGATTGCTTTGCAATGGTGGCCAGTCAGTGGAAAAGTGATTTTAAACTTCCACGAAATCAAGGACTGCTCTTCTAAGGGAAAGCTCAACGAATGGTTGATGTGAGGCAAACTTCAGTGGAACGCGACACTGTCAGGTCAAATTTGATCCAAAACATGTGCTTTGTATATACTACTAATAATAATAAAGCCCTTTCACAGAACCTGAGGATGAGGAGAAACACTTGCCATGAAAGACAGGTATTATTTCCCCCCCGCCCATGGTGTTTGCAACCCAAATATTGCAGCACTGTGCTGGTGCGCGAGAACGTGAAAGCAAGGTCGATTAGTAACCGAGAGAGAGCGTGCGTAGGCTGTATTCACTGCCCGAGACTGGGGGAAGAGAGGGTGGGGGGGAAAATGGACCGAGAAAATAATGAAAAGGAAGCTATTTTCATTCACTTGTGCTACGGGCCTTCTGAGCATTTCAAAGTTACGCCACTTCGGGTGAGGGTGAACTCTGGGTCATGCTACCTAACTTGGGTTAGGGTAGCTTCAGTCTGCCCCACGGACATAAAACAAGCACCTTACAGTCCTCTAGCATCCCAGGATGCACTACTGTCAGCCCACCCACAAAAGGGATGCAGTGCGCCCCAGATCCTAGCACGCTCCAGCTCACCAGCCCTCTAGTAGCAAGTCAGAGCTGTACCATCTTTCACAGCAGGCATGTCTACATGTGACCGTTAATGAGCCTATTTTAATGTGCATTAAAGCATCACTAAAAAATCACATGATATTTAGAGAATGCTGATTAAAATAGGCTAATGTGCATTAAGCATCACTTAACATCTGTGCTCTTTAGTTAATGCACATTAAGACAGGTTAATGTACATTTTCTTAGTATCTCACAATGGAAGTACTAGATTTAATGCGCATTAACTAAAGCACATTAACACACATGTGGACGTGCCCAGCAGGTTCTGACTCTGACATGGATTAACAATCGATAGACTTGGTATGATGTCAATGTAACTTGACCTTCATCGTTTTTTCCACACTAAAAAGCAAAATCGCTAAGACTTAACCCCAAACCACAATAAAGGCAGAACGCCTCCACCTCTCCCCAGCTCCCTAACATGTCCTCACTGCCCCATCCCGTTGGAGCGGGTCAACTGTTATCACACCTGTCCTGAACCTAAAGGACAATGTTGGTGCCTGAACAAATGCTTATCATGTATATATGGATAAATTGAAGTTGGAAATGAGATTCCAAACCACGAGGGCAGTGCGGTTCAGAAACAAGCTTCCTCTCAGGGTACCGGAGGCCAAGACTGCTCCATCAGCATATGAATGGGATTATTGGACACGGTGCTTCTGACGGCAAGGGACTAGACTCGATGACCCGAGAGGTCCTTTCAAGTCCTCTATTCGTACTTGATGACCTTCAAAGCAAGAGCTGCACCTTGTTCTGCGGAGCACCAGGCACAGTTCTGACGCCCATGAAAATAATTAATAACAATTTTTTTTCAGCCAAACGGTCTTACTGAACTCATTCAGATGAGAAATATTCTTGCACATCTAACAAGATTACAAAGCTCAGTGACAACATAATCTGATAGTCGCTCAAGGCATTTCATGTCTACTTTTTCACTGAGGAAGCTCGATAGGGCAGGGACTACATTTCTCTTATGTTTTGTATGATCCCAAGCACCCTGTTCAGGCTTAACAAACAATAAGAATGGGCAATTTTTCACAGCCGCTCTTCTTGCTCTGAATCTACTTTTGATGATAACCTAGTGGGGAAGTTATGTTGAGCTTTGATCATTAGTTTCCCCTATGCATCTGTCTCACAGTTTAATAAAAAAACACAGCTGTGGAAAGCCAAGCCGATTGCTCTGCTGATGCCCCATTAATAGGGATGAATACAAAGGAGGAAGCACTTCCATACCCTACACAATCTACTCTTCAACGCATGGGGTGTTGGGACTCTATGGCATCACACCAATTAAGCCAGGCCCTACTGCACTGACTAATCAGTCCATCTTTTTACATTCCTGGAGACCTTACCCAGAAAAGCAGCCTTCATAATATTTTTTTGAAGGAACTAGGCAATACTGACTGTCCCGACAGATTAGCCCCATATTCTGTCATTCTGGGAGTTCAGGTCCGATGCGTCTATACTTTACATGCACAAATGCTCTTTTTTTTCCTCGAACACAAAAAGTATTGCGCTTTCTACCACAAAAATAACTTCACCAAAGATTTCTACCTTGTTTGTATTCATGGCTCACAGAACGTTGTCAATAATGTGCCAAAGCAGTCAAGAGAAGAATGTTTCCATTCAAGCTTCAGTCCACTTCAGACATACCGAACCCTTGACTGCTCCTAGGACGGTTCACTCGGTCAATACTCTCATCCATTATTAATATCTGTTGCATGTGAAATGCTGTCAGAACGTCAAAGCCTAGGCTGAACTTTTCTTTGTTTGCTGACTGGAAGTGACTGTGAAAACCGGTCCGAGCTGGAGATCGATTTCCGTGCTGGGACCCCTTTCTGAATTCCAAAATTCAGGGAGACAGATTGCTTTTCATGTATGTTGGCACACACCTCCTAAACCTTGAAACCATTTCCTCTTTCCAATCTATCTCCATCTCCTGAATTCCACTCTCATCTAGACGTGCCTGTGTTATTCCAGTTCAGAGCTGTCTGGAAAATTGAAAAACGCTGGAACCATTTTTCATGAACTTTTTTCACCTCCCATTTTTAGGGAGAAATTTCAGAATTGTGGATGGCTTCCAACCAGATGCCAGCGTTTGTGGGTAATGAATGTAGGGCGCCTTTATCCGGAGAACTTCCGGTGGACTGGTGTCCTTTGGAAGGACACCCGCAAGGTTTCCCAAGACGATCGGCGAGGATCACGTTGTTCTGCTAGTAAAATGGATGTCCCCCCTCTCCCTGAGCCAGACCCTGTGTGTCTGTAAACCACTTCTCAGAAGCAGATAGCAGCAATTTTTGGGGATGAGGGAACCTCTCCTTCCATTCTGCTGAGCTTTCCTCTAAGCCTCAACATTTTCTAAAGACTACACGCAAAACTTTCCCTGTGAATTTTCCTGTTCTGCGAGCCTCTCCAACTTGGCTCCAAGAACCACGATACAGAACCTGTTGTCTTCTGAGACATCTAGGCCATGTAGACAGGCCCAGGAGCTTAGACACAGGGTATGGGACCTGAACGACGTCCCAGGCAAGCGTGCACGTGATTTACCTAATGCTAACCTGGCCTTTTGGGGAGTAGCAATCCACAGCTTCGGTCCTACCGGGGAATCCTTACATTGCTTCACAAAAAGATTTTCCAGTGAAGCAGGTCTGGATCATGAGGCCTTGTCTACACTGCAAAGTCCTGCTGGCAGAGCTGTGCGGCTTAGGGGAGCGAGCAGATCATTCCCCGGAGCCAGCGCAGGTCTGCTGACACAACCTGAGCGTGGACACAGCTCTCTCTGTTGTTTGGGAAGAGTGGAGTAACTCTCTGGACAAAGAAAACTCTCCTACCTGCCCCCGTACCATAGAGACGGTCTGAAATGTCAGCCAACAGATTCTCTGTAACAGAGATTTGAACCTAATTAATCACTTTTTAAAGGACTGCATTAAATACCTAATACTATACAACAGGAAATCAGAGGCTTAAGTAGTCAAAGCTGCTGCTGAGACTGGCATATGAAGACAGACGCTGGGGGAGCGTCTACATGAGATGCTTTACTGCACGACAGACTAATCTGCCGCACGGTAAAGCATCACCGTCTACACGTGTGGCGATTAGGGTGCACTACACTAATTTACTGCACTGCCAGGTAGTCCCGCCAGATACAAGTGGTATCCAGCAGCGCGGTAAATTACTGCACTTAAACGCACATGTAAATGGCGATGTCAGGATTAGTTTACTCCGGCTCAAATTGAGCCGGTGCATATTCAGGCACATTCATTCCACATGTAGATGCACCCTGGATGACCCAAACAAGTGCAAGTGTGTTGGGCAGCCCCGAGGCCACCAGTTAATTGGATCTTGTGCCTCACCACGACGCTCGGCTTCTAGTCCTTCTGGAATTCGTGGTTCAGAGCAAGGCACGTGACAAAACTTGTTGAAGGTTCAACTCAAGTACTGTATTTACTCGACTACAAGACAAGGCTTTTTCCCTAAGGCAAGGCTACTTGGGGGGCTGGGGGGCTCCGTCTTGGATTCGAGGACCAGCCAAAGCAAACAGCAGCTCAGTTTTTTTTTTTGGTTTTTTTTTGGCACCTGATTCATGGTTTTACTTTACGTCCACCATATATTCCATACTGTGCATGCGTGGGTTTGAACCCTGTTGCCTCTCGTTTTATCCAACCCTGTTCATCCCTCCCTGAAGCCAAGGAACAGCTAGTCAGCAGCTCAAACTGCGCTTTCTGAGCAGCTAACGTGGAGGTAGAAGGACTCGAAGCTGGAGCTATTGTGTAAGATGTGACTGTGCAACTCTACACGGCTCCTAGCCAAACGAATGGATCTGAAAGCACTCAAAGTTTCGGGGAAGTTTCAACACAGTGGTGGATTTCAGCTTTGTGACTTTGACTTCTCACAATAAATAATCACTTAACTTCCAATGACTTGTAAAATGAAATGAACTGCTGCCCTTTATGGGTACTCATTGTACTGGCTCAGCTTCTGATTAGATTGTTTGCTCTCCGGATTAAATGATGTCTTCCTGGATAGCCGTGTTTTTTGTACATCCTCATATTGCTCTCCTGTCATTCTGTCATGTCATGTATCACTCTGTGTCATAATACAGGAGGAAATCATGTCATTGGGTATTGCTTGTCGAGAATATCTAAGTTGTACATCACTCTAGATCACAAACTTTCTCTCCATCCATGCAGCAAATACCCAATACAGATTGAAAATGATAAATGTCATGAAGGCAACTCAGGTAACTGCAAATTATTTCCGCTCCAACCCACCGAGAGTTGCCAAGCGTTGTCAGAAATGATGACATTTTGCAGATGTCGTGTAGACATCTGTATGCTCTCCCACACCCCCGCGTACCAGCAAGCAGAGGTGGGTAACAGCTTAGCCGAAGAACATCAGGGGCTTGTTGGGCATTTCTAATACGCTCACTAATGCTCGCTGTGAGGCTTGCAAACGGCTGGTGAGCTCTCGAGGTGCTGGGATGACCCTGGAGAAGCGGACAGCTCAGTCCTGGCAGGCGCCTGGACTGAGATGATGGGGGGATGCATTTCTCCTGCAGGAGCTGAAAGAGAGACTGAGCCTCATGCAATGAGGTGAGACCCCGGTGCCATCACCCCTTTGCACAGGGCAAGACTAGTCAGGAGTGGGGACGAGTCCAGAAAGGCACGGACTGATGACCACCAAGACGAGGGAGGCTAGAGCCCTGATAGTCCCAAGGAAATGGTTGCAGAGGGGGGAAGCTGAAAGCCCTGCCCGAGCCTCTGCTGAAACGCAGTCGCGTTGGACGTCCGCGCCGAAGGGAATGCCTGGTGGGAGAGCCAGCTCAAACAAGCACAACAGGCCTTCGTGCCACGCGCTGGCGAGCGCAGTAATTCGGAAACGCTGAAGCCAAGGAAAACAATCGTGTTACCTCGGAGCACATGAATTATTCATCGAGAGGAGAAATCAAAAATTCAAATTCGAGTCCGTCGGCCACAAGTGTGGAGGGACCAGAGAGAAGAGACCCTGGTCTGCGCACGAGGGCGAGTTAATCTGCGTGGCAGGGGTAACGCTGGGTGAATCAAGTCACCCCGACCCCTCCGCCGCGGGCCTGACCGATCCATTTTTGTGCGCAGGCAGGGCATCAAGCCGTAACGAGCCGCGTCCCTGAGCTGCTGCAGTATACAGTGCCTTTCATTAAAGAATCAAAGGGAAGGGGAAATCATATTCTGAGCACAGCTCATGTTATTCACACTTCAGTGGCCAGCCCTGAATCGGAAATCAGCTCTGGGAGCCAACTCTATACATGCAGGAAACAAACTGCACCTTAAGCTAAATGTGGCAGCAGAAGCAAAAGCCAAGCCGGTGTCACGGTCGTGGGCAGGACTGCCTGCGGAGAGGCCAGGTGAGGAGCGCTGCAGGTCAGCCACGAGTCGTGGAGATCTTGGCTATTTGCAGATGCACCAGTTTGAAGGCTGGCAGGGACGGATCTAATTGTCCGGTCTGAGCTCCTGGAAAACACAGGTCGGTCAGAGAGCTCTGCCTGGTGACTTCCAGCAGGAACAGAGGGCTGGAAGAGGTCTCCTGGGCCACTACCTCCAGTCTCCTGAATGCACGGGCAATTGTCAACGAAAGGAACCCCCTAAATCACCGTTGAGACCCCTAAACTCACAAGGACAAGGCACAGTACCCGAAACACCACCACCTGTTCACCTGCCATAGGTAAAAGCAGGGCTCTGCCAATGGGTTTGAATGCACTGGTTAAATGAGATCAGAGATTTTCAACCAGGGTACTGCTGCACCCCGGGGTGCTGCTAGATCCTTTAAAGTGTGCCGCAGGGGGGTGGGCAACATTAGCACGATTCACAAGATAAACCCAGAGATTTCCAATTGCGATCCACAGTGGCAAGACCTGCTGTGACCTTTCTGAGTTCTTTGCAACTGCAGAATTGTTCTGGTATTTTTCTGAAGTTAAGACGCAAGCGAAAGCTGAGACCTGGCATTCTCTAAGGGGTGCTTGGAGTCGAACGAGGGGTGTCTTGAGTCTAACGAGAAGTGCCCGAAGCCTAAGAAGCTCGGGAACCTCTGGGCCAGACGGTCAGGTTAACAAAACCGCTATGACTCCCCTGTGACTCCATGAACCTGCATGTGGCCAAAAAGAGGAGAAAATGGGCCTCATAATAGGACCGTGGTTACATGCTTCCACTTGTTCAATGAGGGCTGACCGGCTGCACAGCTGATTCTGAGCCCAAAATCATAGAAAACAAGGGTGGGAAGGGACTTCAGGAGGTCGCATCTAGTCCAACCCCTGCTCCAAGCAGGACCAGCCCCAGCTACATCATCCCAGCCAAGGCTTTGTCTACCTGGGTCTTAAACACCTCCAAGGACAGAGATGCCACCACCTCTGGGTAACCTGCTCCAGTGCTTCACTACCTTCCTAGTGAGAGACGTTTTCCTAATATCCAACCTCAACTTCCCTTGCTGCAGCTTGAGCCCATTGCTCCTTGTCCTGTCATGCCCTTGCAGAATCTGAAGACGCATCCATCGCTATCGTAGCAACGTACCCCTGGGTTGGGGTGGGAAAGGATTACTTCCCCGTGGCACAAACACGACTGTTCCCAGATACACTTTTAGGCAAAGCTCTTGGCATGAGGACTTCTCCCAAGACACTCCTTGTCACAAATGGCAAGCACACGACTCAGAGCGCCTTGCCCTCCAAGCCTTTATACAAACAGCAGTTAAACCCAACAACTATTGCTCTGTGCCCTAATGGACCCCTCTTCCTGGCATCTGTCTGTGCCTCGCCTGCTCCACCTCTCGCACTCTCCGAACGAATTTAACCGTAAAACAATTGGCTTGTGCCTTCAATGGGATTCAGGGAAATACGTCAGGGCTCCTGGGGAGAATGGCACTAGTAAATTCAACCATGGGACCCCACAGCAGCGAGAGCTGTCGGGGGTGAGATCTGCATGGCCTAAAGGCTCAAAATCACTAGCCTAACCTCTCGCCGGTCCCAAGCCAGCGAAGGCATGGGGAAATCGGTGTCTGGGTCCTCTCACAGCCACCTGGAGAGCATCCAGCAGTAGGAGCTCACACCGATGTCCACCAGCACGTTACTGGCTTGCAACGGGCTTTCCCCTGCAATTTGCAGCTGGACCTTTTGGGCATATGTGGATGTTTCTCATACTGCACTTAGTCTTTAATTCCTCATCAATAATCCAACAGTGAGGAGGAGCTCCAAAGCAGTAACATTAAATATGTCGGGAGCCGGGGATATGCGGCCTCTGAACGCTGCATTGTCCACCCCAACTCCGCTCCGCGGTTCCCCAGACAGGCCCTTTGAAACGATCTGGGCTCAGTAGGCAAACAGCGTTGGACTTGCTCCGCAAGGAGACATTTGTGTTTAGATGCCACAGATTAGTGGTGCATAGTTTAAACATCTGAAAGCTATTATTCTGGTCAGTCTCTAAACAAAGCAGTGCAGTCGTGTAGCCCTTTAACTCCTGGCTGACAAGGGGGATAATGATTTAAATTATTTGTAAAACATAGGCTTTGTTTTAAGTGGACGGAGTTCAACAATCATGGTGGAAGTCGGAGCGTATTGCAAAAAGCTGCGTTTCCAGATCACGAGGGCTCATCGGAGGGTCGCCGCTGAACCATCTGATAACGCTCACGCTTCTCTGCCAACATCCAGGATCACGTTTCAGACGGCAAAGCATGGCAGCTGTAGAGATCACCCAAAGATGACCCATAAAAAATACCTTCTGGATCATCGCCGCCTCCAGCTAATTGCCATCATTTCAATTAAGAGAAGCAGTCTTTACGGGAAACAAAACACGGACCGGTTTTCCCTAAACTCCAATTTAATGAGGAACCTTAATCAGTTCTTGTATAGAGCTTTTGAGCAACGAGTGATTTACGTCTCCCTCAGTCAAATGAGGTTATGGCTGCTACGTTATCTTTTGCTCTTTAATGAAGAGTCTGCTGATTTGTTCTGAATTGTAAATACTTTTATATGTGATTACACGGTGACATATTAAATTGGAGCAGGGCATTGGTTTTTATCTTGGAAGGGTTTTTTTCCATTCTTCGAATGCATTATAGATATCTGAATCCTGGCCCGCGTTGAGGCCGTGCCCACACTTTCCACTGCAGGGAGAGACGCCAGAACCAACAATGTCTTCCTGCTCAAACCCTGTGGCTAGTTCACCAAAAGTGACAAACACTGGGTTCAAATCCTGCCATCCCCACTCAGGCAAAACTCCAACGACGGGGAAAGGAAAAGGAAGACCGACTTACTGCTTCGGGGTCTGGTATTTCCCCTGCACCCCTAAAACAAGCTGACAGCCTACGTCCTCACTTCTCATGGATAATTCACGATAAAACAAGTTGGAGACTCCAATTTGTGCACGGCCCAGAGATGTAACTTGGTCCAAAATGAGTAATCACCCTTCGTAAGTGAGAGGTAGCCAAAATGCAGCGATCACAGATGGACCTCGCAAACTCTGGAGGGTCATTTCAGGAATAGCCCTGTGTGTCTCCACATTTAGCCAGGATTATTCGAATAGCCTAATCTCGAATGCAGGGGCGGGCAATTATTTCAGGTGGCTTGAGTTTTGGCAAGCCATCGAGGGCCGCATGACAGGCAGCCAGGGGCAGATAAATATTAATTTTCTAACTTTTTTAGGGGCCTCGTGGGCTGGACAGAACAGCCTGGCGGGCCACATCTGGCCCGCGGGCCACATTTTGCCCACCCTGCAGTCTAATGTCTATATAACTGCATTGGAAAGTTCATGAGAAATCAGGTTCTTGCACTAGGCTTTTGTCACTTCTTGCTTCCAGGAGACCCCCCGGGGAGAGCTTCGCCATAACTTACCCACCGACAAACCCTGTCCATTGAAACAATATTTCACATCACAAAGTCACTTGCGTTCCTTGACTGAAATAGCTTGCTATCCCTGGCAAAGATAGGAGCCTTGAACTAGCGTTTCTCACAAATGACTAGGGTACCCACGTGTCTTGTGGTCATCCGTCGATTTTATCCTTATCGCTGCCACTGTGAGGTAGAAAAGTATCCCCATTTTACAGATGGCAGCAGGCTTGTCCTACGTACCCAGCAACTTTGTGGCTGAACTAAAAATCGAGTTCAAGTCCACAATTAGACCCATACCAACTAGACACTTAAAATAAGGGAGGAGTTTTTCCCCGTCTATGAATCATCCAATATTAGCCTGACCGATTCACGTTTCCCCCATAAGCATTCGCCTGGTTTTCCTTTGCAACAGTGTCTCATGTAAATAAATGAATGCTCTTTCTCCCAAACCCAAGAATAAGATTACTACCAGCATTTCCCTGTGCATTTCTTTCCTCTTTGAAGAAAGAAAAATCCCTGCAGAAAGTTATCAGCCATAAAATAATGATCAAAATAATCTTTTAAGTACCTTAATTCCAGATCCCAGCAAAACTGCAAAATGGAATCACTCTGGTCATTAAAAAAAACCCATCAAGGATTAAACTGGCTTTTTCTAATCTCGCCTGGTGCTTTTGAAACATTACCATTTCCTCCGAAGCGGAGCTGAATGCTTTGCGGAGGGTGGAGATTGGCAGAAAAGCTTCAAAAGAAACCTCCTGGTTGTACCACGGAGGTGCAGATCACAAGGCATCGCTGCAGGGATCACCGGGTGACACTGCCCGAGACGTGAGATAGGTGATGAGAGCCGACGAATGTAAGCTGTCCTTTCTGACCCTGAAATCTATTCACCTGATGGGGTCACAAATTAGTTTTCAGGAGCATTAAAACGCTCAGTCTGCAAACCTTCCCCTTCCCTCCCCGACGTGTTGTTTTTCAAGCGTGACAACTCAACTTTTTACAAAATGAATCCTCTGGCTATGAGAGGGGCCCTCCCTCTCTGCTGGGGGCTTCAAACCTCTTGCAATGTTTGGGAACAAAGAAATTCACCCAGGAACTGCCCCAGCGTGCAGGTCCATCCCTGTGCCTTTGCTATGTGGCACGGCAAATAAGTCCCTACAAGTGTAGCAGAGGTCCCAGGTGGTCCCGCCAGATACAAGTGGTATCCGGCAGCCCCTCGCTCCTTCCCTTTCTTACAGGTGACACTTCACTGCGACCAGACACCCCGCCTGGTCTCTGGTCCCAGATCTAACCCGGGCCTACCGCGTCCACACAGCAGCAACACATGCCCTCTCCTACACCCGGCCCGGTCCTGTCTCCATTGGCAATCTTGTTCTCCAAACAGAGGGGAAAAAAGCAACAGGAAATAGGAACAGGATTTCCTTGCCAAATTGCCAACTGACTGGGGCTGGCTCTTCGACCTGCTGCACAAGTGGGCAACTTCAAAGAGGGAAGGGGCACAGAAGAAGCCCCTTGCCAAAAACTTTGGGTGGCAAGTAAGAGACCTCTGGAGACGGCACGTGGTGTCCTGACCCGTTAGAAGAGCTCTCTTCCCTCTCCCGCTCTGCTTTTCCCTTTCCGGCTCAATTCTCTCTTTGCGTAGGCATGTGCACGCATGCAGAGTTTAGCGTGACAGGGACCAAGGGCTGCCTGCCAGAAAGTGCCAAGGTAGGTATGCAAAATTCATGCCAAATCAAGTTGTACAACATGGGGCAGAGCGTGCTTTGCACATCCCAAAGTCCCAAAGTCAACAGGACAATCAGATGCATTAGGGACATCCCAGATTTCCTCCCAGCTCGTCCACCAAACAACCTATGCAACCTCTGGCCTGAAGGTGACCGCTCCAAGTGTGAAGGCACCAGAAGCAGAGCAGCCTCCCATGTTTTTCAGTTTATTTTCCGCTTGCTTGATTTGGGCGACTCTGAAGGTCGGTCCCAGGACAAAAGAGGTGGAACCCATGGGAACCCCAGATTGACACGAAAGTTTCATGCCGGCGCGCCGACAGCGCGCGTTGTCCGACGTGATCGACGCGGTTCTGAAACCCATTATCGCGAAGTTCTCAAATCCCAACGTAAGCCGATAAAGCCACCGCGCTCCCTTCCCATCTGCAGCCCACGACTTCTTGGTATTCACAGAATTAATCCCGGCCAAGCTTTCACTTTAGCAATCACCTTTGTGATACTGGGCTGGGCTTCATGGGAGAGCGTGGCACTGAAAAGGGATTACGATACTCCTGTGCAAAATCCCTTTTTCCACCCGGGACACCAAGGAACAAAATGGCAGGCGTAGCTCAGACAAAAATCACTGCAGCCCCATGAGAGACTGAGGGGCAGGGAGGAGGAAGGACAGCGATTTGCCTTCCTGAGGAAATAAGGAGCTGGGAAATTCTGACTCAGGCTTATTTGTGATGAAGGACCATGATTGAAGACACACAAAAAAAAAGAATCAAATCAGACTTTCATGGCTGTGGCGAGAGGAATTAATTCCCTTTGTAGAGCTGGGAAAGATTTAATGTCACGAGAGCGTTTTTAGACCGGCAGCGGGATACGGAGGCTGTGGCACGGAAGCAAACATGATTATTGGGCTGGAAAGATTTGCAGAGGAGGAAGATTAAAAAGAACTAAATATATCATAAAATAATAGCTTTGGTGGAAGAGCCGTCAGTGGAAACGAGCTGGGGAGGCATCGGTGACTGGAAGCGGCTGCAACTTGGGGAATTAGGGGAGATACCTGGGGACTATCTAATAAGCCCTCAATGGATGTTTATGCTGAAATAACCAACAACAAAATAGTCAGCGGTAATGACATTTAAATTACCCTCTTTAGGATTCAGGCTTAGCAACCCATCGAGATGAATGAGGTTGTGCACGTGACCGAGCTATTGCTGTCTGCACGCTCCAGGCTTATTTACGTGGGACGCTCGGGGCAGCTAATCCAAGTGCACGAACGCTGTGAATCTAAAGCAGATCCAGCTGTATTATCTTGCTGCGTGCGCACTTGCACTCAGAACTGAAGTGGCCTTCATTTGGTTTAGGTCATGTCTACATTATAAAGCCTCTGCAGGGGGTAGCTGTGCCAACAGAGACCCATCATTCATTAAGACACCGTATAAGCTAGGTGGAGGAGAGCTGGGGGGGTTTGCTGGCATAGTAACACCATCTCCATGAATAACTTTTAGCGACACAAGACAAAAATCACTCCTCTCTCAATATGGATGCCTCTGTTCCTGTATCTATAGACGGAGGCCTATATCTTTCTCTCTCTCCCCGACCACATGCACGGACACATGCATGCACACGGAGCCCTCCCTGCCTCTCTGCACTGGATTCAAGTCTCCCTCTGTCCTCCTCTCTCTTGCTCCATCCTAGTGCAGCTTTGGTCCTGACTAATGTGGTCTCTTGCCCGCTCCTGTGCAACCCTCATCCTCTAAACACACTTCTTAGAGATGTATAATTAGCCAGGCCAAGAAGGGACTCGCCATGTCCGCCCCTCTGCATAGCATGTCCCACTGAACTTCAAGCCAGGGATTCAAAACAGCAGCTGGGGCTGGTCCTGCTCTGAGCAGGGGTTGGACTAGATGTGATCTCCTGAGGTCCCTTCCAGCCCACAATTTCTACGAGTCCTGCACTGATCCCAGTAACGTGCAGCTGAGTTGGATCCCGATTCAACCAGGTACTGAAGCACAGATCTATTCTGATCCATGCCAGGCAAATGAACTACTACCTAAGTGTTTAGGTAGCCCCGTGGTTTCACATGCACAATGACATTTAAATACGTTCCTGCCTCAGGCCCTAGGACCTAACTTACACCCAGTCTTGATTCAGATCTATATCCCTTGGCAATCCGTTCCAGCTGCCATTAACCCTCACTTGAAAACTTGCTCCAACTTGAATTTTTCCTAATCCAGCTCCCAGCTGCTGCATCGTGCTCTGCGCTTGCCTGCAATGTAAAAGGGGATACTAGCAATGTTGAATAAACACGACTGTGACTTATGGACAGCGATCAAAGAATTTCATAACCCCCTTTTTGGTCTCAAGTTCAATCTACTGGGTGGAAGTCTCCAGACCTTGCATCATCCTTCTTGGCTTTTCTGGGAACGCTCCAATTTTTCAGTGTTCTGCCCATTTATTTTCCAGCTCTGGACTCCATTCCCAGTTTATGATAATTTCCTCCTGTCTGCACTAGGACTAAGTCAAGATTTAGTGATTGTACAGCATTAGTGATAAAGCTACAAGCGTTTGCGTGATGCAGGCCACGTTAAGGCTAATCGCGCACCCAAGCGCCGGCAGGTGCGGAGCCAGCGGCAGTCGGTACAGACCGGCAGGGGCAGAAAAGAACAGGATTTGTTTTTCCTACACCGAAAACGGGCTGGGCCAACAAAGCAATTCACCTGACGCGTCTGGAAGGTGATAGGTGCTGCCGGTGCTAATTAATAAGTGATACAAATACTGCGAAACGGGCAGGAACACGTACCTTCACCACGGAGGGGCAGAAATGGACTTGTCTGTGGGAATGCATTTATCATGCTGTTATTCTCCACCGCCATCTCACCCTGGCTCCGGCAAGGCCAGCAACATCCCTTGGCTGCAAAGGACGCCGTCAGCACTGCTGAAGGGTTCATTAAGAGTAATGCGGTGTTTGCTGGCGTGGTACAGACCTGGGAATGGGATGATGGCGATTACACATATTTTGCTGAAAATATTTAACTATCCATAAAGGGATGCACTGTCAGGTGAGTGCACTATAGGAGGTGTTCATAGAAATGCCTCGTGTTGTCCATAGTCAGGAGTCGGGTGCTGGATTTCATGGACCGGGAATTTGGTCTGGGCTGGCAAATCTCTGCTCCTACTTATAGGCTCAATATGTCCCGACTTAAAAATATATATATATTTCCAAAACCTAATAGAAAAGGAAACGGTTTTAAATGTATTTGGTTTTGGAAAACCCAAAGGAGACCTGAGTTAGGGCTGTTATGAGAGAATCAGAGATCAAAACGGCTAGAAACGAACCAAAAAAAAACCTCCTCTCCCCGACCAGTCTAGTTTCATGGCTCAAAATGAGCGCAAAATAACTCAATACATACCCGAATATTAGGATCAAATGTAAATCTGATACTCTCTTTGTTTCAACAACCTGGAGATATAATCAGGAACAAGGCCATGCTTAAGGAAATGCTTTCTAATTGATGAGTTATGTTAACAGTGTCCTTTTAATGATTTCCAGAACAACGAGCAGAAGCACTTGCCCAGTGCACGTTGATACACAGGATATTGTTTTTATCAGATGACACAAAATAAATGGGGAAAAATATAAGCTTGGCAAAAGAGCATACGAGGAACGGGGAAAAGAAAGAGCCTGCAGATCATCCGTGGGGAGCTACACACGACGGGATCAGGCTCACAATAAACGGAGCAGGGAGGCACTCACCGCTCATTCAGCGCTTGATCTGACACAAGTGAAAAGACCTTGGAGAACATGAGTCGCTGCTCCGGGTCGGTGGTAGATAAAGCGTGAAATGAGCAGAGAAAAGGGACTATCCTAATTGTGATTTTAAAGCCTTTTGGTTCGTCTTGTCTTTGAAGTGCCCTGCACAGCTACCCTACCTCGTACGTGGCAGGAATGCAAGTAGGAAAGACGGACAGGACACGGTCATGATTAAGAGCGAGAGGAGCATCCAAGATGTCATGGGAAGGGGAAAAATATCCTTCCTGGGATGGCATGTGCAAGCTTCATAAATATCCGAGGTGGGAATCAGCATCCCAGGGGCATGAAAAAGCTGGGTTGTGTTCGTTGAAGTTCATGACAAAACCCCTTTGGCCTCAGTGGGGGCACGGCTGGGCCCAGAGCTGGACGTCAGCATCCTACGGCCCGGGATAAAAAACTAAGTTGCAGCGGTTTAGCTGGACTGTGGTTTTTAGCTGAGTTCACACAAACTCAGTGTTGCCAGCAGATCGACGGAAGTAATTATTCTACTCTGTTCTGCTCTGCACTGGGGAGGCCACATCTGGAGTACCGTGTCCAGCTGTGGGCCCCCCCTGCAGAAAGGATGTGGACACGTTGGAGAGAGGCCAGTGGAGGGCAACGAAAATGGTTCATGACTTCTGAGAAGAGGCTGAGGAAACTAGGCTGATTGAGCCTGGAGAAGAGAAGACCGAGGGGGATTGACTAGCAGCCTTCACCTCCCTGCAGGGGGGCTGCGAAGAGGACGGAGCTGGGCTGGTCTCAGTGGGGGCAGATACAGGACAAGGAGCAATGGGCTCAAGCTGCAGAAAGGGACGTTGAGGTTGGATATTAGGAAAAACTTTCTCCCGAGGAGGGCAGTGAAGCACTGGACCAGGCTCCCCAGAACGGTGGTGCATTCTCCATCCTCGGAGGTGTTTAAGAACTGAGTAGACAAAGCCGTGTCTGGGATGCTGTAGTTGGGGCTGGTCCTGCTTGGAGCAGGGGTAGGACTAGATGTGACCTCCTGAGCTCCCTTCCACCCTCGTTTTCTAGGAGTCTAACATTTTTCACCAGTCCCGCTGCATACGTGGACACCCGCGCAGCAGCTTGGCTTGCATCTGTAAACCACTCAGGCACAAACCAGACTGACAAAAGCCAGTTTTAGCCTTACACAGGAGCACCCGCCTGACAGACCAGGTTTTTAAACTACTGTATGCTCAAGTAATGCAACTTCTATTTAAACAAGCACTAAGTCTCACACAGTTGCTTACACAAAAACTCAATAGCAAGAACTACATTCCTTGCACATCAGAGAAAAGCTACTTACAATGGAGGGACGGAGCGAATATTTTTGGCTGTAAAATCCAAACCAATTCTCTCTCTTAGTGTAAGCAATAAAAGGGTAATTCTAGCCTTGCCTTTGGCTTACAGCTCTGTCAGAGCACAGTTTGAAAGGTGATTTTTGCTAGCAGAGTTCAAATACCGTTTCCCCCCCAGTCAGCATGGACGGGATTTTTTTTCCCCTTGAACAGTGTCTCCTAATCCAAGAACAATTGTCTCAGTCGCACGCTTCTGATACAGCTACGCAGGACTTTTGCGTCGCACGCAGCAGCATGGCACACTCTGTGCTGGACCCGGGCTGGGTATAAGCACGCTCCTCTCGCCCTGGCAAGACAGGAGGGGTTTGCTTGCGACTCAACTCCATCTCCAGTGACGTCAAGGGGAGTTTTGCCATTGGCATCCATGGGTGCCAGACTGGGAATAAAGAGAGATATTTTGGTCGGGAGCAAAGGGCACAGCTTGTGCTGCTCTCTCCTGGCCGACTGCGGGCTTGCATTCACTTCTACAGGGGCAGCTTCTCCCCTTGCTCAATTTGCAAACCCTCCATCTACGGGACAGACACGAGCCTTTCCTGGATTGATCCACATCCCCTGAACAACCGTTTTGGGACAGTCTGCGGGGTGGATCCAGTACTCGGGGTTTAGCCGAACGGCCGAGATGACCGTGTCAAGATCCCAGGGGAAGACTCCGGTCTCGGTCAAGCCGGCAGACCTGCAGAGCGGTGCCGGGAGAGTCAGGACGCTCGCTCTGCATTTATCCTGGCATAACAGAAAGCAGAACCGGCCCCGACTGAGGATATCCACGCTCGGCCCAGTGCTAACTCCGACACCAGTGGAGCTGGAAGAAAGCAATGGGAGCAAGCTGGAGTGGAGAGCACCTCGCTTTCCAAAGCTGTGTCTGGCACGGCAGAAAAGTCTCAATGACTGGATGTTAAACCTCTTTTTTTTTAACAATCCAAATGCCCCAAGGTGTTAAAAAAGTCACACTTTTTGTCATCCAGACCGTACATTTAACAGCCGTGATGCCCATTAGGCGGTGAAAGGAGAACATGGCTATCTAAGGCCAATACACATATTGCGTGGAGTGTCTGTTTAGTTTTGTGGGACCAGCACTGTTTAGCTGTCGTCTGCCATAAAAGCTTAGGGAACAAGACCTTCCACCACTGGAGCAGCAGGAATCGCAGGATTAGAGCGATAAATATTTATGCTTTCTCCTGAATTATCTCACTCACTGTGCATCCAGAATTCATCTCCGCTTTTACTGCTATGTCTTGGGGTAAATTGTCTGCAGGGATCATTTGGTTTAGGTTTTTTTTTCAAGCTCCATTTATAAACCGAACAGGAGCGTGCTCTTTGGCTTTGGACACATGGTGGTTGCAGTGTTCGCTATTTTACTTAGCAGTAGGTGAGGGATGCAGGCAGATGGCAAAGACCGATCCCTACAGGGTCACCTTCTCTTCCAACTTTTAGAGTAGGTCCAAAGTGTCGCTGTGGTCATGCTGGTCCGGGAACATGGGAGTGCCCGAAAGCTTGTCTAACATCTCGTCCAACTATACAGTTGGTCCAATGAAACAGAGCACCAAAAATCCCGGGCGACTTTCTTATAGACTTCTGCGCTGCGTATGGTATTTTAAAGGGAATCACATTATCCAAAATAAAGGGGAAAGCCCAATCGTATGTTAAATAGGACCAATTAGAGAAACCTGTGTCTAAACAGCAGCACCAATATCCTACTCCGGCATTCAGCACGACTTTTATGGCTCATTTCAAGACACTAATTTCTTAACAGGAATAGAATATGGCCCCAAATAAATATAACTCATGGGATCTCTACAGCAGCTGGTGGTTTGGGACTTTATCTGTCAGCCGGTCCTCGATACAAGGATTATTGCTTTTTCATAAATGGGGAAGTTGTTGGTGAGTCTGGAGAGGATCCACGCATTCGACTGCAGACATGGGAAATAGTCCCAGGAGGAAGAAGGGGATCCTAGTGACGTTGGGCCATAGCTCTTTCCCTTTCTCTATCTGCCTTCGCAGCGAGGCAAGTTTGCTCAAAGTGATCGACTCCTTGTGGTACCTCGCAGCACCATTGGGGATGAGTCGGTACTTGAGGCTCCCAGGTATTGATGTTAGTATTGCATTTCTTCAGCTTGGTGCCCTTAAATCCCCTTTTTTTTGCCCACCTCTAGGGCAGTAAGTTGCAAAAAGCAGCAACCATTCGTGAGTTGAGCCGTCTGCGAGTGTATCCGCACCCCGCTGAATCCGAGTGGGGAATGCAATGCCGTCTGCACCCGGTGCGTCTAACCTGTCCCGGTTTTCTACGATATGGGAAGCTCTCCTTTCCGAAACGGAAAACCAGTGCATCCACCGAGCCGCTAAAAAAGGAGCAGCAGGAGCCTGATCTGCATGCTCACGACAGAGAGACGCGGCGGGGAGACATGTGCTGGGCTCTGGGGCCGCCGGACCCGGATTCAGAGAAGCCACATGCGGACAAACAAAAGTCTCTCCACGGGCCCTTGGGCAAAATGGGTTGGATTAAAAAAGGGAGAGATGAGTTAGTCATTAAACTGGTGTTACACTTTGAACCGCATCAGGGCGCTTCCTGCAGCTGCCATAGAGACAACAGCACAGAGACAATAACACTTTACGAGCGTTTAAATTCTCTCTCTCCTTAGGAGATGCGGAAAAACGTTGACAACTGACTGCTTGCAGGTGGCGTCCGTCTTCCCTTCATTAACTAGGACTCCACTTAACCACGTATTATCCCTTTGTATTAGACTGGCACAAACCTCGACAGGGATGATAAACAGCTTATGGCTCCCATTTTAACATAACGCACTATAAAAATATACTGCGCTCACGGTTGATTATCCAATTATCCTGTTTAGTTTGAATCCTCATAGGAGGAGCACGTTAGGATAGCAACACAAAGGGATTCCCAAGGGCTCGGAAGAAAGAAAACGGACTTGACAAACACAGTCACGCGCCACGTGTATCCAACAGAGACGCACAAACATGCACACGTTAAAAATGACATTTATCGTACACCTTTAATCCTCTCGCCCATCCTTCACCCACTAATCCATCTTACACAAGACTTCGTGTAATGCTCCAAACACGGTAATGGTTTCCTGGAGCTGTCATTTTAATTGTATCTCAATAGTCCCCAGCTGTCAAATGTTTCCTTCTTGCCCTATAAAAGATGCTGTTTCCCCAACAAATTTGCACTGCCTTGAGTCACAAAATGATGATGTTTCCAGCCACAGTAAGTTGAGGTCTTATCGTCTGATACCACAGCACAAGTACAAAAATGGGATCCTTATAGCTTTGAAAAGGGAGCATTTCCAAATGGCTACGTAGCACGCAGCACGTGTGCAATCACACCTGAGTGTGCAAAGGGAACAGAACAATTTGAGACAAGCCTAGTTCATATAAGCTTCAATTTTTCTTGTTCTGCCCACTCTTAATCACTGGAGTAGGCAAGTGGTATATCACCGTACCAAGATCAAACCCTCGCGGTCCTGGCGTGATTCTTATTTGACCGAGTCAACCCAGTGATCTGCGCTGCTGGTAACAGGAACCGAAAATATGAAGACATGAGGGGAGAATGATGGATGGATGTGGGGGCTGAAAAGGGATGCATGGGGTGCTTCCTCCAGTCCCTTCACAGGATCTGGTGAAGTGAGCCCTCTGCTTATGAAAGGTTATGCTATACTTCTCCAATCTAGCTCGTCTATAAAGTGCAAATCCACCCTGTCTTCTGCCTGACTCCAGGCTACCATGGCTAACTGCACCTCTCTTAAACTATGCCAGCCAGTCAAGCGCTCAGAGGAAGCCGGTTGGCATGATATACCCGCCACGGGCAACTTCACCTGGTCTTCCTGAGATACCTGCCATGGGCAGCATCACCTGGTCTTCCTGAAGTACATAAAATCCTAGAGAAGCGGGGCTGGAAGGGATCTCCAGAGATCATATCTAGGATCTCCAGAGGTCACAGCCTCCTGCCTGGGGCAGGACCAGCCCTGTCCAAACCATCCTAGACAAACCATAATCTAAACTCTCTGTAAGACTGCTTCCTAACGCCGACGTGCTGCAGATCGAACGCTAACAAGCTCATTTTCTCTGTGTGTGCACGTGCATCATGAGCGTTAAAACAGGGAGGCTGCTTACCACTGGCGATCAACTTTTCTGCAGCACTTTTGAGCGTGCATTTGCTTAAGTGATAACGCACGGACGGTCGCACGCCTAGCCACTACTGCCCTAGGTCGCCGCGTGTTGTCAAAACGCGTTCATGTAATGCTCATCGGCTGCAAAGGAGGGACAGATGCAAACCACTCCACGTGAAAGCTGCATGTTTCGGGAGACAGATGTAACGCTATATTGTCCCGGTAGCAACGCTGAAGGGCTCGGATGCTGCCCCTGAAAGCTGGGAAGCAGTTTTCTTACGAATCAATCATGAGCAACTTAATGTTGTATGAATCGCGCTTGTTTTTATCTGATAACCTAAAGCGTTGTTGCCTTCATGCCAAATTATTGTTAAATCCTCAATTGATTGGATTCTAATGATCAGCAGACCCATTGCTTGACATTGCACATCCCTTTTTCAGTCCTCCCCTTTCTTCCCCTTTATCTGCCTTTCCTAGTCGCACTGTTAATCCCTGGGGGCAGGGACTGTCTCCCTGTGTGTATGTGCGCATTATGTGTCACAAAAGGGCCCTCACGTTCGATGGGGATGTGTCTGCAAGGCACATCCTAGCGGCAGCATTATAACGAATGTCTGATATGCCGTGGCTCCCCGGGGCGGGCAGCAAATTCTGCGTGTTGCAGCGCAAAAGCTGGGCACTCGTGCTGATGTGAGACCTATTACCACTTACCCTGAGCCTGGGGCAGCGGTAAATTTGGAAATAAAGTCCCCCCTGGGGGGGAAAAAAAAATTCTCTGACAAGTCGAAGATAAAGAAAAAGGCTGAAACACAGGCACTGGTGAGGGGCAGCCTCAGGGCAAAGCTTCGGAGCTATTTGCAGCCTTCGCAGAGCTCAAGAATAAAAGGCAATTGGGGAGGAGGGGGAAGAAATCATTTATCTGGTACCTCCCCGGCCAATTCCCTCCCTCCAATGTGGAAATACAGCTTTCCCCAACTCAACTAGCTGCTGTGGACCGTGGAATTGAGCCTTATAGACGTGGTGTGACGCTATTAGAGATAAGCCTGTAAATTAAAACTGTCTCTCTCACACCCCTGGAGCTTTGGAGAAGCTGGAACCGTCCCCGAGACTTGAAAGGAGCACGTGGGATTTGTTGGGGGCGTGGGTACAGGTCCCAGGGACAAAGATGGTTGCAAAACTTGCGTTACGTGAGCTTGCGTGCTGCATTGTAATGAGTCAAGACAAGAAAGAATCAAAAGCCTGAGATGCTTCGGCAAAGTGGCTGGGATTAAAGCCGGCAGAAGGCTACTGGAATGTGCTATAAATACATATCTGCGTGTTGCGCCAACTGCATACAGCTCAGGAGCTGCTGGTTTCATCTGAGGGCTTATGCCAGTAAGAGCCTGAATTAGAAACCTGGCGGCATGTGCCGAGCTGAACCTGTTACACATCGGAGGATGCCAAGGGCTGTGCCTTCCTCCCGAGGAATGCTCCTTTGCTCCGCTCTCCGATCGAAGGCCAATAAAAGGCAAAGAGGGGCAGTGGAAAGGCCGGCACGGCCCTGCAAAGGAAAATGTGGAATGTGAGCTCATCGCCGCGGGTATTTAGGAAACAAGTGTGCAATTCGGGTGTGGCTGGACTGTATCGGTCGCGGGATGCAATCGGAGGAACAGCGTCTCATGAGAACAGCTTGCAAATTGTGCGGCCATTTGCAAACTATTCTAACCTGGACCCGTCAAACTCACTCCGACCACGCTGGATCCAGATGGAAGCACTGCCTTCTCAAGCCTCGCTTTGGTCCGCTCGCAAGGTGCATTTCAATCGCTCGATAAATCCTTGTGCAAAAGGAAATTGCTGCTGAGAAATGCCCTGGTGCTGTGGTTTTCCACCATGGACCCTGGGGGTCCGCAGACTACATCTAAGGAATCCGCGAAAGATGATTACAATCAATCAGAAGTACGTGAATAGCCACGCTTACCATTCAAAAGGGGTCCGTGCTTCCCTTCAAAAATGTTAAGGGGTCCACAAATGAAAAAAGGTTGAAAACCACTGCCCTAGTGCATCATCTTTGCACCGTCTTGGGTTTTTACTTTTCTGCAGGGGATGGAGCTGCAAGGGTTTCTGCTTTGCAAATTCATTCTCCTCTTCCTGGCTCTGCAGACCATTACATCCCTTCCTGCTCCCATGTCCTACAAGCAACACACCGTGCAGCACGCCAGCGGCTCTGTCAGAAACGGGGCTCGCCCAAACCTGAGGGCATGCCTTGGCATGGAGAAACGACACATTTGTACTTCCCGTTAACTAACATGTAGTAGCTAAGCACGTGATACGATCCTAGCAAAGGCAGGAATGCTAGCAGGCTGAGTCCTAGACTATGCGGGGAGACTAAGATTTCCCTCCCCCTAAATCATGTTAAAATGAAAGATGGTCTTCTTTCATCAGGATTTTAAGTCAAGTTAGGTGCTATGTCGTAGCTGAAAAGAGGAAGGAACATCTCCATCCTTACTGGGGAGAAGGGCCTGGAGACCAACGTTACATGCTAGAGCCAGCCCAAAGCTTTTATTGCTCTCTCATTAATTTAGTTCTCCTTGAAACAGGACCCTGGGTGGTTCTTCCATTCAGTTTAGTTAAGACCCCCAAAAAGCTAAAATAGCTGCAACTGCTTGGAGCTCAATCACGTGCCCAGAGGCGCCAGCCTTCCTCCGTGCAGTGGGAGAGGAGGGCACTCAACACTTCTCAGGAGGCATCTTCCTGCACCCTACCACACCTCCAGCCGGGTTTCCAACCTTCCTAGTTCAGAGAACAGATCCAATTCCCTTTGGCTAATGCTGTGACGACATCTTCAACTACACACCAGCTTCTCCCAGATTATTTGGAAAGAGCAGATGCTTTTTAAAGCTTTCGCTTGCCCACCAGGAGCATCAGGACACTGCCATCAGAGCAAAGGTACCGTAACTAGAAAATGCATCGCCCAACACCGGACCTGGGAAAGCCACGCATCAGATAACGAGGCTGTTTTCCCGGGTACACGCCACTCTCCGGACAGCACGCAGATGTTGCTTAGCTGGCACAAATGCTTTTGCAGGAATTCACATATTTACTGATAGTTTCTAGCGATTGTTTCTCACCCTCCCACTCCTGTCACAACTGGCATTTCAGCTTCGGATGCTAATTACCACGGGTTCAGACTGTAACACTCATTAGGATGGAACTGAACAACCTTCTCCTTTCTCTCCTCAACCACACACGCGGGAGGACAAGCGGGATCTCTGATGTACGGAGCAGACCGTATCCGACTAATCTATCACGGGGTTTCGTCCCGCATCGTTAGTTTGCTGTAAATCCTGGCTCTCACACATACAAAGGGCTTGCGTCCACGGGCAGAAATGCACTTACCTAATAGCTGCACCCCCCGGGTGAGGCCGTACACATCGATCAGAGCCCACAGGGGCTCGGTGGTCCTCACTCCGCTGAAGAACAACATTGCAGCAGAGTCATTGACTCGGTAAAACACCCGTCCTTTCTTGTCCACCCAGAACGCGATGATGTTGCCTTCGTTTGCAAACTCCTCTGGCAGAGCCTTGGCCCAGAACCCGCTCTGGGAAACCAAGTCCGGGCAAGCGTACTTTGGCAAAGTATCCGGGTTAATCCTGGAGGGATCCTTCGAAGTAAATCCGAGCCGAAGGGCCCCGCTCCAGCAGCACTGCTTCTTGGTGATCTGCAGAGAGAAGAGCGGCAAGACAACCGTTAGCATTCGCAGGGTCCTTTACAAGCCTGTAAGGCAGGTGTGGTTCCACCTGGGCGTGACCCCCACAGGATCAGGTCCCTAGTGTGTGCTCACAGGTCGTTTTGTTCACTGCCAAAAGGCAGCTGCATCTGGGGTGGGAGCTAGCAGCTGCTCTGCCAACCCACAGCAACGCCGCACTAAAAGCTAGGACACGATAGAAATGATTTTGCATCCAATGAAACCTAGCAGGGGAGTGTAAGGAGCCCTAGAGCTCTGTCTATGTTGTATTACCCGGATAATTATATTCAGCCTACTCTTGCAAAAAAAAAAAAAAATGCCCAAATTTCATATAAAACCCCACAAGCTACACAGCAGCCACCAGCACTGGGCTTGGATATTGGATCTATCACGACTTGATGGAGAGCATCTACTACTGAATCACTGTCTCCATTTCCAGCAGCTCCTTCACCTTTTCTAGCATCCCCAGCCATGTATAAAACAAGATTTCCCCCGGGTATCTTACTGGGTTAGATGAGGATAGAAAGGTGGGCAGGGGTAGGGGAGAGGTAGCAATCACCCCCTCTCGGTAGTGATCAAGGACCAGGCACTGAGGCAAGGAGCTAAACAGAGGAAAATGGCATGGGAGGACTGCAGCTGCCTGGCAGTCTGCTCTCAATTAACCAGTCCAATCTGCTTCTTTGCAGTAGGAGGTACCTGATGCGAGGAGGCAGCTTGTTTCTGTCTCCAGGATTTATGACACTTCTTGAAGGCATCAATTTGTCTGGACGGATCAGAGCAGAGGCCTATCTCTGCTATTGCTGAAGTCACTTTTGTCTGAGGGTGGCTGGCATATAGACTCTGAGAGACTGGAGCCAGGCCCCGGGAACTGCAATGCTTCGCTGGTTTTGCCTGCAAATAGGTTCTGCCTTTCAAAAGGCAAATCCTCTATTGTTGTTTGTAGCCCCTGGAAACACCTGAGCCACGATGCTCACCTCCCAGTCACGGATCAGAGCACCGTGCCCATCGCACCAAGCAACAGCCGCAGGTTCCTGCAGTGAAGCAGCCTTTGACGACATCCCTCAAGTTGAAGGAGATTTCAAGCAAACTTGGCATAGAAACTCAATTAGTGCAACCGTGTTTTGATAAACTAAGCCTGGAGCTTCACAAAATGCATCTGAAGGCTGGGGCCGGGAGGAAACACCGGTACTTTTTTCTGAGTTGATTTTTATTGGTTCTGTCTTGAGGGATTTTTTCATTTGCTACCGCACTAAGCAGTCCAGCATTTGGAAAAACCAATCGTTCAGCTCCCTGCACGAGAATTTGATTTGTCCTATCTGCTGTCTTATCTGTAGGAGCTAAAACGCACCTACCGATGTGCCCAAGCAAGTCCGGGGGCTGGAAGAGAGCTTCATGAAGACAAAGCTGCTCTGCTCGGTATGAGTTGGTGCAACATGTTGATGACTTTATGCAGGTTCTCTCGAACCACTTCTAGCACCAAAGTCTCACCGCTCATAAGGTCTAGGGTGACCCAGGAGCAGGAGAGGATGTTTCTGGGAGCACAGTCAAGGATGACGATGCTCTGTACATAGGCAACTGCTTCTCTGACTCTTGTAGGTGGATGGGCCAAGTCTGGAGACTCGCCCTGCCCACGGGGTGGGCACCGCACGCTTCCACAGGAGGTACCAGGGTTGGGGACCTTGGTCGAAGAAAAAATGCATGGGAGCACTAATCCAAAGAGCCCCATAAAACCAAAGTAGGTGCCATGTGGTATTTGAGACCATCACGCCCTTCTCCATGGGTGGAAATCTAGGTCTACGGCCTTGTCAGATCTGTTTCCCTAGAGGGACACACTAGACTAATGGGTGCGAAGAGTCTTGACACGCCTGCTACAGCAGGACAGCTCTCTCTGCTCGGGCCGGGCTCTGACAACGAGTACAAGCCCTCTTGCAGCAAAGCAGGTGCAGCATCAGGCAGGGTAGAGGACAGTCTACGATGCTTGGTTCACATCAGTAGAGTGGATGGCCGCCACGCTGGTACCACAGATTGTTTTGTGAGCGATGGCGAGAGTGAGTGATGACGTGCTACTGAAGATTTTGTCAGGGCTCATATTCCTGTTAACACTGACGTCGTAGTGTTTCAGATGTCGTCCAGTCCACAGCACAGAAAATCCACGGCCGCTACACAGCCTTCAGGCATGATCAGCACCAACAGCCAATGCCAACAGCAAAGCTACAGTCGTGGGCACTGAGTTATCGGTCCGGCTAGTCCTGTTTTCAATGCTGCAATGCAGATCGGACAACAGCGAGCAGCGGTGGACTAAAGTCTTCACTTTTATTTTGCTCATAAGGAAAGCTTTTTGGGCAAACGAGGCCCCCCTGGAGACTTTGTCACTGCTAGGTGGTGACTTCTTGTGCTTGGAAGCCTCTTGAGGTGCCAAAGCAAGAAGGTTGAGGACCTTACAGGAAATTTCAGGTTTAGAAGAATGAGACTTATTCTCAATCGGCGAGACAGAGGAGGTGGAGGAAGACATCCAGGCAAAGAAAAGCCCGGTTTCTCGGCTCCTGGGAGGTGGCAGGACACACAGATTTTTCTGCAAGGGGATTCTCCGAGCGATGCGCCCGGCACTTTTGAGCACTTGATAGAAAAATGCAGGTTTGCCATTCACCTGCCCTTCTCCAAGGCAAATCGGGCACTTGGTTGTTTAACAACCTAGCCGTCTCCCTGACTGTAAAAAGTTTTGTTTGCCTTGAGGATTTTTCTCTGCTGCCTTCGGCCTCACGTAGCAATCTTGGGGCTTCAGACACTGCCTTTCTGGTGACGCTGCTGTGCCCGCGAGCGATGGGCATGCTCCTCTCGCCAGGCAAAATCTCTGCGAGCGCCCAACCTTTTTACATGAAAAGGCATGAAACTCTTGAGAAGAGACCATGAGCTCATGGGAACAGTGTGGGCACGGAGAAAGATGGGGGAGGCTCTGCTGCCTTATAGCCATAGATGGAGGGACATGCGGAGAAGAGCAAAAAAGCATCCTCCCTGCAAAGTCCTGCTGTCCACGGCCTCTGTGCATGCACGCGCCCACATGTGGAAAATATATGTGCGTGAGGACTCGAAGACGAAAGTGGGATTATTTATTGTAGCAATTTCCCTGCAAATCCAAAAAGGCCTCTTGGGACCCGGATAAACACGGCCTTGCTGTTATGAGTACAACTTGCTCTTTCCCGGTCTCTCGCCAGCGTCTTACGCTCATCGCACGCTCCATGGAATAAACATGCGTGTGGCTGCACATGTCGCCTGTATTAATCAGCACCTATAAACAAACAGCTGTCAACATAGGCGGGCTACAGGCGAGCGAGTATCAGCGTTGCGATCTAACGTACACCCTGCCAGGACTTGGACACAGCTGGACACACATGCTCCTTTTTGCTAAAAAAGGCAATGGCTTGTGATGGGCCAAATCCTCTGCTCGGCAAACACCCGCAACGAGAAGGGCTGGGAACAGGCACCGTCCACACCCGGGAACGTGCGGCTGCAAAGCAGCAACGAAGCTGTT
The DNA here is from genome assembly GCF_030867095.1 of Alligator mississippiensis. Taxonomy (NCBI): domain Eukaryota; kingdom Metazoa; phylum Chordata; order Crocodylia; family Alligatoridae; genus Alligator; species Alligator mississippiensis. Next base: position 98,509,771 of record NC_081829.1, read on the forward strand.
CGGTAATTGCTACTGTTTCTGGGAAATTGGGAAATGTGGCTGATGCTACCCGCTGCTCTGGTCCCTCCTGATATCCCAGTACCCCAAATTCCAGCTTTAGGGGGCACGGGGGAATCGGCATGGCCCTGGAAGTCTCCGCTCCTTTTTATCTGGACAGCTGATCGGCTCTGGCTTCACCGGGCTCCCTAGAGCGGCGGAGACGCCTCTGGGTTTTATTCTGCTATTTAGCAGATGGTTTGAGAGCCCACCGCCCATCGCCCCGTCTTCCAGGCAAGGTTAGACGGAGTGAGGACTGCAGGATTGGGCATCGTAGAAAAAAAGGGCATTTTGCAAATAATCAGGCAGCTACAAACGGACTCAGTGGAAATGCAAAGACCGTCTCCACATTTACACCCATCCCTTGAGCATGCATTTTGCTCACGTGCCAAATTCCCATCAGTTTCCAAGGAAGCACCATTGTGCACCCATGGGAGACCTGCGAGCTAATCTTTCATGCACGCGGCGAAAGCTAATCTCCCGATATCCGTGGACACCTACAGATATGCACTTCCTAAGCTGCGAGGGGAGGGCTGGCTCAGAAAATGCAGGGAACAGCCAACGATCTTTGCCTAAGATACAGAACGAGACCCAATCCTTGATGAGCTTTTCCAAAAGCAAAAAAAAAAAAAAAAGGACCAGCAAAATCTCACCTCCCTCCCAACCACCTTTCTCCGGTTTGCAAGCCACATGTGTTTTCTATTTCCAAGTTGTGGCCAGGATAGGAAGGCGAGTCCAGGATTTCCAGCCGTGGGTGGAAGAAGGAGGGAAGAACTGGGAACCAGACTGTCAGCGAAGTACCTGCGAGGACAACGACGCCTGCGCGAGGGATATCCCACCCGGGGTCTCATCTCGAGAGGTGCTGAGTACATTCCTCTTCTGCTGAATCCAAAGGAAATTGAGGGCGTTTGGCAACTCTCAGGTCTGATCACCCCCAAGGTCAGAGTCCAGGTTTGCAAACCCAAGAGCTTTGGATATCTGAGAGAAGCATCCAGACTTTTAATGCTTTATTTAAACTGAATGGAAGGGGTAATGAAATCTCCTGAGGCTCCGCTCACCTCCCTTCAAGAGCCACAATCAATACTCCACGGGGGAGCTTAATCTATCCTGGTTTAGAAGCGCCCCGGGGACCACTGATCAAGGCCAACAGCACGACCTTGAAAAAGGATGTAATCTTAAGATTAGCAGCCCTGGCTTGACGGGAAAAAGGCAGCGTGACGTAGGTGTATCCAATATCTCCTCACCCCTTCAGAAAAGGAACCAGAAACCGGGGAAGCAGGAAATAGCCACCAAGGAGGACCGCAGAAGGGGAAGCCACAGTATTGCAGCAAGTCCTGTTGGCAGGTGCTTGTGCATCGCAGCGGGAGTGGAGAAGCAGGGAAAGGCCTTCCCTTTCCCCTGTGACAGCGGCTCCAAGGGGGCAAAGGGGTCTGGCCCGTGTTTCAGCTGCACGGCTGGGAAATGCTGCTTCGGAAGAGCCGAGCGCCACGTAGCTGACATCCGCGAGCGCAGCTTGCTACTGAGATGCTGCTGGCGGGCCTGGAAACATACCCTCCGGGTAAGCCATCCGCTTGTCCTTGCATCCAGCATCCTCACTGGTCGTAGGCTGGAACCGGGGAAAGCCATCGAGTTTATCCACTTCCAGCAGGAACGGCCGGGGTGATACCGAGGTCTGGCCCAGGAAGGACGCGTCGGCAATCCCTCCTCCGGAGGCGGCTGCTCGCAGGAGCAAGGTGCAGAAGTTGGTAGCAAAGCAACTGGGAAAATCCATCTTCCAGCACAGAGGTCGCAGGTAGAAAGCACTGAACAGCAGCAAAGTCAGCTCCGGCCATCGGCGCTAGGACTGGGCAAGTGAGGGGAAGACGGTCACACCACAGAGTTGATCTCCAGATCCCTTAATTGAGCAGGATCCTAAAAGGTCCCTCAGCTCCTAAATCCCCGTAGCTGGGAGCAGTAATAAGTACAAGGGGAAACGCCCGATCAGCAGGAGGTAGTGCACCATGCCTGAAGGCAGTGGAGAGAGGCACCTTATTGACTAACTAAACCAGAGGTGCATAAGCTATTGTGAGCCCAACCTCACTTCTTCAGGTGCTGTGAAGGGACGTGCACGGAGCACAGTGGCTGAGCAGCACCCGATCGACGTCCGTGGACTTAGACCAGATATTCAGTGCAAAGCAAGTGGTGGGCAAATACCGCTCCACCGAAGTACCTGAGAGAACAAGCAGCTGATGCGGGAGTTAGCCTGGCCCATAGGGGAACGCGATGGCTGCGCTATCTTTCTCCGGGCCTTGACTAACTCCGGGTTGTCCTCCAGGCTCTTCTGCAGAAATCATTCTCTTTCCATGCTGCCGTGATCATTGCACCAGCCCGTCTCTTTTCATCTCTCCCCTCCTCCCTGGCATCCAACACCAGCTGCTTGCCTCTGCTCCCAAGACTTCTTGCGTCCTGTCGCTTCACGGATCATCTGTTATTGAGAAGCCAGCTCTGCCCTCCAACCGTCCCACTTGTTACCTTCACCATCGTGCGCTCCGGGATGTCTGATGCGCTGCATCTCCTGCTCGGAAGGAGCTCCCTATGAACATGCATACACCTACCTCGTTATCCCCCTCCGCCCTCCCTTGCCATGATGCCTATAACCCCGGGCTCCACTGCTTGCATCCTGTAACTGTCTCACTCTCTCCCAGTACTTCCCCATCTGCTGCATTCACCCATTTTCTCTTGTCTAATACTTAGATCTCAACCTCTTTGGGTGCAAAGCGCCTTGCACACCCGAGTCCTGCTCCACGATTAAGACAAGGTGCTGCTGAACTGGTGCTAGACTCAAGTTGCTGCCGCAGAAAGGGTTTCCTTCCCTAAGGCACTTCTCTGGTGGTTCGGCTATATATAGCTCGCTAACATTTTACGCTCCTTGTCTTTCTTGCCAGTCTCTCGGAGGCTGCAGCACGCAGCGCCCGTGTGATGGTAACGGTGAAGGAAGTCATTCACTCACCTTAAGCCTGACCTGCTCGTAGATAACGATAGGCCTGTTGCTGAAGGTAATGGCGTTGCAGAAGCTGGCCTGACGCTTCACTGCCTTCTGAGTTATGTCCATGATGATCTGGGACCCCTTGGTGTGGGGGTGGAAAAGCAGCGGGCTGATCGACAGAGCTCCACACTGCGGGATGGGGAGATAGTGCTTCTGCTTGTGGTGGCATCGGTGAGAAGAAGCTGGAAAGGGCCCACCTATAGAGTCTGGCAAAACACAAGAAAAAGAAGGGCGATTCGTTAAACCTGATGTAAGCTCTCAACACCAGTCCCTAAGACAACGTTACAGCAGAACCGCAGGCGGCCAAACCCCGATGCCATAAATCACCGATAAATTTGGACCGTGCCTTTAGCTGGTACAAGCCTATAACCACGCACAGGTCTGATGATGCAGAGCGCGGTAGGCAAAAAACACCCCAGCCTCCAAATCGGCAGAGAGTTTCCGGACCCCGGTTTCAGAAGAGAAGTCAGCTTCCCTTTCCTGACCACTTCTTCACCCGGCCGCCACCAAGCTGCATGTGTCCCGTAGCCTCCTCTCACGCCCGCTGCTCCATCAGTCTCACACCACCTCACTGCCTCTAATAGGGGTGAAGTGACACGTTACACTTAAACTATGCTAAATCTGTGGGATGACAAGTGTTGAAGCATTGCTAGCGTTGAAGTTAGGACGTGCTGTGAGCAGTAGGCAAGGGGCACTACTGTTTCTTGCTTGCACAGCTCTGACTTGCCAACAAACGGCTGGTGAGCTGGGGCGAGCCTAGGAGCCCGGACACCCGGGCTCTGTCCCTGCCTAGGCGGGGAGGGCTGGGAGTGGCACGTCCTAGGATGCTGGAAGACTTGGAAGATGGTTTTATCTCCGTGGAGCAGACTTGAACAGGTAGCAGGGCTCAGAGTTAACCCTCACCTGAAGCAGCGTAACTTTGACATTGCATTAGTTAATGAGTCTTAACGGATGGACGCTCACCCTTAGTATGCACTAAGTGTAACACATAACTTCACCCTAAAATACTGCTCTATATCCTCCCAACTGCTGTACTACACACGGGCGCGCGCGCCCATACTAAACATACAGCATTGTGGAGTATATATATATCTACACTAAATATACAGCATTGTGGAGTATATATATATATCTACACTAAATATACAGCACTGAGGAGTATATATATATATCTACACTAAATATACAGCATTGTGAAGTAGCTTTCTTAACTCATGAACAAATTAATTGATCGGCCGCCTTTCTTCGTAACAGGAAGCACACACATTTGAACACAACATACCCACAGCATCAAGAGCAAGTCATCTGCTCCCTTTCCCACGCTTGAACCGTGCATGTGTGTATATGGGAGGGATGATCACAGGAATAAGATATGGATTATCAATTTTTTAAAATCTCATTAATTGACAGTGCCCAATGGGACACAACCAAAGCAAAGCGAACTCAGGCATTAACTAAGGCACGGTGTGTCAAGTTGTCTCATAAGTTATGCACATCTATGTGCCACATATTTAACTGCAGCATTCAGATGCACAGGCTGTATCAAATGAGCAAATGAAAACAAAACCCTCTGTGCGGCTTAGACGGCAATTATGGGTTCAGGATTTATACCATGGAGTCGTAAAATGACTTCTGCTGTAGCTACCAACATTGTCTAAATTAGAGACAACAGAGAAACAGAACTGGACCCCGCTCTTCCCAGACTTTGGGGGAGTTAGTATCGGTGTCCAGACTTGGTTGCTTCCTATAATGGCTGAACCAGGCCCTCTGAAACTTTGGAGAAAGACTGGTTTCTGATCAGAAGTCTTCAGGCGAGCTCCACCGCTAGTCGCTGGTTTTATCCTGCTTTTGATTTATTCTTACGCCGTAGATCTCTGAAAGCTCGACCAGACATCGGTAGGACCGTTCTGTGCACGAGGGTTTCTATACCGCTTTAGCAGGGATGAAGTGGGTGACGAAACATGCACCCAATTCAACGCGATACAAAAAAATTATATGGAAAGCACGTCTCCTTTTTCAAGCCCAGTCCGGCATGTGAGTGTGTGGCGGGAGACTGTTCATATTTTTAAAAAATATATATAAAACTACCAACAGAAAATGAGTGATTATGGGGGTGAGTGTGAAGTGGGTGTGGTATTGCAGGTGGGAAGGCATGGAAGGAGAAATCAATGAGCGCCATTCATCTTTTCCATAGGAACATGCGTCTGATTTATGGCAGCTGAACGAGAAGTAATAGGAAATAAGGTGCCGGTGCATGCTGCCTTGCGGGGCTGGCTGAAGTGATCCCGCTGAATCTCCATCCGAGACACTAATGTATATAATTACACCCTTTTGCAGTCACTCATCCCACTCCGAGGGTCTCGCTGCCATCAGGGACCCCGGCGAAGGGCAGAGCGTAAGCACGCGCACAGAATAGCAATTTCTGTCCCCGAAAGAAGATGACGGAGGAGCGATACTAACTGTTCTGTAGAAAAGGAGCGGGGCTGACAGGGTCAGAGACTATAAATATCTTCGAGAGCGAAATAAAACGACAAGAGGGCGTCCTGCCCCTCTCTGCAAGACGCAGGACAAGACGCGGCGGGAGAAAGCTGGTGGAGATTAGCTGTTAAGAATAGCTCGTGACGGAAGCAGCAATTTCGCGGTGGAGCAGACTCCCGAGGGGCAGCGATCGCTCTGTCGCTGCAGCCGTCCGACCGCGGGAGCGAGGTTGTGCGTGATCCCCTAAATGCTGGGGGCTGGGGCGAGACGGGGTGAAGCAAGAAGTCCTCTCTGGCCCTGCTGTCTAACCGGGGTCACGAGGATCCTGCCATAATTGCTGTGAGCCTTTCCAGGCAAACCCCAGGGCACAAAAGGGACGTGGAAAGACTTTACTACACTTGCACGGAGATGTCTGAGGTTTATAAAAAGCCACTTTGGCACTGGATTAGCTGGATTCCCAGCACACGAGGGTGACGTCCAAGCATCGGATACAAACAGATGCGTATAGCTATAATGTGCTGGAGGCCTTATGCAGAAAGCAGAAGCCAAGTAGTGAATACAAAGGGAGCTGTTTCAGGTTCAAACTTCCCTCTAGATTTTGGGCCTGGGGTTTGGGTTTCACTTCAATAAACAGGGGCTGCTTTGCCAAACACCCTCTTCTGCAAATGCCGCTTGTGGATCTGGGCCTGAATCCTGTCTCCGGTAACAGAGGTCTTAATCCACCCACCGTGTCTCTGCGCATTGTAGAAACGCAAGTTTTAACCTGCTCTTGCACACGAGGGCTTTCATCAGATTGAAAACCTCGGCTGCAGTTATTAGAGCTGCTGTAACTCTCCGCAGGACATCGTGCCCTTTCAAATTGTGGTAATGGAGTGACCACAAGCGCTCGCAGCTTTCTAATCAGGCCCCGATAACAATGCCGCATATGCCCGAAGCATCTGCTGCAGCAGCATTATGCAGCCATAGGGACGCATGCAATTCTGCGGGAGCGATATTAGGCGAACGCTGATTTACTGAGGGCATTGGCACTGTTGAATGCAAAGAGGCACTGAGCTATCGTAGGACCCTGCCTGACAGGCTCCTCTTGTGCCCTGCACATTTAAAACAGCAGCTCAGCACCTCTCACGAGACAGCAAGCCTCAGAGCAGGAGAAACAGGCCGGGGAGCAGAGCCCGCGCGCAGCAGGTTAATGCAAATGAGGAACGAGAGTCCTTTCTCGCTCTCTTAATTAAGAGCCAAGTTCCTGTCTCCTTATCAGCGAAAACTGCTCGCTGAAAATCTGCCTGGGTAAGCGCTGAATAACGACCTCCGGGGGGGGAAAAAAAATCCATCATAAAAAGGGCACCCAAGTAATAATGGGACGGCTGCTTTAGAAACGCTTCGAATGCAATCAGGACTCGTGGTAGAGGTGATATCTTTTATTAGACCAACTCGATTTTTGCCAAAAAAAAAATAAATGTCTTTAATTGCAAGCTTTCAGGCGCAAGCACCTTTCATCAGGCATCGGAGAAAGACTGTACCAGTTCTCCTGGGCAGAGATGAAAGTTCGCGTTTCACGGGAGATTTGAAGGTGGTAAAATCTGTTTGGAGAAGTGCGTTTCGTATGCGGATTCGGCTCAGAGAAAAGTTGGAATAGTCTCTTTACCTCGAAGCTGTTTGTTAGTAAGCAGGATGTGTTCAGATTTCCTCCTGGTTACGGTGTTTTGTATTTCACGGAGGGGTCCGTGCCTGGGACTGTCCTCTGGGCAGGAATTTCCATGCAAACAGCCCTGCGATGCCCCAATGCCAAGGTCTTTGCTTGGCTCCTCCTGGGACGTTTCCATCCCAGAGGGGAGTTAGTGTGATGGCCACCATCCTGACGGCTGCCAAGGTGCCAGGGGCGTGCTGTTTTCTTCAGCCCATAAACCAGACCTGCAGGGACATGAACTAATCCTAGGTGAAGAGGAGGATGCCCTGCTCACCTGCAGGACCTACCCTCCAGGGCTTCCACGTTCCCAGGTATCGTGTCTCCAGCAGAGCCGGTAGCTCCTGTGTGATAGACACCCTTTCCACCAAAACCAAACGTACGTGCCAAGCCATGCCACGTATCCACAGGACCTAAGAAGGGCTCTCACCCAGTCCTTGTAACTCATAAAAGAGGGTCATTGCCACCGAGGGGACGGATTGCCCTTCCACTCAAGGGCATGACCGGGCCCACAGTCCTTCCCGAGCCACGGGTGACCAAGCTCCTGCAGTTCTCAGCTTAACAACGTGCCTCGAAAGCTCGTTCCCGACCTCCCCTGTAGCATCTGTGCTCTGCAAAAGTGAACCTGTGACCATTGAGAAACACACTGATGGGAAAGGCTGTTAAATGGATTGGGGGCTCTGTCCTTTTCTCATTGAAACGGGGCTCGGGCTTGCAGCTGCGAGCGTACAGACAGCATCCTACCTGCAGGGCATCACAAGCAAAGCTCTCCTGGACACATCTGAACGGAAAGGCAATCAAACACGATCATGACGACAGGTGTGGTACAAAGAACCGGACTCGAACAGAAGACAGGAAGCTTTGCAGCGTATGGCAGAGACTGTCACGAAAGCAGAAATGGAGAAAAGCAAGTCTCTCGGCTGTGGGCACGGATAAGCGTGGGTCAGCCGACCGGCAGACGAGCTACAGGGAGGGGAATGGGTCGAGGCTGCAAGTGGGGAGCGAGGAAAGACAAGTTCACTGTAAAAGGATCCAAATAGGATTGCCGTGTCCTTGTCTGAATGAAGACAGCTGAAGTGGGATATGCAGTCCAGGGGGCTTCCCCATAAGCATGCATACGGGAACAAGAAAGGGAAAAAAGAGAAAACATTTGCAAGCGCAGCAAGGGGCTGCAAAATGACAGAGTCTACCTTAGACGCACGGATTGTAAGGGGCTGGAAGGGACTTCCCAAAATCACTGGGTCCAGCCCCTCTGCACTGCCTGCCTTGCAGGGTGCGTCTATCCTAGTCCTGGAAGAGCAGGCTTGCTGGGAGAGATGGCTGGGCAGTGAGGCGACAGCATGAAAGCAGTTCAGCCCTGGATAAATAATACCGGGAGGAGACAGCCTCCCCCTGCCAGCCTGCTCTCGGGGATGGGCGATGGTACTCATCCAGAGGAAGATACTGCAGGACGCGTGGGGCTGTTGCACGGGTAGCCACCACGGTCAGCTCTGGTTCCCGCAGACTTCGCTTCCAGCAAACTCCGAGGCAAGCACAGATCCTCCAGACAAACAGGAGCGGCGGGGGCGCACGACCAATTTTCCCCTTTCTGAACTGCCCCGGGACCGAGCAAAAGTGCTGGGAGGGAACGGGTAACAAGGAGGAGGCTTCTCCTATCTTGCCAATGCAAGTGTATTTGCTTTTCTTGGAGGAACAAGGAGCTGCCTGTTCCACACTTAAGCACAAGTCTCCTTGTGCCCAGTACAACAAGGGAAACATTGAGAACAAGCTCCCATCTCACCCCCCTTAAAAATTTATTACCCTTATGATACTGCCAGGCTATTGTCACCGGGGACTACTTCTGACCATATAATTAGCAGCTGGCCAGCAAAAACTGTGCATTTCCACAAAGAGAGCACACACTTGGTACATGTCAAAGAAAACCCTCGGTACATGTGAAATGGGTTTGATACTGAAAAGGCAAAGGCTCGTGTAGATGGGCTTAGACTAAAACAGAGCGAGGTAGCTAGCCTGGTTAGTCTAAGTCAAGCAGAAGTCTAGGTAGAGTTGCACCTTCTTTACTAACTAAATCAGAGCTATATAGAGTATAAACCTTTGTAAGCCCAAGCTCACTTTGTCAGATGCTGCAAAAGGACATGCACAGAGCCGCGTACAAAATGGAGAGAGCAATCTGAATATAAAACGCATGGAGGGAGAAGGGAGGGATGGAGAAGAGAACAGAGGCAGGCAGTGCTAGGAGAGGCAAGCAAAGAGCAACGGGGTCAGAAAAGCTAATCCAGGTAACGGGATAAGAATCCATCATCTCTGTTTAAACCATACTTAACACCATCCAGTCTGGGGATGAATAATTATTCCGGTCTAAAAACAGCTGCCTGAGCTCAGCGATGAAGCGTGCAGGGAGGTTAAAGGGTTTGGCCAGAGGCCTTTGTGTCTTTCTGGCCCCGATGCCACATCAGTGTTCATTCTTTCTCGCATGTAGGGATTGCCCTGTCTATCCAACAGACAGAAGAGGGGCACCGTAAGTAGGTGATGGAAGAGATGACACTGGTAGGGTTGCAGGCGAATGCACCTTGGATGTTGCATGTTATCTGTTCCAATGACGTGGTCTGTACTGGTTAGTCTAAGTCAAGCAAAAGGCTAGGTAGACTTGCACCTTCTTTACTAACTAAATCAGAGCTATATAGAGTATAAACTTTCGTGAGCCCAAGCTTTGAAAGGCTCATGTTTCCCAGTAGCTGGCAATTGCATGCTACCCCATTAGCTGGGGCAAGGCCATGCGTGCTGCCCCATTAGCTGGGGCAAGGCCATGAGTGCTGCCCCATTAGCTGGCAAAGGCTCATGTTTCCCATTAGCTGGCGAAGAGCTGCACCAGACACCTGTCCCTGTTTCGGGGCAGACAGCTGCACCAGGGTTCGACATGGGAAGCCAAGCTAGCTGTTTGAAAGGGAGAAAGAAAAAACTCTTCCCTTTATTAATGTGCAATTAACTTTTACACTTGCCTTCTTTGATAATCGCCCTGCTTCGCCATCGAACATCTGCCATTGATTCGGAGCGTGAGAATCTCCCGCCGTCCCTTGGAGAAGCTCGGTCCTTTGGGTAGCAGGGTCCTGCTCTACGTCGTGGGCAGCTCGATATGCACGTACGGCAGGGGGGAACGTGAAGGGACCTGACAAGCCTCCCGCTGATGAGCTTGTTCTCTTGACAATCCCTGTGGGACTCGCTGCTTGTCTTTTCTACCTCACTCGGAGCCCCTAGCATTGATTTTCAAATGATGCAAAACATTCCTGCTCTGATTAAACAGACGCGGCATGCTGCTACAGCTGATTTTTGCTCACTTTGTTCTTTCCGCCATTGGTTAGAAGTTGTAACCGGCTGCTGCGACGACCAATACATTATACCACAATCTGAAACTGCCGCTCGAGACGTGGGGCGAGTTCAGTCTCCAGTTGTGTTCGAGCCGGCTCTGGGAACTGCAGAGGATCACTGCCGCCGCCAAGCTGAAACCACTGATTTATTCCAGTCACTGAAGAGTTATGAAGTGATGCTTGAAATGGATTGCACAAAATCGTGACTGATATGCGTTGGGACAAGGATGCTATTATATTAACTACCCTCTATCGTTGTAACAGTCGGAGAACAAGAAGCGATCAAACCGAAATGGAGAGTGTGTTAAGTGGTTGCACGTCACGATCTCTGTGATTTCTTAGGATAGGGTCAGTTGGATACATGAGGGCAAATGCTTGACCAAATGGGGTCTTTTGCTGTTGGGCTGGTAAGGATTTCACCCTTCGGTGTCTACAGTCTGATGCAGCTGTATCTACATGTTCTTCCCAGCCTGGAAACTTGCAACGCACAGAAGCTCAGAGCTGTCCTGTGGTCATTGAACAGCAAGATGACTTGGTTATTGGGATATTTTCTATAGAAATTGTTGGTTTCGTTGAGTCTCAGCTTTAAGGACGCTCAAGACTTGATAATAGCTCAAGACAAATCACTTCTCAGCACGCACTTGGGGGTTGTTCTAGCACAGTGGTGGCCAACCCGTGGCACCAAGTGACACCGGCAGCCAATGTGTTTGGCACACAAGCCCCAGGCACTGAGAGAAAGGGGCAGTAGTAATAAGAGGTGGGACACGGTCAAGGAGGGGGCAGGAATCGGAGTCAGCGCTAGCTTGAGGGTTTGGCCCTGCAAGAGCTGCTGGGGTTGGTGACGCCCCCAGGATTTGCTAGCGCTGGGCATGACAGCGGCCGATTCTCAGAGCAACGTTACATCGTACTTTGGATGCAACTCACTGCGTGCTTGCCAGAAAGATGGGCCACCGCTGTTGTACGACGACAACAGAATTGTCTTCGGAGCCGTCTGGCCAGGTCTCCTGTGCAGGCACTTGGACAGATCTTGTCCAGGAACAGGCAAGAACAAAAGGAGACAGTGGTTGGGGAACGGTCAGAGAAACCAGGCGGGCACAAGTATCTCCTGGCGTGTGGGAAGGCAGGCCTGGCCTAAGATGCTATCTCGGGATGGGGCAGCTTTAGACAAGATAGAGATGCATGCAATTTTTTTTTAACTCCTTCGACGTTAGCCCTGTAGCTGCGACGGCTTCACTTCCAATTAAATACCTGCAGGATTTGGTTCTACTTCACTTTCCGTGGCATAAAAGAGGAGTTGCCTTCAGCACATTCACCATGATGCACGAGTGCAGAGATGGCCTCAGACCTGGCCCTACAGCATGAGACAAGGGCGACAACGCTCTCCCAGAATCGGGCAGAAGATTATGGGCACGTCTACACGTCACCATGATGATGTGCTGGGGCACACGGGTCTACACGTGACCAGCAGCTACTTCGCTGTATCGGCGCGCTCCTCCGTTTTAGCACGCCGCTGTGAAATAGCAGTGAAAACTAACTGCGCACCATGCGCACGGTGCAGTACAGGCAGCTAGTTACTTCCAAAAGGAAGTCCTAAAGCACGGCGCAGCAATAACGCCGCCGTAGGGTGACACGTAGACGCGCCCTATGAGTACCAAGGAACTATCTACATTGAAAATGCAACATGTGGATGCTTCATGTTATTACAAAAGCATTTTGCATGCCAGAAATTATGAAGGGAGTCATGGAAACCAAGCGCTAAGGAGAAAAAGATCTCATGCCACGTGACAGCAATGGCCTACAAGTTTGGTATAAATACCAGGAGATACTAATGTATATCTAATATTATCAACCTATGCAACTCATTCCCATAGCAGGTTGAGAGGCAATAGCTATAGCTTAGGTTATTTTACAGAATCTAAATTACCTTGCAGAAGATAACATCTCTTCTTACACACGAAAAGATAAAGGATCATCAGATCTCAGGCTTCAGGGTATAAACAGATCGATAGAGGGATGGGAAAGATTTTTTTCTCCCCCTTTCCCGCTGACAGGACTGAGATATTAGTCGAGTACATTATGTGAGTTATTCTGCCTTATTCTGAAGCATGAGGTTAAACCCCTCAGCTGACAGACCACTAGTCCCATTCAGTGCCAGAGCATCGTGCATCCCCAAGAGAAGTATATCATAGCATTGCAAAGACCTGGCATACAGCTGCCACCCTCCACCCCGGAGGGAGCTGCGCTCGGTACACACCCCGTCTAACAGAGCTCATCACGCACCAGGCTTCAGAAACCAGTTGCATAAAAGCAGACCCCCATTGCAAATAGTTTATGGCCACGCCGTGCTTCCGCAGTCCACAAATCAATGGAGAAGATGTTTTCTTCAAGGGGCCTCAGAAAGGCTGTGCTTTAAAAAAGGCATTCCCCCTGCTAAATATAAATCAGCAGAAGAGGGGTTTGGGGGGGTTTTCTTCCAAAAGATTAACCACTGTCAGTGTTTTGGGATCTAGTTCTGGAATACTTGTCAAAGTGCCAGCAACCTCTTCCAGTTCAAATGCAATTGAATAGAAAGTCTATGCTGGACACATTTTCCATGTCTCGTGCAGTACCTTGGAAGCCACGATAGTAAAATCTCCTGAAAACAGAAGAAAAGATGGATCTGTCAGGAACAAACCCTGCCTGCTGCTTAGAAAGATAAACACAGGGACATGGTAAAGTCATGAGAAGTAATCCGCAGAACAAAACTCGGACAGGTCGCACGTGAAGAAGCATTTGTGGGAGCCTCCACTGGCACAAACTTCCAAGCCAAGGGGTGGGGAGAAGATACAAGTCGCAGTATACAATAATACTGCCACAATTTTACAGGGGTCGAATCAGCAGCTGATTGACTCCCTACCACGTGAGCGTGCTCCAGACACACAACTTCCATGTTTTTAAAAGGTGACGTTTGCAACTCAAATGCGGAGACCATGACCGCATAGCAACGGACGGAGAAACGCCTGCCCAGCTTCGGAGAGAGCCTGAAGCCAACTGAAAGACATAAGCTGTCCCATTCACATCAGGGCCCTCTACATTTTTTTCCCTAGCAGAAACTGGCATTTTCCCAAAATCGTTAGTGTTTAACAATGACCCCAAGGCATCTCTTAAAGACTATAACTCGGCTGGGCCCTGCTATGCTACTGGATATAGGAAATAATAGTAAAACACCCGTCCTTGCCTCAAAGAGCTTCAGGAAATTCAGTATTTTGACTATACTGTTGGCCAGCTGGCAGCGCTATAAACTCTTTTTTCCCCATCCACCCACCCTGCCCAGCGCAGATCCACCCGCAGTTACCTTCTGCTTTTCAGTGTTTTTGAACAACAGCTCAATTTACAAAAAAAGCACAGTCATAAGATTCCCCCCCCCCCCAAATTTAACTCAAATAGATTTCACGCCAACTTTGGAGCAGGTGTCAGAAACCTCATGGGGTTTCAGTGACGCTCACATTCATTTCCCGGACTTGTTGCAAATTTGGACGCTCTCTTGGCTGACATCCTTCAAGCTTACACAGAGCAAGACATCTTCAGCTCTGTTTTCACACTTTTACGCAGCTGGACACGATGGGGTTTTTTGCTGAGCATTCAGGGCCTCCAGGTGCACACCATTATCCAACAATATCCTTTTCGAAAGAATCTCACCCACCACTTTTATCTTTTTTTAGTCCCAAGGAGTTTTTACGTCTGAAGTTTGCCTGCTCTTCCCCTTGACAAGTCAGCCATCTAGAATTGGGCTGGAGATGCTGTAAAAGTGGGGACAATTTGGGCTTGTTCGTTTTATTTCCAAGTGTGGCACTTGAGTCGTATTTACTTCAAGCTCCTCTTCCTGAAGCTCCTCACTTCTGCTATTTACAGAGTCTCTTGAGAACATGCCTGCTACCAGCAGCTCCTGACCACACCACTATTTACAACTTAACAAGTGCTTTAATCAGGGCATGATTATTTTCCCAAATCCAGGCAACGCTTAGTGCTAAGGTTTCTACAGCATGACTTTCACGGCTTTATCGCCTGTTCTTTCCTTGGCTGGTTCCTGCCTGGACACATTCGTGAAACGCGTCGGACCCAGAAACAAGGGCCAGGCTCCCTTTCCAGTTGTGCTCTAGCCGATGCATTGGACGTGGGTATCACAGCCGCTCATTTAGCACACAGGCAGTCCTGAGTCCGCAGGAGCATCCAGCGGCGGAGAGCGTAGATGCCTGGGCAGTATCAAACGTTTCAGAGCTGGCATGTCTAAAACAACTTTTTAAAAATTAATTGCACTTGTCCTAAAACGCCATTTTAGGAACATCCCCTACCGCTCCCCCAAGCAGCATTGGAGGGGATCACTTCGCTGTGACAATTTAATGGTGATTTTGTTAAGATAGACAAACATTTCCATGGACCTCTGCAAAGATTTTCTTGCATTGATGCCCTGCAAAGATTTTCTTGCGTCGATGCCCTGCTCTTCATCCGATCGCTGCTTCCCTTCTAATGTTTGGTGGAAGGTACTTCTTACCCATATATAACCTGCGTGACATCCAGGACCTCACTTGGCCTCATTCGTGTCTGTTCACTATAAAGTCTATCGTTTGGGGCGATGCAGACTTGCACGCTGTCGACTGTGTTGTCTCTACCAGATCACCAACATTTCCAACCTCAAGGGTGCAAGAGAAGCAGCTTTAGCATGAGGGGTGCTAAAGCAATCCCAAATACAAATCGGTTCAATGCAGGTGGATTTTCCCCTGGCATTTTGTTGAACTAACTCCTCAGCTATTCTCCCAGGAGGGAAGGAGTTTCAACCGGCTTTTTTTTTTTTTAAATATCCTAGACCATAATTTGTTTGGCTTTACACTGGAAACCGAGTCAGGTGGTGTGTGGACACAGCTTTTACTCTCTAGCCAAGTTTTACTTGCATTTCTCAGGACCGACGAGATGTGCAAGATCCTAAACTGAATCCCAGTCCCTCCCTTTGATGCATCCAATCCCCCCCACCTTTGCCCCTCTCCCCTTTCAACACAGGGTTTCCCCAAGTGCATCCCAGAGGGACCTGACCAACCATGCCATGACCTTTTCCAATGTAGGACAAGCATGTTTTAGTCTCCCCCATCCTAAAAAAATACCATGGCAGTGGTGCATCTCTTCCCCTGCACTGGCCAGCTTTCCACTCCAGCTACTCTTCCACTTACCCTTCACCTTCCCGCACTCAGCTCATTGACAACTCTTCAGGCAACTGCTATCCGGAGGTCCTCTCCCGTCGTCCCATGTCCACTGGTTCTCGAGCTTCCCTTAGGATCACTTCCTGACCGACTCCTGAGGACTCCCATCCTCCCTTCAACCACAGGCAGGAGATCTGCAGGGTTCAGCCTTGAGTCTCCTGCTAAAACGTTCGTCTGGGCTCTCACAACTCAAGTTGCACCACTGCCTTGTCTCTGGCCTTGGAGGACCTTGCCCTGCTCCGATGCATCCCTAAGGATGCGGCAAAGACCATCTTCCTGGCCCACCCAGCAGCCCTTCCTCTTCCACCCCCTCCTTTGCTCCAGCATAAGCGTCAGCTGCTTGTCTTTGCTGTTAATGCCTTTCACAGATGATCACCACCACTGTAAAATGACTGCGTTGTTCTTCCCATCCATCCTTAAAACACGCCCGTGGCATCATGCCTATGCAAGACTGCTGGCTGGGGTCCCAGACTGACCAGTGCTGTCTCTTTGGCTCCGTGTGCTTCCGCCGCTCTCCGCTGCTTTCTTATCGGACACAAAGATTACTAGTTCTTTGAAGCACAGACCATCCTTTTTATTGTGTTTGGACAGTGCCTAGCACAGCGAGTACTGTACACACCTGGGAAACCTTTGCATGATGGTAATATAAATATTATTGGTGGCAGCTGTTAATGAATCCCTTTCACAACATAGCACAGGTATAGTACAGGACCTGGCCACGAGGTTGCCCAAGATCCTGAAAGCACTTTTAATACTGTTTATGCCGCTTGCAAAACCTGGCTATGAGAAGACGGGAACAACTCGGCCCAGCCCTGTGATCTAACTCCTGAATATTCATGTGATCTGTGTCAGTGAGAGAAAAAATCCAGGGATAAATCTGCCAATTAAACACCACAATACACGCTTTCCAGGCCAGCAACCGCCTGTCCACGCATTCAACCTTTTCCGGAAACCCCTGCCTAATAGGAACCATCTCCAGGAGTAATGAAGAGTGCTAACATGTGCAGCCGATCTTATTTTAATCTTCTTTTTCAAGCTACTGATTAGGTCCCCCCCAGCCTAAACCAGGATAATGGGCAAATATGCTGCCTTCAGCCACGAACCGAGCTTAGCAGTGGCATTTAATTCCATTCCCATCACTAATGCATTAATCAGCTAATATGCAAAACCTTCTTTTGTCTGTCTGCAGTATTTGGGCGAAATTCAGGGGGTGGCTCCAAACTGCTGTCATTTCCACTTCCTTTGATGTAAGTTATGCCAATTTAGACAAGCCGTTGCTACTAATTAACCTCCCCCTCCAGATCACTTTTAACCAGGGCCCGCTAAGTTACAGCATGAACCCGCATTGCATAAAGAGGAGATATTGCTTTATATATAGACCACACACCGAATGACCGTTGCACTCGGGGAATAAACAGCTCTCGCAGCCAGTGGATTTGGGGAACATAATAGCGGTGGCGGGTTTTTCTTCATTACTGCCGAGCACAAAACCGAAAGGGCACGAGCAAGATGGGCCACCACGCTCGTGCCTCCCCACGTGCTCATTGCAAAGACTGAAGTGTGAATCGGACTGCAACCCGCTTCATTACCAACTCCCACACCAGCCCGGTACAGATATTATTCAATGTTTTCCTAGAAATAGTCGACACAGGAACTTGTTTTCTCTTTCTGTATGAGCGAAAAAAGAAAAGTTTACAAGTGAAAGGAATTTTGTCTTCATTTTGGTGGCTCTTTTTTAACAGAAAGCAGCACAGCGCCACACACCCCCCCCCCATTTCTGACCCCATCCAGTGGAAGGGGACTGGGACATACCCCACACATATATGCACCTTACACTATTATGATGGCTTATGAAACTGCCAGTAGGCTCGCTACAAGTTCAACAGGAGAAAAAAAACCCCAATTAAAACAAGAGCCAACTGGCAACTCTTGCAATAAGCATCCCACGCGGTCCCCTAGTAAGCCTCAGTTGGATGATTTCTCATCATCACCTGTAGTACAAAGCCTATTTCTCAAGCCCTGCGTTCAAAAACAAAGCACTTTCATTCAAGGAGGAAGCCGCCCCCAGAACAAACTATTTTTGGGAAGATGCCTCTTATCTAGCTCAGATACTATGAGTTTTAGTCATCGTTCCCGTACTCAAGTCCAGCACCTGGAGACAGAGTTCTGCGCGCGCCCACACGGGTCGCCCGGGTTTATCTGTAGGATGGATGCTTTCATGACTCATTTATTAACCTCGTTACCAAAGATGCAATTCTGCAAACTTGGACTCACAACTGTTCCTTACTGGGGTGCACACAGGACCTCTGCTTCAGCTGGATTACTCCAAATCTGAGAGAAGCAAGGCCGTAAGGCGCTTCAGCAGGTCATGCAATCCAGCCTCCTGGCCGAGGCAGGATCATCCCTGCCTGGCAGATGATGACTGATGAAGAAAAGGACAGCGAGATGGGAAAGGCTGGATTTCTGATCAGCTAAAGAGGGATAGGTGGAAGGAACAAGGCAGCCTGGCTGCTGGAAACACCCTGGAATGGGAATAAAAACTGCTATTTGCAACTCATGCAAACTAACTTAACATAGTGGGGCATCAACGGGGGCAGAAAGAAGAAGAAATGCAGCATTGCAATGTTCGGAGCGCTGTTCCACACACAGCCACAACTGCGGCACGAAGGTTTTGAAGGATGCATGGCTTGTCTTAAACCATCTGCATGAGCAATACTGGAGGAAACACCCCAGGAGAGGAAACAAGCCCTCCAGTGCCATCCTTCATAAATTCCCCTATTTGTAACCTGACAGACTGCGCAAGGCCCTGCCGTTCCTACTCCGGCAAAGATCTCACCGTAACGCGGGGGAGCTTTGCCTGACTACGATGGGAATAAAGATTACGAGACTGGGTCTGACATGCTTGTCTCTACAAGAGAGCCACTCGCTCAGCGCCCTGCACCCACGGGACTCCAAGCGAGGTCAAACATTTACTGCACCCACCACGACACGGTGGGACACACCTGCTGGATCAGAAAATCCACGCGCTGGGACCCCCGTGCCCGTGTGTTATTGCACCCAGCAGCGGAGCTCCAGACAGCAGCAGAGCCGTGATCTCTGAGTAAGCTGGGCTCAGTAAAAATGTTCGACATAAGACATGGACTGCATGGACCGCTCCGACGCTCTGCTCGTCCAGGTGACGGACTAAGCAATCATTTGCTTTCAGTCATGTTGAGATGTCTTGTTCACATGCACAACCAGCAGCTGGTGGTCTGGAGGACCATGTCATGAGCATCCACCCTGGGACTCCTTGTGTTTCACGCTGAGGACAAATGGGGCAAAACACATGAATCAGCCCTGTTTCCTCCCAACCGCAGAATTCGGACGTGTAGGACTCTGAGGCAGGAGGAGAGCAGTGGGTGTTGTAATGCACATATAAATAACATATAAAAGGACTCCAATAATGTAAAGAACATAGAAAATGAGGGTGGGAAGGGAGCTCAGGAGGTCACATCTAGTCCAACCCCTGCTCCAAGCAAGACCAGCCCCAACTATATCATCCCAACCAAGGCTTTGTGTAGCCGGGTCTTCAAAACCTCTCTGGGACGCCTGCTCCAGTGCTTTACTATCCTCCTCGTGATAAAGTATTACCTGCAACTTCCCTTGCTACAACTTGAGACCATTGCTCCTTGCTCCCCTTTGAGTGATTCCTCGTAAACACCCTCCTTTAGCACCAGAGCTGCAACCATTTCGCTCTGCAATGGGAAATCAGAAACCAGCGCCTGGAGCTCTCCTCTGTCGCATGCTGCAGCGGATCTGGGGGCCCAAGAGGCTTCACAATGCCGTGCAAACAGAGCTCCATTTGGCTGCTGTACAAATGCCTGGGGTAGGTACTTATTAAGCCAAGCTGCATGCATTGCTTGGGTCAGTGGATTGCATTCTCCCAGCTGTAAGCGGGTCCACATGGACTATCACATACCATATCCTTCCACCAGCTGAAACACATTTGGGGAATGTCTGAGGAGGGGGAAACTGCTTTACCTTTCATCTTTCTCATCTGTGGCTGCAAAGAGCCAGGGAGGTAACCGAAACAGTTTTGGCCTTTCTGAGTTAACAGCCGAGGCACATCGCGCAGTGGGCCAACAGCCTTGGACATGCATAGTTGGGGGAAGAGCCTGAGAATATATATCTCTCGATTCAGATGGAGCAGGATGGGCTCGTGATGGCATCGTGATTCTCTACGGCACCAGGAAAACTTTCTTAGTCCACTCCATCAGGTATATCTGCCTGGTAGATTTTCCTTTCATCAAAATGGCCCAGACCATGAAGAGCAAGATGATTCTGCACTCACCAGCCACCCAGCATCAAGGCCATGGGTATGTGCTCCACATCGGTACGGCTACCCCCCTGGCTCGAGCACACAAGAGACGTGCAACAATAGTGGAATATGCACATGAAGAGATGGTGAAGAGACTTTATGTAGGCGTGTTAGATCATCTGTCCGTGCTGAGCAGATGAGCTAGGGCCCAGGGCCGGATAGGCAATAAATACAGAATATTTGGAGAGCTGTCCCAGTTGCAGATGGGCTCTCACAGTCAGTCTGACTGGGTCTCGTCTGATTTTGCAAAGCACTTGGGGGAACCAAGGGATTGGAGGGTCAATGTGCAACTGTCCTCCTTCCACTCCATCCTCCTCCCCTCTCCTTCCCTACTCCCACCCCTGCCCAAGCTATGGGCTCAGGAAGGTATTGAACAGGATCCTTCCCTGGAACAGAAAACATGACATCTCTCTGCACTCTGAAAAGGTCTGCTTGATAATCGCACTGAAAAGCTGCCTTAAAGAACAGAATCTGACGTCTGGCTTGTAATTTGAAGAGAAATGCCCAATTAAACATTGCATTGGGCTGTTCTGCAGGCCAGGAGAGCATGCACGGCAGGAAGGGAGATCTCAGGCCAGAGAAGCCGGTCCCAAAATGTGACTGTTTCCTGGAGCAGAAGGAAGGCTTCACCCTACCCCGTTTGATGTAAACACTGATGGACGTGCTCTCCATTGTCATCTGTACCGATCACCCTCAGACGTGCTATGGGAAGGACTTGCAAGGAGCATGGTGAAGGCACGGTGTGAAACGGGGGGAATACACTGTCATCATGATGTCCACAAACCGTCGGGTTTATCGTGTTACAGGACCTTTCCATCCTGAAGTCAGCTGGGCGCTTCTAGAAGGGCAATGTTATCCATTCTGGTATTTCACGGGTGGGTTTGGTCTCAATACACCCATCCCAGCGACTGTCTATCCCTGAGGTGATGACCAGGACATTGGAGGGCGGTATCTTTGCTTGTGGAGGTCTCTTTATTGGTACTGTGATGGACTCCTGGGCGAAGAGGCCCAGGGAGCAAGCCTTTGCAGGCAGGCTGTACAAGCGGAGGGAGCAGAGGACTGCTTGCTGTCCTGTGGTCTGTGAAACGTGGGCAATGTGTCGTGGTGGTCTCCCTCTACATATGTGTCGGTCCGTCTGTAGGTGCTGCAGATAATGCTTATGGCAAATGCCGGGTCAATCCTCTATGTCAAATGCTGGAGGGCTAAGAGGGCATCTGCACCTCTTCTTGTGACAGGCAGAAGCTGCCAGGGGCAACTTAGCACTGAAGCCCGTGGCCTGGAGCTTCAGTGCTAAGCCACTGGTGAAGCACGGTGCATGGGTGCTGAAGCATCAGTGGGAAGCAGTGCAGTGACCATATCTCCTCCTACAGCTCTCCATGGACACACCGCTTCTGGGATTCCTCCGGCGCCTTCCCTCGTCCCGTGGTAGCTCCTTCGGCTTCTCCTTGGTGGAGCTGACACACAATACAGCCCACCCTTGTGCTCTTCGCACGCTGAGGGAGGACTTGGCCTCCAGCCGTGAAGCTCACAGAACTAACGAGCGCTGCCTACCTAAGAAACTGTCTGCAAACAGTGTGAGCGGCTTAGGGCAAGGGTTTTCTAGCTGGACACAACACCACAAGCCATGCGGGGCTCAAGAGGAAACTTTGGTCAGCTTGCTCTGATCATCGCACCCTCAGTGGGAAACAAGGGGAAGCTCAGGGTACGTGCTCCACATCGGTACGGCTACCCCCCTTGTTCGAGCACACAAGAGACACGTGCAACAATAGTGGATAGCGCGTGTGGACTATCCAGCAAAGGAGAACCAAGCTGTGCTGCACAAACCCACGGGCCAAACTTAGAGCAGGACCTGGCTCATCCTGGGTTGCACGGGTAGGAGCAGTGCCAGCAGATGGAGGGATGTGATTCTTCCCTCTATTCAGCACTGGAGAGGCCACATCTGGAGTCCTGTGTCCAGCTGTGGACCCCCATGACAGAAAGGATGTGGACACATTGGAGAGAGTCCAACGGAGAATTGGCATCTCTGATGCTGGATCAACCTTATTTTCAAAGTCGCCACCACCTTTCCAAGAGGAGTTGGGAGCAAATTCCATAGAAACGTGGCAGACTCCTTGGAGGAAATACTAGCCACACCATGGGTTTCTCCCTCTTAGTCAACTGGAGAACAGAAATAAGCTGCTAAATCAACAAAAGACTTCCTTCCCTTTTTGCTGGGTTTCACCTGGTATTGTAGCCGACGGAGCCAGCCGCGTCACGGGGAAGCGAGCACCGCCCCGACGACCGTGTCTGCACTGCTCCTCGCTGGGGCTGGGAAAGCAGGCAGGAGCCGGGAGGTGCTTTACAGGAACCGGAAAATGAAAGTGAACAAGTCAACTTTCTGTTTCCAAGCTAAGTGAAATGAAAGGGAACAACTTCGGTGAATCAACCAGAAGGGAAGGAGCGTTTCAAAAGGTCGCCCATTTTAATCAGTGGAAGCCTCATTGCTAAGTGTGGCGAAGAGTGGTTTGGGGGGGTGAGGTTCAACATGAAAAGGATGCAAAATGCCAACTTCCGCCGAGTATCTTCCAAGGGATGGAGCAGTAGTCTCATGCATGCTTCTGAAGGAGGAATTTGGCTGGTTTTTTTATGGTGACTTTAAAAACCGAGTGTCATAAGATCTGTTAAGCATGGAAGACCCCTATATTGCTCTTATTTCCTTCCACAATAGAGACCTCACACAACACTCACCAGAACAACCTCTCACACTCGTATACGTAAGCCAACGAGGTGAAAACAGGCTAGCGTACAGTTAGCCATCTAACTCCGTATTTAGGCACCTAAATCACGGTTTGATCTTGAGGGATGCTGTTCCCTGCAGCCCTCACTGGTTTTTTCTGTGTGCAGACACAAAAGTCCTTTTTTTCCTCGGTTGCTTCAGCATCTTATGGATGAGACACGTGCCCCGATCGCCCTTCCAGAGACTTTTGTCTCTTCTTCTTGCTTTCTCCACCTTAATCTAAGGCATTCTGTAAGCTGGAGTTTTTCAAAGGAGGCTTTGAAAATGCCATTTGCAAACAATCTGTGTGTCTTCAGTCAGTCTACAGATCTTCAAATGAAAAAGAAAAGAAAAAAGAGAGAAAAACTTCTGTCTCCCTACCTCTACCATGCATTTATGTAAAGCCCTGCCGTAAGCAACAGGCATTGCAGGGCGGCGTTTATTCGCCTCCATAGGCTGCCTCCCTGCAAAACTGGCATTGAAACACCGTTCTAGCCTTTCCAAACAGAAAAATGAAACAACCCCCGGAGAGGTTTTCATTAAGCAAAAGAGCTTTGCAGCCAGTCTCGTTAATTTTTCAAAGCTTTAATTGAGCCTCAGTACATTGTGCTTCTACTCCCACGTCGTGTTTTAGGCCTGCTGAGTTGCAGCACGTTAACTGCCTGCATCTTCAAAAGAGATTAGCAAACGCTTTTAATTGTTCCGTTTTTACGCTCCTCAAAGCCTAAACATTTCTCTTTTGCGCTAGTCTTGCCGGTTTTTATCCCAGCGCCTTGGAGAGCCAGAAAGGGCTAGTGTGTGTGTCGCTGTGGCTTACGGACCAGCACCTGCCCTCTATGCTTGCAGGCAGCACCTAGCCCCAAGCTATGGATGGCGGAGATGGTGGCTTCACACTTCTCCTCCTGTCCGTGGGTGAAATCACCCTTTATGGGAGCTGCTCCACCCCATGGTGCCTCTCCTGTGAAACGCCGAAGTGTTGAACAAAGCAAGCAAGCAGCCACCTCTCCCACGGCTGATACCGAGAACCGAAACCCCGAGGAATGAAGTGGCTTGCCCAAGATAACGCAGCGTCCGTGCCAGGCAGCCTGGCTCAGGTCTGCGCCTAACCCTGCCAGCCTCCGGAGCCTACGGCTGCTTCTTGAGAGCTAGCGGGGAAAGGAAAGTAGAGACATCCTCTTTTATTTCCCAGAAAGTTCAGCCTGGCACTGAACGAGCAAAATTAGAAACTCAAAAATAGCAGCGTCAAACGAGCGTGGTCAGCAGAAAGCGGCAGTGATGGATGGAGCGAGGACTGTATCCACGGTGGAGCAAGGAGCGGCACGCTCAGGAAGCCTCTTTGGCAAACTGCTTGTGTTTTCCTCCTACTGCTCCTCGTGCAGTGCCCTTTGATTCATGTGAATTTGAGGGTGGGCTTGGAAAGGAGACACCCCACTCCCTCCTGTGCCATGTCCAGCTCCCGCTGCTCTGGTCCCTGCGGGCAAACCGTGCGAGGAGGGAGAGAGGCACAGACCAGCAGACTGGTCCACCACACCCTACCTACTGGGACCAACTTCTCGGGCACTGGTGGGCTCAGCTGGCCACGGCAGGAAAGAGGTCCTCTAGTCAAAGCACATGCAAATGATAACCTATCCTAAAAACAGAGCTGCTGGGTGGGGACAGCATCCTGCTGCCGTACTGCTCCAAATGCTGCCTCCACACACAACCCCGCCATGCAGCACGGCTGTGTTTTGCACAACGTCTTCCGCCACATAGGCTGGATTCGGATCTCGGTTACAATAATGTAATTTGGCCTAAAACTGGTTTTCCCACGCGTGTCCCACGCTGTTTACTCCGGAGAAAGAGTGGCAAACAACACCGTAGAAAGGAGCTGGCCTTTAGCAGAGGGGGAGCTACAGAATACCTCCTCCCTCCACCCCCCGTGGCGGTCAATTATAGCAATCCCGGGTGTTTCTCCTCACAACCAAAAATGATGGTGCCCCATCGGCGGAGTCAGAAAGGCGTGTAGGGCAGTCTGTGAAGGCAGGAACCGCAAAAGAGGAGGCTCGGGATCAGTTTGATGCAAATAAGGATAATTTGCAAGGGAAAATGATGCTTTTAGAGAAGAGGGGAGAGGTGACTGATGATGATGAGTAAGGCAAGGCCCACCCTGGAAGAGACTCACATTCCCAGTCAGGACTCTGGGCTATACTGGTTTCTGCTTTCATCACAGGCACGCTGTTCGTGAGTCTGGGGTCTGGCAGCACACTGCACATTTACACTGTCTACGTCAGGACTTTGTGTAGGATACGGAGGATCGCTCTCTCCCTTGAGCACAATATGTTGCTACAAAACTGGGAATCCAGCCTGGCTCTTTGACCCCAAAAGTTGAGAGCCGTTCCCTACTTTGCAAATGCACCTTCCCTTTTTCCCTAATCGATTTAATTATTTCCTGCTAAACCACCAGATTGTTCCCAACTGTACTTCGGGACATCATGTAATAACAGTCTCTTAAAAGGCAGACAGATGCCCTGAATCCACAAAGGCAGACGAGGTTCTTTGGGTAGATGTGATGTCTTTTATTAGACCAACTAAATAACTAGAAAATTTGTTCTTTGCAAGCTTGCAGGCACAAACACCCTTCGGCAGGCGTATGGGGAGTCTGTTGGTGTTTGTGTGCTCTCCTGGGTAGAATAGGAGCCGATATGCAAAATGCAGGTCCGGGGTTATCAGCTGGCAGGCAGGTGGTAACGTGCCATAAATCCACTGTCTATATGTAGTTCGCACAAACACCAGCAGACGAAGGGTGTTCGTGCCCAAAAGCTTGCAAAGAACAATTTTTCCAACTATTTAGTTAGTCTCATACTAACTGCCTGGCCTGCCTATGTCCGTACACCAACACGGCTACAACCTACACCCCCTGAATCCACAAACACACCTGCACAGCTCTTCCCCTCTATATTCCTGCTGCAGATCAGCAAGGCTAATGATATTTGTTAAGCAAATTTGACTTTGTGCGAGGTAAGTTTTAACAAGGTGATTCTTTTGTCCCTGGGAATAACAGCTTCTGATTAAGCATGCAAAGGACTCCCTAGGTCATGTTAGACAACCTAGAAAACCCTTCCTGATGGTCTAGAAACTACTTCAGGGTTAAGTGAATGATGGGTGAACGTGCCATCCGTCACACTTAACACAGATGAACTCAAGGACGAGATGAGGAATCATTAGAGGCATCGAAAGAAATTCAGATGGAGCCAAGATAGAAAAGACTGAAGAGACAAGTCAGTGCAAAAAGTTCTGATATAGGTGCATAAAGCAATGGGTGCTTTACAGATGCAAAACAGTGAATGGTGCAGACACTACTGTAGTTGCATATACCTTGTCCTCTCTCATTGATCTCTCCAAGAACTCCTACCCTCGTCCACCTTCCCGCCACACGTCTCTACTCTTGAGTTTGCGGTCTCCAGTCACATACACGAGAGACACAAGGCTACTTGAGAGGCTAGTTATGAATTAAAGTGTTATGATGGTCACTTTACCCCACTACACGAGCAAAGCTTCTGCAGTCGGAGCGGGACCATCAGTGCCACTCGTCGCTAAGGAGGTGGGGGTCAAAACTGCTATGCGAATACAGGCTAAACCCTGTCACTGAGTCTTTAGGTTTCATCGTAGATGCCTTGTAGGCTGCAAGCCTTTTGAAGGGGCTGGAAGACCCCCAAAAGAAGGAAGGCCCTTAAAATAAAGTGCTGAGAGACCTGCCTTGCGTTAGGAAAGCTCATTTACTTTGATCCCAGTGACACAATGGGTCCGACAAAAGACATCGCCCTAAGAAACGCTTGCCTCTCTGGAAGGAAAGGGCAGACTCAGAAGAGAATACGTTGCCATTTAGGTATGACTAGATCTCTGCAGTATCTAAGAAAGCCACAGCTAATGACAGAAGAAAGCTGCCATCCAAAACAGGTTTAAAACTGCCAAAGCCACTGTGGATACCCATGGCCAGGTAGGGACACTGCACACTTTGTACCAAAAGACCTGCCAGCAGTCACAGCAGCTCTGTCACCAGTGATCCGGGACACCTGAACGGGACAAGGTCAGAGGCTTGCACTGAAAATCTCCAACAGCCCCATTTTCAGTCAATGCTAGCGTTGCTCTGGCACCCTGCCCAGGGTCTTCTGCACCAGTTAATCTAGCTCTGAGCTGGATTAAATTAAAAAAAGACACACACACACACACACACACACACACACACACACACACACACACATGCACATACACTTTTAGGGCTGTGTAATAGTCCTCTGAACACAGGGAGAGTTTGGCAATGGCCTTCGCTCCTCTATTAAGCGACTGTTCTTGGGGAACACGTGCCAATAGAAAACAGAATATAAACTATCCATTTTAGCATGGCTGAGCTTATTGTCAATCACTCTATACAATCTGAGAGTCAGATCAATTATCCAAACGGCTCAGTGGTGATTTGGAGGCCATAAGGAATATAATCTAACTCTGACATAGCAAAGTCTCTCTGCAGATTAAAGCTAAGAGTTAAGTTGTCAAATCATCATGTTTCACACTAACGATTTAGCATTTTAAACCACGTCTGGTCCCTTTTCTGTTTAGAGCATTTGCAAGTA
The DNA here is from genome assembly GCF_030867095.1 of Alligator mississippiensis. NCBI lineage: Eukaryota > Metazoa > Chordata > Crocodylia > Alligatoridae > Alligator > Alligator mississippiensis. Next base: position 98,537,312 of record NC_081829.1, read on the forward strand.
AGAAGTAGAAAAACACTATGCCAGAGGATGGGTGTTATAATATGCACTTGGGATAAAGCATTAATGGCTGGCAATAATTGCAAAGGTGAAAATTCACTGTTTGGAAAGGTTATCAAGCCATCACTTTATCTGCAACAAGTTACATGTCACATGCAATGAAAGCCAGGCCAAAGAGCCCGATTTGCTGCCCTTACATTAGTGCAACCCCACCGGCCTCAATCCTAATTCATACCCGTGTCTAAATCAGAGCCGAATCAGTTACTACATATAGACACAAAGCTCATCGGGGCAAGTAGTCATGAGAGTGGTAAAAATAGAGCGTCATTGTGCAAAGTTGGAATAAATGAAAATGCCTGTGGAGCTATTTTAGAGCTAAGGAAATGGCATCGAGTTTCTGAGAACCACAGAGCAAGAGCACAGCTGCCTTAGCCATGCCTGCTGCCGTGCGCTCTCCAGCCCCTACGTGCACACCCAAGGATGCAGATCCTATACCATGAACCTCATATAACCACTTACAACTGTTCTCGGCGGATAAAATCTGCAACCGCATCAGAACGTAGGGCTTACGGCCATTCTGCGCGGGGATGAATGGTCACGCAGGGTGCAGGGGAGAGGAAAACCAACCCAGTAGGGCTCTGGACTGCAGATGAGTGGATATCATCATGCACAGGGCAAAATCCTGCGTGGAGACAGTGGAGAACTAGTACACCGGCATTCTCCGGGCAGCTTGTTCCCCCTTCCTCCATGCAGCCTTACGTGTCTATGAGAGGGCCGAAAACTTGGCCATTACACACGTGCGCGCGCACACACGCACACACACACACACACTACTATTTGCTATTTATTTACTACTTATGGAAAGAGCACTTTCCATTGAAACAAGCCTGCACTCTAAACAATCCATGATGTCGGGAAATATATCTGCCAATCTGGGCTGTTTTCCCAGCCAAAAACCCAACTCTCCGTTCTCACCGGGGGTTTGTTTCTGTAATTACAAAGGCGCTGGTGACAACGTGGGAAACGGTGTCTTGCACACCTTTCCCCCCCCTGCTGTTGGTGAAAATGATTCTGTAACATAATTAAATGCTTGTCACACGTGACGAAGTAGACACAAATAACATTACCCCCCTGGGAAAAAAGGCATTATTGGTGATGATCACTAATGACACCGGCTGAAGTTACGTGAGCAGAACGTGAGCACGTACGTACCCCACGTGTGAATTAACATCCTGGGTGTGTCCCAGCAAGCAGAACGGCCTCCGAAGAGCCCCGCACGTGTAAATCACTAATCTCTACACACATACACACCCTGGCTTTCTCTCTCACCAGAGCAATGGTTGCCTTTTTAGCTAGCCTTTATTCTGAGAAAGAAAGACAAAGGCATCAAAGGCTTGCAGCTCTTTATGCCAATAAAACCCTGAGGACTGAGTCCCACTGAATTAAGAAAATGTCTTCAACAGATAAGAGTTATAGAAGTTTCCCTTAAAGATCAAAAAAAAAAAAAAGTGAGACAACCATTTGTACTTCCTGCCAGAAAACAAGGAATTAAAAAAGGAAGACAGCAGATGATTCAGAGTCGAGCCCAAAGCACTGCGACAGCATACTGACTACTAAATATGTATATATTACAGATATGCTTCCTTTATGATTAATTAGCAAGTACTGTTGGATATAAATATTTAGGATAACTTTGAACAGTTTGTGTATGTGTGAATATATATATTATAGTTATACACGCTATATGAATACACACAGATACATGTATGCGCACACTTTTCTACTGCTAGGAGCAACGCAGCCTCAGATAAAACCCAAGCGAAATCTCCAACGCGGCGAACGTTTCCTATTTAAAAAGGTTCTTTAAAACACTCATTTACGGACATCATTTTTAAAATCATTTGTGGACCCACCTATCAACGCTGCTTGACCCTAGGACTTACCGTTTGTATGTTTTACCGCCTTTGCATTATAGACAGTCTCCAAAACTGCAGAAAGGAAGTTCATAGGTGTGGGAGAGGGAGAGAGGGGGATGAAACCACGAAGCACGTGGTACGCGGGAGAAAGTGGACACACACAGACGCTCCGGTAACGCAGGACATGTACATTCACGGGGCGAGATAGTGATGCTACACACCCCAAGCTAGCAGACATTTCCTTTTAAAATAAAGGGGTTTGGCAGTCGCACAAGACAGGCATCCCCTAATCTGGTTAAAGAGGATTTAATGCACGGATCTGGCATGGGAGGCTCAACTCAGCTCAGCTCCATCCTCTCTGGTTGAAAGCTCCTTCCCTCGGAGCCCAAAGTGGTGGCACCATCTGACACCGGGCTTCATTCAAGACCTCCCAGCTCCGCTCCCGGGGTTCGCCTGCGCTGCTGCCCTGCCCTCTCCAGGGAACCAGGGGGAGGTCTGGTAGACAGCCTCCTCTTCAGTACAAATCACCCATCCCCAGAGGAAGACTGGACATGAGTACTGCGTCCAGTTTTGGGCTCCACAATTCAAAAAGGATGTGGAGAAGCTTGAGAGAGTCCAGAGAAGAGCCACGCGCATGATCAGAGGTCAGGGAAGCAGACCCTACGATGACAGGCTGAGAGCCCTGGGGCTCTTTAGCCTGGAAAAGCGCAGGCTCAGGGGTGATCTGATGGCCACCAATAAGTTTATCAGGGGTGACCATCAGTATCTAGGGGAACGTTTGTTCACCAGAGCGCCCCAAGGGATGACGAGGACGAATGGTCACAAACTACTACAAGATCGTTTCAGGCTGGACATAAGGAAGAATTTCTTTACTGTCCGAGCCCCCAAGGTCTGGAACAGCCTGCCACCGGAGGTGGTTCAAGCGCCTTCATTGAACACCTTCAAGATGAAACTGGATGCTTATCTTGCTGGGATCCTATGACCCCAGCTGACGTCCTGCCCTTTGGGCAGGGGGCTGGACTCGATGATCTTCCAAGGTCCCTTCTAGCCCTAATGTCTATGAAATCTATGAAATACCTTTCCAAATGACTGAAAGCTATTGTCAGCAGGGATCCTGGAAGGACGGTCGTGTGGCTAAAGTGCAACCCCGAGCTGCAGGACCCCCGAACGCGGCTCTTAGCACTACCTCGGCTCACTTCGGCTTGCCCGCCCTCCATTCCTTTGCAAACTGGGATGATGACCCTGCTGCTTTCCTTCCTGGGAATAAATGCTGCTAGGCTTAATTCATTGTTTGTAAAGGACTCGGAGATTGTTGGATAGAAGCGGTTGTAAGAATGCCAGCTATTCGGAGTTACAGTGACATATGGTATAAATGTTTTCTAGGCTTTCTTTACTGTTGTTAGGCTCTTCCCCAGGCTAACGAGTCTCCGAGAGACCCACAGCCAACTTGTTTTTCTGGTTTGCAAGGCCAGTTCGTTTGGGAGCCTTGCATCTCCGCAAGGTCAGTAATAACATGTCATATTCCTAATTACCTCTATGAAATGGGTCCCTGTCCCCAGCCCAGTTTCTCATGGATGTGGGCACGCCACCTAAGTAAAAGCAGGGGCCCACTTCAGCAGAGGTACAAAGGACAACGGAGGCTGAGCTACTGGTGGCTTCTCTCCAAAGATTAACTTTCACTGAGGGCGGGCGAGTCTCCCGAGTCACATAGGCATCACAGTAAATGCCACCCGCTTCCTTCCACGCAAGGTGCAAGGGCACTGGTCCACGACTATTCGGGGGGCTCTTGCTCTGTTTGTGCTGCCTCTGGGGATTCCCGTCGATACGGCTCCTTTCACTAGCACTGCATCTATTTTCGGTTCTTCTTTACTAAACTAATACATTCCCAGTTTTTTTTTTCTGTTTAACTGTTAATTTGACACTAAAAAAACTGCCTTCAACGGCAATGTGGAATAAAGGAATGGCAGCCTCAGATAAATGTGCTCACGGTTTCTATCTCGATTTGCATTGCTCAGTTTGCTTTCTTTCTTTCTGTTTTTTTTGGTTAAGTCACGAATGTCCCTTGTTTTTAAATCATATCTGTCCTCATCGACCAGTGGTACCCCACCTTGGATTGTCACCTTGTTTGTAGCTCTTCCTCTTCAAAGGAAGGCACAATGCTGACAAGAATGAATGACCCACATCCCTTCACTTTGCATCCATGTCCCAGCAAAGTGAGAATCCAAGATCGGCCGTCACCGATGAGGAATAATGCAAAGCAGAAGTTGTGGGATCGCTGTACAGTGCCGTAGAGCACTGGTGGCGACAGAGGGAAGAAATCCTTAGTCGGAGAAGGCAACACCTCATTAAACACACGAAAATATTTTTCCTATCTGGGTTTTTCCAATTCATTAATATTTTAATAGATGAAAGAGAAAAAAAAGCCCCAGGGGAAAAATCCAGCAGTGATGACAAAGCAACTAGCCACAGACTTCTCCCTTTTTTTTTTTTTTCTTGATGACACAACAGGATTGCTGTTTTGGAAATATCATGTGAATTGTGGATTAGTAAAGAAACAAAAATTGGTCAGCTTACAGATGAAACCGATGCAGTTAATTCAATGAATAAATCATCAGCCCAATAGAGACGTCCCTGCTAGCAGACAGACAGTCCTCAATATACCTAAGGGATCATATATATATTCCTTTGCTTCATATTCATGCAATGTATTCCTATATTGTTCAAACATGAGAGGATGTAAAACCAAATCAGGCTTGAAACTATTTATAACTTACATATAAATGTATACTTCAAACAACGTCTCAACCTGACAGAGGAGCTACAAGATAGGCTCCGAAACACAACACGTGTGCATAATGTATAGGCTACGTGCATATAGATAGAGCCCTATATAACATTTGACACACTCAATCCAAATTCACGGATGCTACTGCGATACACAGACACACTCAATCCAAGTTCACTGCTGCCACTGCGATACACATTTGGGTGGTGAATACTCTGCCTCTTCAGCACATCCAAAAGTTAAAGGGAACATTTCAGAGCAATGAACAAGCTCCGTATAAATTGGGTGCAGCCCCGCAAGCAACCTGTCTGGCGTGTCGGATGCACAGCCCCAGGTGTATCATTTTCTGTGGACGTGAAGTTCCCCTTATCACTGGTCTGTGCGATATTCTCCGAGCCCCCACTCCCCCTTTCCTCCCCTGCTTGAGCTCACGTCTCCTGCAACCGCAGACACACCGAGCACGCTGTGCGTAATGGATTTAGCTTGGTCTAAAATCGGTCCATTCAAACCAGCACTCCTGTTTCAAACCACCTGAAGTGAGAACCACACCAAACGAAACGCGACCGCACAATTCGTGATTAAAAGACCCCGCGGCTCCCACGTGAATTAAAAACAAAAAACAAACCCTGGCCCCTTCTCTGAAGCTTAAATCTATCTGGATGCTTTTGACTCTGTTTCCTGCTTGAGGTTGTCAGGCTAAATGCACACACTTTCTCTTTGTCCGTGTTATCTGTCAGCGCAGCAGCCGGTGTTACATGGATAAATATTTGCCTCTTATTCAAAGCAATGAAACAAGACGACATATGGAATTAGATAAGATAAACACGTCCGTATCCAAGGCTTCTGTTTTAAATAAGGTCACCTCTCGCACAAGAGCCAGGAGGAGGAGGAGGAGGTGGAGGTGGAGGGGGAAGAGCAGCAACTGCAGTCCCTAACACTGTACCTCGCTTACCTTTCAGAGCCATGTTCGCTCTGCAGCAGAGGAGTCAGGCAGACAATTTACACACACAATTGACTGTACAAACATCGGCGCTGGCTAGCTCCTTACCGTATAGAGTGTTTCTCGTTATCTGTCCCCCCATAGTACCGTGCCAGGTGGCCGGATACCTCGCAGTCCCACTCTCACTCAGCAGTGATGTAGAGCCGCGCGCCCGCGAGCATTATCAGCACCCGTGCATGCATGCACACACACACACACGCGCGCCGGCTTAGTGCCTCCCAAGTCAGTGCGTGCACACACACGCACACTCCGCACACCACCGAAGCCTGCTAACCCTTTCAAGCAGCCTCCACCCACTCGCAGATCCTCCCTGCCTCAGCAAAAGCAGTGGGCTCTGTCACATCTATTTACATAAGAAGGAGGAGACTCGGAGGCTTCCTGAAATAGCCGGGGGAGAGCTCACAACATGTTACAGATGCCACATCCCGACCGCCGGACGGCGAGCAAAGGAACCCGGGGCCGGTCCAAACGGGCACCCGAACCCTTTTGTTCTTGCTGCTGCTGCTGCTGGTGGTTTAAATGCCCCAGCAGCAATCTCGGTTCAGATAAATCTCTGGGAAGAACGCAGCGTGCTACAGTATGATGGAGATGGCTGCTTGCCTTGGTGTAAACCCAGCGGTACCCTGCTTCCAAGCAACCCGCAGAACAAAGCACTGGCCCCTGCCAACTTCGTTGCAAATAAAAACACTGGCTTATTTATAAATCAAGGGGGAGGAAGCAGGGGAGGGGGAGGTTTGGCCCTCAGCAACTTTCTCCCTCTCCCCTTGTGCATGTTTTACCCTCTTCCAGCGCATAATCCTACAAGAGAGATGGCTTGCAAATGGAAAAAGAAAAAAAGGTTATTAGCAGACATCGCTCTGCCAGAGTCTTTAAAAGGCCTCTGCCAGCTAATGCTTCGTTATTTAAAAAGCAAGGTAGAAGTGCTTCAAATGCAGAAGGGTTGGCAGAGGTCTGGAGCGGTAAAAACAGGACTCCCCTGTTAACCCCTCTGCGACAGCGCCGCACGCTCAGCTCGGACACGACGCGTCCCGCTCTCCAGGCCGTTGCCTCTGCTGCCCGACTAAGGCAGGAGTGACGGAAAGCCGGGGGACATCGAGGCAGGTCGACAGGGGTGCACGGGAGACTCTCGGGAGGCGTCCGGCTACGACCGCCTTCCTCCCTGCCCTTCGCACTGGAGGCAAGACTCGCTTTCTTTGCTACGCTTGCCAGCTGGAATAGTCTCCCCTCGCTCCCCGCACCTCTCCAAACCAGCAGCGCATGGGTCCAGCCGCAGCTCCCCGGTTACCTGTCCCCGGCTGGCTAGTCTAACGCGTGCTCGGGCGTCTCTGCGCTACGCTGCGATCGCAGAAGTCGCGCCTGCCCCTCTCCCGCAACGCCGCGGGTCTCGCCCCCCGGTCCTGCCTCCACCTCCTGCGACCGTGCCTCGCGCTCACGGCCTCCAATCCTCTCACCTGAAAAATAGGAAGGAATATTTTATCTTACCACAGGGCTGTAAGGTTTGCTCCTTGGATTTGGGGAGCTGAGAGGGGCTCAGCACCCGGGGGGGGGGAACAAATCAGGCCATGTGTTTGTACTAGAGCTGTGCAATGCAGAAGTGCTCTTGTGCTGTCCTAGCTGGCTCCTCAGCACAGCCGGCACTTCCCTGGTCCACTACTCAGTCGCCAGCTGATCTCTAGGATAGCAGAGTCCCCCAGCTGATGCCTGGACTTACTTCTGTCCATCAGAGCTGAGGCTCCAACTTGGACCCTTTCAGTCTGGAGGCAGGAGCTTGACCCCCGAGCTGAAAGGGAGCTTTGCCCTGGACGAGCCCGCAGCGCCTGCACCGAGCTCCTCCCTGCTGGCAATTGCACTCTGCAGACCTTACGGCAGCTTCTTGGCAGGAGCCGTTTCCTGTCCCCCCTCCTCCCAGATGATGCTGCGTTTATGGCCGCGACAAAAGGAGAGCCCCACGGCCGTGCTACCATGCAAGGTGAAGCCAGGGGTGAAGGGGCAGCCCAGAAACGCAGGGGTTAGGGAAGGACGGGACCACCCCGGTTCACCCACCTCCTTGCCTGTCCCCAGTTATTTGCTCCCTTCTGAGCCTGGTCACAAGCAAAGGGGGTTTCACCACCTTCCCACGCACGTGGGGATGCTGAAGTTTGCAGTAGCTCGGGGTGACTTCAGCAGGGCATGATCTGTCAGGAAGGAAGCCTTGTCCTGAATCTCAGCCTAAAATTGTCCCTCTCGGCATCATCGCATGCTCCCAGCTGCGCCCTGCCTGCCCGTCCCATCACTGCAAGCAACGTGCAAATGAGCAGCTGGAACCAAAAGCTGCAAAAATACCCACTTCGGGTTGCCCTGCTATGAAAGGTTCATTTTCATTTTTAGCTAAACATTTCCTTTTGAACTAAAATGAAACTTAGTGTTGAGGGTTACTTCTCCTTTTTCTTTTTAACAAAAAAATGCAATACAGGCAAATCTAATTTTAAAATGAGGCTCCAAGGGAACAAAAAAAAATCGAAGCGTTTTCTTTCAAAAAACATGTGACACTTGACTCTCTTTATTTTTTAACCAATTCACCGGCCTGGTTTTCTGAACAGTTTCAGCTAACTCAGACCGGCACTGGTCAATGAATAAAACATCCATGCAAAAATTTCCTCTTGGCTCTGTTTAGTACCCAGCACCACTTGGAAGCACACGTGCTAAATAACTCACCGCAGCCGTTATGCACCTAAACAATCCAGATTTAACTCTTAATCTGGATTCATAAATCCATTTCTTTTGCCTTGATCATATTTAGTGCTCTTCCCCAACTTAATTTGTCAGCGCCTTCTTGTAACGCCTGCCCACGAGCAAGGGCACTGCTCCAGGCAGGATCACATCAGGCCCGGATCGAGATGCAGAATGACCGCACCTCGCCTGCCCGGTGCCGTGAGAGTTATGCAGGCAACTCAAACAGTATTGACCTTTCTTTTGCAGCCACATCACATCGAAGCCTCTTTCTGAATTGCACCTTATTATCACCCATAAATCTCTTTTAGCCGTTCCTATCGCCCAGGGTGTCCCCTTCCATTTATTTATGCTGTGGATTTTTCCCCCCGACACGTTAGCTACATGCCTTCAAGCCGTCTTCCTATTATTCCTGTGTTTTAACCTCCGGCCTCCTCGTGCGACTTCATTGCCCTCGCTGACGTTTGCAAGGCTTCTTATTTTAGCATCGCTTACAAGCATCAATAATATTCCCTCTTCTGAATTACTGATGAGGGTATTAGCACAATGCCCAAGAGCGACTGCACTCACTAAATCAATGCTATGCCATAGGGGAATAGCATCCAATAGCGTTTCTAAGCTAAGAGACAGCGCTGCGATCCGAGCAGATCTGTTCTCTTCATTTGTTCGTTCGCAATTATCTCAAAAATGGAAAAAAGTGATCAGGTGAATCCGGGAAAATCTTACTACTAACGTCCCTGATGTCAATGTTCCCATCCCCCTTGAGACCCGCTCTTCTTTGATTTGGAGGGCGGTATCACGGCAGTGCCTGGGAGCTATGATCCAGGAGAATTTTGTATAATTATGTACATAAATTACCTACAGTGGGACTATAAAATCATCCCTGACCCTGGATCCTCCTTCTGCACCTGTTAATCTGTCCATTGCTACGTCTGCAGCTCACTTACCTGCGGCTCAACCTACACCACAGTTCTTCATCTACTCCAGTGTCATCACTGGCCTCTCCTTTTCTAAAAGCCAGAGCAGCTCGGCGTTTCTCAGCCGGTCGCACGTGCAATGTATGCAGCCTATTTTCCCACACACACCAAAGAAGATGATTGCTGTCCTCAATCTCCGCTCCTGTCTCCGCCTATCACTGCGATGCATTGCTTTGCAAGACGAGGGCGTTACGTCGACAGATAAGCTCCTCTGCTCGGAGGTCAGGTGTCACGTCAAAGGAGGAAGCGGCAGGTACGTGGCCTCCATCGTCTCCCAACAAGCAAATCAGGCTGTGGGTGATAGTCAGTCATGGGAAGCTTTGACAGAAGCGCGTGGATGGAAAAAAGATCTAGGATAACCCTGTTTGGCGAAGATGAGGCAGCGCGTGAACTGGGACCACTGCTTCTCATATGGACCGGTCTCATCGCCTTGTTTCTTGGTGCTCCCCCATTTATTCACTTCTTGTCTCACCCTTGATACAGGCTGCTAGCTCTTCAGGGAAAGGGTCTGTCCCTTAGGTCTCCGTCGAGATACCTAATACAACAACACACAAATACCAGGATCCGGGACCGCTCCCCCTCGAGTACGACGGCCATATAAATGATATAATACTCATCCCACACTCCACATTACCATCTGAGTCTCTGCACTATGTTTCCTTGAACATGACTGCATGTCTTACATGTATTAATGCTATCTCCTGGCTGCAAGCGCAGGATCAGACACGAAGCAGACTCATTTCCTATACTGCAAGAACTCTGGTTTCTCCCTGCGACCGGCACGGTCACGCTGCAATAGCTGGCAGACCACAACGAAGCCTGGATTTTTTCTGAAGGGTCTGTTTTGCCATGGCATACAAGCAAACTGAATTACCCGCAGCGAGCAGAGAAGTGAAAAGGCAAATTTTGAGAGAATGAGCTCAGAACTGACATTTACCTTTAATGACACGAGCCGTTAACACAAGCCAACAAAGAGCCACTGGAAGTCTCCCTCCCTGCTGGGGGGAGTCCAAGGGCTCTGGGGTTGAACTGCCCCCAGCACCCAGTGTATCGCCCCTCTTTTGAGAGCCGGGGCAAAAGGAGGGGTTAGTCAGATGAAGTTCACCCCCTGCTCACCACAGACGGGGTCACTGCATGCTGTCACATTTTTTCAAGGAGGTGCCGTCCACTTCTTTCTTGCAATCTGCACTGACTTTACAGTCGGAAAAGTCCCCTTGCGCTCAATGCATCCCTGGAGACGTTTAAAGATAGGCCATTATTTGTGAAGCTAAGTGATTGCAAGGAAATTTTTTCTCCTGGCTTATCTGCTTCGACAGACTCCAAGCCTGGTGCCCCGCTCTCCTTTCCAACAGCGATCTCCCACTAATATCTGTGTACAAATCTCACGTGCCAGGAAAACAAAACTTCCTCCAGGAAACTACCATATGGCTCCAGGAGGAACATGCTGCTCTTTCCATGACAGTGTCCAAGACAGACTGTCTTTTTAAAGCACGATGTAGTGTGGTCACAGGGACTGAATCGAGGATTAGAGCCAGGAAACCCCCTGATCTTGGGGGAAATCACCTAACAGGTCCCTGCTCCAGTTTCCTTGTTTATCGGATGGGAATTAACAGTGCTGACCTGGCAGGGCGTTATGAAAATGAGTTGATGTCTAAATAGCAGTTTGACAATATAAAGATTCATGTCAATGCTAAGCAGTATAGTAAAACCCTGCTTCTAAGTATAAGCCTAATTTAAGAGTCTCCAACGAAGACAATTCAGGACTCAGGCTCAAATTCTTTAACAAATGCAACCATTCATCCTGAGGAAGTGAATTGCTGTAATCGCTATGCTAACTGCTGAGCTGTCTATCCCCACAACAGGATAAGCTAAGGACATTTTTACTCTGAATATCCTCCTGCCATTTGTACTGGATGCAAATCAGACATCAGATTCATTTATTTAAGTGACAGAAATGGCATGTGTCACAACGGCAAAGATTTCTGAGTAGAACAATAAAGACATCCATCAGGTTTGGGACGGGGGGTAGCATTTTCCTGGCGCTCAGATGCATGGGAGTGACACTGCACTGTAAAGAAGATGAGGCTTTTATACAGGATGAGCTCAGCAATGTCAGAGGATGATTTGGGAGTCTGGCAGTGCTATAGCATGTACTACCGTACCAAGACGCTTCCCATATGTGTTCTCTAAAGCAGCCAAACGGATTTTGGATGCAGCGCCTTCAGCAAGGGGCTCGAATCAGCATGAGCATGACACCGGTCTTGCAAAATGGCTCCCATCTCACTGGTGGGCATGGCTCAAGACGCTGCTATATTAGTGCTACACGCTGAGGAAGGGCCGCGTGCAAGTTGTCGCTGCAGGGAGAGGACAGCTGTGCTTCTCCTGCATGTCCTCGGGGTCAAACTCTGATGCAGTATAATCCATCTGGTGTTTGAACCAGCCTGACATTTAGCACTGGTGGGTGGCGGAGGCTTTTAAACAGAGAGGGGTTCAAAGTTCAGTCCAGTATGGTGTGAAATGACCGGATACGGTTGAACTTAGCATGAGTTGAGGGCTCCAGTGTTTGCATCAAGCTCAACACCACAGTAGGACAGCAAGGAAGGCTTCTGCCCTGACATCAGCATCTAAGGAAGCACAGCAGGGAGTTACTGCTTGTACACGCCTTTGTACACGCCACGTTTTTTGCCCTTTCTTGTGCTGCAGTGGCGTGACTGTTTGCATGAGCACGTTTTCCAGATGCTTTAAAAGTCTTTCCGGTGCATTAAAATAAAACCTCTTGGATGTAGTTTAGTTTGGCTTGCTGCAAATTAAAGCATTGCATCCATGGATTCATTGCGCGCAAACACAAAAGCACTCAAAGACGTGTAATGAGCCTCTTTGTCCACCAGATGGCTGCGACTTTTTTGTAGATCACCCATTTGAATTGCTTCCACTTTCAGATTACTTCTGCTTTTTTTTTTCTTGTGGCATGTGCTAGCTCCATGCTCCCACAGCTGTGTGGCAGAGCATGGGTTGGGGGGCCCTGGGCTAGGAGGGCAGCGCTGGACCATCCCACTCTCCTGCGGTGACAGCTGGAGACCGGGCTTAATTTGTTCGAAAACCAAGTGGTGTGACACTCCAAAGCTTAATTCATTTGAAAACCTAGTGCGTGCAAACACTGATGCAACGCTCAAAAATAAACACGTTTAAATGTTATAAACCTATTTAATTGAATTAGGATTAAACCCTGTGGTGTATACAGGTGCCTAACGTGGCCAGGTTGTCTGGTCTTCTTGGAATACAAGTGAGAGACTAAAGTCGGAAGCCAATTTAACTTTAACAGCACCTTGGTCATATTCGGTTCCACCCCTATCCTTACAGGTACCGCAGCAGCAAGTAAATGGAGACCTTACACCACATGCACAGCAATACCCAGATGCAATGGGATATCCAAAGACAGACCAGTTACAGCCAGGTAATCCTGGCTTACACACAACTGTAGTGAGCAAATGTCACTAGAGTAGAAGATGGGCTAGAGTTTTAGGGGCTTAACTCTGCAATTGCCAGCACTCTCGGGGCTTTATCATGCCGTTTTGTGTGCGGCTGTCTACAGGGCTGGTAAAAGGGCAAAATGCAGCACTGGCCAAAAAAAAAAAAAGAAGACATGGAGATAAGAAACTGAAAGGATTTCCAAGGTGAGGAACTGAATTAACCCCAATCTAACAGAGAGCAGCTTGGTCCCATCTGAATGCAGAAACAGTTAAGTCCCCCATGGATGCATTTTTTATTTGTAAAGGTTGATATTCAAGGTCACCCTGCACGTGCCGTTATCGGGAAAAGGAATTAATGTTACAAAAGTCTAGTGAGGCCCCTGGCTCCTGGAATGCCATTGCATTATCTAAGTCCAGTGCAGTCCATAAAATCCCGTGGGTATAATTCAAGATCGCAAATGCCAGGAATGGGAACACCTGATATTAAATATATATTCAGAACGCAGCATTATGTTGCTGGAATGCAATTTTTAGCCAATAAATGCAAGCTGAGCAGAATATGAGCGAATGTTACTGTTTTTGCAGAAAATCCCCAGCCTAAAGTCCATTCACCAATGTCCAAAATTTGTCCCAAGAATACACGTGATACTTGTGCTAACGCTAAATGCTCCCAGCTCTGATACCTATGCACCAAAGTTGCATCTACCAAGACAAAGGTGCCAATTCTCACTGCCATTTCAGAAAATGCTTTTTCAAAGTCCTCATTTCTAAATAATTCAAGTTTCATCAAAAGTATCTGAGGGGGAAGACATCTACCTAGCAAGGCATTAACCCTAAGCGTCAAAAACTAAACTCATATCTAACAAACCCTCTAACGACATTCACTTTTGGGCTGAGAAGGGCCTTTAGTTCAAATAAGACTCAGTGGAATTTCTTACGTGCCATAAAATAAGATTGCTAATTTTGCTTATGATTGCAGGCACACCCAAGGCCATGAAGTCATCACAGGTTTGAGTCTGCTTGGTATCAGTGGAACTGAGACAGTCCCAAGCCCCGTACTGAGCAGGATATCATTCATTACTCTCTGGGGATTTCTATGCTGTTCTCACCATAATATCTTAGTGTTCTGCAAACACTAATGACTCAATCTTCATCACCCCCCTGGAAAATGAGTTGGCATTAGATCAGTTGTAGAGCTCAGAACATATTCCAACTTTTGGAACAAGTGAAGCAGGCATCGCACAAATTTGCTATATAATGCTGATTCCTTTCCAGCGCGTCACCAGTACCGCTCGCAGAATGAGGCAGGGGTCCTGTGGGGGAAAACAGTGTGCAAAGCAATTAAAGACCATCCCAGTTCACATACACAAGGAGCCAAACTGAGGTTGCACAGACATCCTTTAGTTCTGGCATTTACCCCATCTGCAAAAAGGGAAATTTCGGTTGGAGATTAGGGGGAACTTCCTGACTATGAGGGTGGTCATGCACTGGAACAAGCTGTCTAGAGAAACTGTGAACTCTCCATCCTTAAAAGTTTTCACAAGCAGGCTGGACAGACACTTGGCTGGGGTGGTTTAGCCAGGGATGATCCTGTCTTGAGCAGAGGGCCGGACTACGTGACCTTATGAGGTCCCATCCAGCCCAACTTTCCTACGATCCTATGAACTTCTGAGTGCTTGACACTGAAATCTTAATTTTTTTTTTTGCTTTGGGTGCAAGTGTGCAATTTCCAAACATTATTATTAATTTTTTTTAAAGACAGAAAAGGAAAAGCCCTGCATAGTTTCCTTCTCCCCTCCCTGCTATCGGTGCACATGTTTGCAACCAAACAAAAGCTGCTCTGGTTTGTGATGTAAACAGCAGAAGCAGAGAAGCACCTTTTTACTCCTCTGGGCAAGTTTCCATCCCGCTGAAAGTCCTTGAGTGAGAAAGGAAGGACAGCTAGTTGCAAAAAAAATAAAATAAGATCAAATAAAAATTGGTGTTTGAGCTGGTGACAGGCTGAGAAGCAAGAAGACGCTGCCTTTTATCACATGTCCCTCTACAAAGCAGTAACTTTGGCCTCTGCATTGGGCAGGCAATGACAAACCAGAAAGCTTTATTAGGGGCAGGAAGAGCCCTGGGCAGGATGCATCACGGCCTTCGTGCAGCCTGGTGCTGAGCTCTGCCCCGTAGGAGAGCCCTGCCCTGCCTCGACAAGCCTGCCTGGCACATCAGCGTCCAGCTCAGCTCTTTCGTTTCTCCCCAAAACCCCCACCCAGCTCCCCAAGAGCTGCTCCCCAAGCAGGGGCTGCTCCTCGTGTCACAAAGCGGATCCCTGGCTTTTCCAGTCGGCGGCTCTCCCACAGGATGCTGATCGGATGATCAGACAGTATCTGATGAAGCCAGCCACTGCATATGAACGTTTCTGCATCTCTGACTTAGTCTATAAGGTGTAAATCGACCCTGGCTTCTGCCTGCCATGAGTCTAACACGCCTAGCTACTTCTCTCTGCCATAAGGCTGGCATTATGGTGCTGCTTATTCAAGTTGTCTTAGGTGCAGCTCCTCCAAGGCGATAAGGACTGGGTGGAGGACGTAGCTACAGGGCACTGTTTGTTTCCCACAGCATGCCAGATACGAACCCGTCGTGTCTAATCCAGCAAAAGTCACACATTGCTTTCACAGCTCTTCTTTCCCACCCCCTCTCCCCATCTATCACCTGCCTCCTGTCTGCCCTCCTCTTCTCTTATCTGAAATTGCTTCCTACCTGGGCCCCTCTGCACTTTCTCCACTCACTCCTGAAATGTTATCTTTGCTCCTTTGCCTTCGTATTCCTCCTGCCTCACACTGAATCGTGCCTTTGATACAGCCAGACCTCGAAAGTTTCCATGAACGTTGAAGGCCCTGCTAAGCCCAGCCTCCACTGGGAGGATGAGAGAAGGAAGGATATTCGACTCCCCATCAAAACCAGAAAGTTTAACGCTCCCAGGCACATCGTTTTGAATGAGTGAGCACTAATACGTTGGTCTATACACCATGCCACTGATATAAGCCTCCAACAGCAAGACACTTTCAGCAAATGAGTAGCCCCCTGCTTAAAGGGAGTGGTGGATTCAGGGCCACCATCACCTTATTCTCCAGTCGCTTAGGCCATAATACACTACATGAAGTAGCCCTCCTATTTAAAACTGAGCTCTGGGGTTCAGGACCTCACTGGGTGCGTACACAAGTGCGTGCACAATGAGGGAACGCACCCTTGTTTAACACAGGCAGTGCTACGGGGCCTGAACACCATGCACAGAGCCCAGGCACTTTCCCCTGCATTTTCTGCTGCCGCCTGCCACATCAAACCTAAACATCCATTTCCCCCTTTTTAAGCACCCTGTGAAGCAGTGAGATCTCTTATGGTTTCAGTACAGGACAGAGAAAAGGGACAGGGGAACAACAGAACGGGTATCCCTCCCTCCCTCCCCATCCCCCTGCAATGCCAACTCCACCAAATGGCTTTATTTCTTACCAGGCTGATGTTCCAGCATGAGGCACGAATGCCAAAATGCATCTGTTTTACAAGAAAGGGCTTATTTTAAGATAAAAAAAGACAGACTTGGGATAAATAATTTGCCTAGAGGGTGCAATTATATACCAGGCAGCTAGTGGTGCCTACAGAACTCAGCTATTTTAGTTGCATACATGCATGAAGGGCAAGCGTGCGTCACGTGAAACAACGCTGCAGAAACTCAAAAGGGATGTGAGAAGTATATGGGCATCCAAGTGCAACATGAATCTCTACAGAGCAAAGGGGGCTTCGACAGTCCCTGTAAAGCAACTGCATAGGAAGGACCTGATCCTGTGATCTAAGCACTAGGGCTGGACCTTGCTCCTTGCATAAAGTTTCCATGGGGATCAGTGCAGGCACCTGTGTGGAAATAATTGCAAGACTAGGTGCGATCTTTATGCTTTATTTGGCATTTCCCTTGTTCTTAGTGTCACCTTGTTCATTGCTTATTGATGGAACGGAAAAATAACTCAATTAACCCTGTGCATCTCTTTAACTTATATCACAGTTAGGGCAAAATTGGATCATCAGCGTTACCAACAGCGTGGTGGATGATTTAAAACTCAAAGAATATTTAAAAATCTAAACATCTCAACTCATGTACTCTTTTCTACTCGGAGATGAGGAACTGATTTAGGCTGTCCAGTTTGGTGCCTTTTTTATCTCGGTGTTCACAGGCAAGGGCAGCTCCCATTTTACTGCACCGGGCAGCACAGTTTGGGGAGGAGGGGAGCAGCCCTCAGTGGTTAAAGATCAGGTTAGGGACTATTCAGACAAACTGGACGTGTACAAGTCCATGGGGCTGGATGGGATGCACCCGAGGGTGCTACAGGTGTTGGCTGATGGGACTGCAGAGCCATGGGACATCATCTTTGAAAACTCATAGCGATCAGGGGAGGTTCCTGATGATTGGGAATGGGCAAACATAGTGTCCATATTTAAGAAAGGGAAAAGGAGGATCCAGGGGACTACAGACCAGTCAGCCTCACCTCAGTCCCTAGAAAAATCACAGAGCAGATCCTCAAGGAAACCATTTCTAAGCACCTGGAGAAGTGATTAGGAGCGGTCAGCGTGGATTCACCAGGGGCAAGTCATGCCTGACCAACCCGATTGTCTTCTACGAGGAGGTGGTGGCTCTGTGGATGTGGGGAAAGCAGTGGATGTGGTGTACCTTGACATAAGCAAGGCTCTTGATACCGTCTCCCATAGCATTCTTGTAAGCAAGTTAAGGAACTATGGGCTGGATGAATAGACTATAAGGTGGACAGAAAGCTGGCTGGATTGTCAAGCTCAGTAAGTAGTAATCAATGGCTCAATGCCTAGCTGGCAGCCAGTATCAAGTCGAGTGCCCCAGGGGTTGGTCCTGGGGCTGGTTTTGTTCAGTATCTTCATTAACAATTGGGAAGATGGCAAAGAGTGCACCCTCAGCAAGGTCATGGATGACACCAAGCTGCAGCACGTAGTAGATAGTTACGCTAGGGCTAGGATTCAGAGTGACCTAGACAAATCAGAGGATTGAGCCAAAAGAAATCTCATGAGGTTCAACAAGGACAAGTGCAAAGTCCTGCACTGAGGAGGGAGCGATCTCCTGCACCGGTGCAGGCTGGGGTGACGGGCTGGGCAGCAGCTCTGCAGAAAAGGACCAGGGGGGACAGGGGACAAGAACCTGAACAGGAGCCAGCAGTGCGCCCTTGGTGCCAAGAAGGCAAATGGCATCCTGGGCTGGTAGGAGCGCTGCCAGCAGATTGAGGGAAGTAATTCTTCCTCTCTGTTCTGCACTGGGGAGGCCACATCTGGAGTCCTGTGTCCAGTTTTGGGACTCCCACTATAGAAAGGATGTGGACACGTTGGGAGCAGGGAGCAATGAAAATGGTTGTGGGCTGGAGGACAGGACTGGTGAGGAGAGGCCAAGGGACCTGGGCTGATTTAGTCTGCAGAAGAGAAGACCGAGGGGGATTGAATAGCAGCCTTCACCTCCCTGCAGGGGGGCTGCGAAGAGGATGGAGCTGGGCTGGTCTCAGTGGGGGCAGATACAGGACAAGGAGCAGCGGGCTCAGGCTGCAGCAAGGGAGGTTTAGGTTGGACATTAGGAAGCAAGTTTCTCACGAGGGAGGTAGTTAAACACTGGAACAAGTTACCTAAAGAGGTGGTGGAATCTTTTTAAGACCTTTAAGATCTTTTTAAGGTTTTTAAGACCCAGGTTGCCAAAGCTGTGTCTGGGATGATGTAGTTGGGGCTGGTCCTGCTTGGAGCACGGGGTTGGACTAGATGTGACCTCTTGAGGTCCCTTCAACCCTCGTTTTCTATAATTCTACGATTCTGCGCGTGTAGAAAAGTCCTGCAGAAAGCAACAGGGTTGAAACCGATAGGTGCCTATAGAAATAAAAGATGCTGCTGGAAATACCTCAAAATACACCCCACTCCGGTAACATGGACACTGGGGCGAATGGCTGGAAGCCCAGAGGTCGAGGGTTTGAGCGCACAGTAGACGTGCTCGTGGCAGTTTCCAACGGATCTGCAAATCCTGCTAAATACCTTATCGCACAAGGACAGGAGAAAGGAAAGGAAGGCCCTCAAAATATGGACTTCATTAGAAAGTTACACCATTATTTTCATAGTCTTCACATTGCAGAAATGTAGCCGTTAATTTTGTTTTGGGATGCTAGGTCTTGGGGTGTTTCCCGAAGGGAATCCGTCACATTTACTTGTTCCTAATAATGACCACAATGCCTCCACTTCAAAAAAAAGGAAAATTACCTTTAAGCTCTATTCAGCTTGGGACTAAAAAACACCCCTCAGGTTCATTATTCCTGCATAAAATCAGGATGGAAAAAGCAGAGGTAGCTTGAAGCTATAAGCACATATCAGCAAAGAGAGGAGATGAGCTCCAGAAATGCTCCAAAAAACAAGTTACACCAATGGCACAGTGCTCTCCAGGCTAGCTCCTCGGTGTCTAGTCAGGTTAATGGTCTGCCCCTTGTGTGACAAAGAGCTCACGTGCAGCACCTGGCCAAATACCTGGCTGGGCCTGCACAGGGAAGGAGAATGGCTGGAAGCATCCCTAAGGATGGGGACGCGACGTGCAAATCTGGGGTCATTTACCCTGGTTTCTACTCCATAGTCAATTCACTCCATGGGAAAGAGCAGACACGTGGCCTGCTTTCCCCAAGGCGGCTGCCCAAAGCAGGCACCAGTAGGGAACTGGTCACAGCAGGGGACTTCATACTGGTGGAGGAGCCAGCGTTAAATGACTACCTTAGACTGAGACTGACACTGGCAGTGGACACACGGCAGGTACAAGACAGTCACTTTCTCCAGAGTCAACTTGCTTCCGTCGTCCAAAGCAGTAACTGCACTGGAGAAGAGCATCCTCTGAAGTAGTGCTGAGAGTTATGCATCTCTGGAGGAAACGGAGACCATTTCAGAGTCCATGCGCGTGGTGTCCACACCCCCCGAGCGGATAGCAGTCCATCGTGGTTACCCGTTCTGTGAGGCAGTCAGAGGAAAAAGCAAAAGCAAGCTCACTTCTCCTTTTGCGTTTTCATTTCAGGAACCTGAACGGTAGCTTTGCTGGTGGCGCTGTGCATTTCCCTTCACGCAAAACCCTCATTTTTGTCTCGTGTCATCCCACATAAATCTCCTCCAACCTTCACTTCTGGGGAAAAGCTATAAGATAGACTGTCTGTGCTATTAACAGCCGACGTCCAATCCCCCGTGTCTTGATGAACTCAGATTCAAACTATACCGTGACTCATATGTTCCACCGATATTCCCCAAACTTCCATTTAGGCTGGACTCTCATCTCCCTTGTATGGGTCGGAGTAAGGGAGTGCTCCTCCTGGTCTATGGTTAGGACGGCGTCAATTAGTTGAGAATGAGGTTCATTGTTCTTTAATACATGACAGCTTGGTGGTATAAATCTTCACCCTTCTAAATTAAACTGGGAACACTAGACACTGGGCACGGAAAGATTAATATCACTGCATGCTTAATGCTAATAAAGTATGTCTGTGTTACGTGGCTGTGGCATTATTTCCGATGATGAACCTCTGAGCTATTAGGGCTTTATTGAAGAGTGCAGTTTCATCTAGATTTGCAGACGTCTGAACTGACATGAGAGACTCTTGTGAAAGCTGAAAATCTGAATGTCCAGTTGGCACAAGGTGCAGCGGGAAGCCCCCGAAAGGTTGGGAGGATGGGCAGAACAACGAAGGAGAGTTTGGGCCAGCTCCCGGACACAGCAACACGTAGGGAATGACCTTGATGCCAATGAAATCCATGACGGTTTTGCCCAGTGAAGTCAAAATGGAAAAAAGAGGAATTGTGTTCACCACATTAGGTCTATGCAAAATGTCACAATACCGTACGCTGGGTAAATAAGGTACCTAGGCTGCTGGGTTATTTTACATCCCCCACACATACCATTATCCAGTGCCAAGGTATTTCAAGGGATTTTTCTTGCAGCTTGTAAAGGCTGCCATTTGCTGAGTCACATTTGGAAAAAAATATGTATTTGCAATTGCACTGGGTTTCCATTTGGATGCTTACACTCAGTCAATAAAGCCATCATCTGCAAAAAATAATGCAGAGGAAAAATAGAGACAAAACAGCAACTAAGCTGTTCTCTCAGGAGTTATTCACTTTTGCTGTGTATTATTTATTATGCAAATAACCATCCGTAAAGCAAAGGCTTTGCATTTAGGGCACAAAAGGAAAATATCCCTGTGAAAAATTAGCTAATATGTCTGTGAGTTATGTGTGATATAAAGAAGAATTATGGTAATGATAGGAAGGAGTTATGGAAACCCATGGGACCAGACCCTTCACTAGTGCAAATCATCGTGGCTTTCTTGAAGTCAATGCAATTGAGCAACTTAAGCCAAGCTGAGGATTTGTCTTTTCAAAACCAGGGCAGTTAATGTGGAAAACAAGGCTTTTAGGAACGAGAGCCCTCCAGGCAACGAATGTGTCGTTGGGCTAAGAGGAGAGAGCAGGAAAACGAAGTGCAGCAGGCCATCCAAACCAGCCAACAGTCCTCAACTGCGCGCCCATACAGGCAAGGGGGTGACCTGGGGCACGGCAGGTGCAGAAGGGGATACCAAAGAGATGCAAAGGAGCCCATGCAACAGGCCCTGGAGTCAAGTATGAAGGGAAATGATGAGACAGCCTGAGCCAGGTTTTCGAAACTGCTTGGCTCCCACCTCGGTATCAGACTTGGGGGTCAGATTTGCACGACAGCCGAACACACCGGGTGCAGAGCTCCTTCAAAAAACAAAACACCTGGTCCAAATCATAGTCTGGGCCCATGCTTCCCTTTCAGGCCGAGCCTGCTCTGTAGAAAGGCAAGACTTGCATCTTCGGTGCAGCTCCTCCACGGTATGCATACCTGCCTTCACTTCGATTGCCTTTTTTTGCTCGCCTCCAGCCCTCTGTTGAGTCTTAATAAATCTGGTTTGTAATTAGACCAAACTAGCCTCTTCCGCCCGCTTGGGAATCACAGACAGACCTTTCCAAAACGGCAACGATAAAGAGATAATATCTGGAACCTACCCTGGCCAAAGAGGCATGGTACAAAGAGCTCTGGTCCTTCAGATGCATTGCTTTATAAGGCTGCAGTTCCCCAGACGCATGGGAGACACCCAATAATCCCAGAAGAGACCAGTGCATTAAAGCATCATGTAGGGAAAAAGCCACCATCTCTTAAACCTCTGAGCAGAGGCCTCCAGAGGTGGGACTGAGAAGATATTCGATAGTTCAGTATGTATCTACCTCTTCAGCAATTTAAAGCTTCTTTGAAGAGAGTTTCAGAACTTGCCGTTATGAAACGTGCATTATTGGACATTCATTAAAATAGTATGTCACAGCTTCCCTACATCTGCACTGATCAGGAGGATGTCATGGAGCCTTCAGAATGTTTTTTGAATTTGTATAGAGGGTTAAAAGACTTTTTCAATATATTCGAAGGCTTTATCGTGGCAGAGTAACGCACCACCTTGCAGATCCATGAAGGAACCGTCCGTGAGATCAGCACAGACTCAGGACAAAATGGATGAATGAAATAAAGCTTCAGAAACCTGAGCAGGGATCAGGAGACCCATCTCAGGATCCCTATTCACTACACAGAGGGAAACAGGACACACAATGTAGTGTCCTAGTCCAGGACAGGGTCTGTCCTAGCGGACACGGTCACGCTACTGGCAAAAATGGGCTCCCTTGCTGAGCATTCAACAGAGAAACCTGGGAGAGAACAGGCCTGGAGGCAGAGCACCCTCGCTGCCATAATGCTTAATCCTCCAGGATGGTCCTGGGCAAAAAAATTGAGATAGTCTGGGAAAGCCTGATTGACCACTTCTGCTAAACTCTGGATAGGCTATAGACTGGAGTCTCCAGGAAGCTCAGCCAGAGCATCCTTCACCAGCCGCAGGTGAAAACCAGTTAAGTCAAGCGTGAAGAGATGGGCCCCAGTGGGAGCAGCTCAATCCAGCTCCAAAGCTTCAGGGCATTAAGATCTGGGGGTGAGGTTCAAGCTGCGTTTTTGGAAGTGGGTGATAGCATAGACGCTCCTGTGATTTTCACTCCGAAGGCTGCCAGAGGTGCAAATATTATTCCTTTCTGAAAATCACTTGGACAATAGACCACTGGGTGTGCATTACCCCTCCCACCACTGCCCTCCGCTCCACGCCGAACAAGGCAAAAACTCCCAAGACCTCATATTTGCTCTTTCTCCTGGTTAGTCTCCATCCTCCAGCGACTCTGCTCGGAGCCCAGGGTAAGGCGTTCCGCTAAAGAGACAAAAAGTCGATTCACGCGGTAATTGGAAAGCTTGCCCCTTAACCACGTGTGAAAAATTACACGGTAATGCTGCAGGAGCAGTGGAAACAAGCTGCATGTCCAATGGCATTTTTGTTTTTTTTTTTACATTCATCTTGTTTCAATCATTGAAACAAGTGAAAAAAAGCAATCAAAAGGCATGAGCGAGCGTCAGCTAGCCCCAACTCCCTTAGGGACGAACCCTGGGAAGGATGGATGGCACTGGGCAGAGACGGATCCCACCTGGGACAAACCTGGGAGTTGTCCAGTGCTGCATCTAAGCAAGGACCTGATCCTGAACCCTTCTCCTGAAAGGTTCCCTGGTGGGGATGGGGCATCAAAGCAGAGACTATGAATCAAGAGTGCCCACCTGCCTCCCCTGAATGCACCGGCACTCTGCTGACGGGAAATACAAAGGCAGTCATGGCCTCAGGAAGGATTGCTGGTGACAGACTGGTTATGACAGCTGCCAAGTTACTGTTCCTTACTGTGAACCCCAACAACAGAAGGAAACCGAACACGGGTTGGTTCGGTGTTCTTCTTTAATACTGCCGGTTTGGAGCGTGTTTCTCCGCTGCAGAGAACTTTCTCTGACAATTTCTTTTCATTGAAGCAGAATGGATAGCTCCCCCCTCACCCATCTTTTGCATTTCTTGGCCATAAGAAACATTTCAAAAGCAATTAAAGAATCCTAGCAGCAAAAGTCCCCTGCTTTATCTACAATCCTGTACAACGTGGCCCCAACGCTGCAGTCATCACTCAGCTGGGCCTATGCAAATAACTTCACAGCGGGCGCGTCTACATGAGATGCTTTACTGTGCATTAAACTAATCGAACGAACAGTAAAGCATCACTGTCTACATGTGCACGGTATTTGCTATGCAGCAAGTTAGTCTACTCAGCGGTTTGCTAGTACCTGTAGGTACAGGTAGTAGATTAACCGCACAGTAGCTATTGAGCAGTAGCACACGTGCAGATGCTGCACCTGCAGCTGCACAGCTCTCCCAGCCCTGTGCACATCTGCAGGGGGGCTGGACCCGATGGTCTGTAAGGTCCCTTCCAGCCCCTAACAACTATTCACAGATTCACAGATGTTAGGGTTGGAAGGGACCTCAATAGATCATCTCGTCCAACCCCCTGCATAGTGGGGGGTCGGACTATGAAACTATGAAGCTATGAAACATCAGGACCAGCCCTTGTGGCCCCTGCCAGCCTCCGGGCTGGCACCTGGGGAAGCCTGGAGCTCCCCTTAGCTGGTGCAGGGGGGGCAGAGCAGGGCAGAAGAAGCCCTGGACCAGGCTGCTCCCGTTGGGTGCAAATCTGTGCCCAACAGGGCGCACGTGTAGACATGTTCCTGGTGCAATTTACTGTCCCTTATTTTACTGCACGGTAATCTTACTGTGCATTAATTGCACATGTAGACACACCAGTATCCCCAAATATCCCCCAAAATGCTGCCAGTGAATTCATTTCAACAACTTCCGGGACCCTATTTTACTTGCCCGAAATGTTTGATGGGCCAAGCTGTGTCTGCAGGTGTATTTGTAAATGTAAATGTCCACATGAGAAACCGAAACGGTTACAGTCATCCAAGCAGGGAGCAGAAACGATATCACGAGACTGACTGACCTGTCGCTGAATACAGCAGTGAGAGAGAGAGAAAGCTCGCTGGAGCAGACCCACAAGATGACCTGTCCTCCGGAGAGGGTCTGAATTGCAATGCTTGGGCTACCTGTACTATCCTCTCTCAGTGTTTGTACCAAGATGATTGTCAATGCCCAGCGAGTTACACTTCGACAAGCATCCCTCTTCATGTCACAGAGCTATGACACTACCTCTGAGGAAGACTGTAACATAAACACCTTATAAATGCCAGCAGCAGTCCTGCAAAAACCAGTCTTATCCTTAAGTGCCTGGGAAGGAGCACTTAGACGAAGCTCTGCAAGGTCTTACTCAGCATGAGAGTTGTAGTGCAAGATTTTAAGAACGCCACTTCCCAACAATTCCAAAATTTCAGGGCATTCCCTATACCTTGAGCAGAGCCCTACAGATTTGGGTGGAAACCAGAAAGGGGTACACAAGGGAGCATGTTTGCCTCTGGTTAGCAGACAAAGCAGCTCTGAGCCGGTGCCCACAGCTAAAAGATCCAGTCAAAGTAGCTGTTTGCGGTTTTGAACTCGAAAGCTTGCTTAATAATTATTTTCCAGCTATTTGGGTTGGTCTAATAAAAGATATCAGATTCACCCAAGGAACCTTGTCTGCCTGTGTCTCAGCTGACACTCCTTATTATGACTTATCTCCCAAGCAGGAGGGATGGTGGGAGGATGAGGAAGGAAAGGATGACACACACTGTTCCTGGTAGGGGAGAGAGAGAAAAGGGAACCAAAACCCCCTACAATGGGGGAGGGGGGAGAATGAAATGGGGGGCACGAGGGAGAAACAGGAAGGATAAGGAGCACATAGAGCCCGTAACAGGAGGAAGGCAGGGACACGTAGGGAAAGGGGACGCGGGGAGTGTCTGAAATGCAGGACAACGAGAGGGTGATGCACGGAGGGAAGAGCAGGGTGCAAGGCGCTCCGTGTACACACCAGCAAAGCATGCAGCCCCCCGTGCCTGCATGCCCCCCTAAGCGTTAAGCATTACTGCACTAATGAGCCTCGTTCCCTTTGCTGCGGATGCGAGGGTGATCTGCACTAATTACTCTCCCCTGACATCTGAGAACATAATCGGGGGACGGCGACATTCCACCGCCTCCTCACCCAGGCAGAGGTCAAAGGCTTGCCAGCAGGGACTGCAAACGGATTCAGCTGGCTAAGTAATTAATTAGAGGAGAAGGCCAATCATATCAGATTGTCACCTCCAGCGTGCCCACGACGGCCGGCCGTCAGCTCTGTACCCAGGCTCACACCCACTGCGACTTCTGAACGGCTCTCGCGGGGGGCGCCTAGCAGAGATACAGAACCGGGGAGGATGCTCCTGATCTACTCCAGGAAAACGGGTGTAACTCAGCTTTTGCAGCTGATCGGTCAGCCTGGGATCCTTCTGCTATCGCTTGGGATGGCACCACAGCGAGACCATTTTCAGGCCACGTTTCTGAGGTTTTAGTTTTAGCTACCTCGAACCGTGCTGATACTACTCGTAGCTGGATCTGCCCAGGACAGATCAGACCGCGTATTCTCAGCACAGGCTGTGGACGTCTCAGCGACGGCACCCTTTGCTGTGTGGTACCATCATCAGCCCTAACGTGTGAAGGAACCTCTCTGACAGCAGAAAAGGGAGGTCCAGGAGCTTATGGGCAAGGGTTAGCTGCATCTGCAAAGCAAGAGGCAGCTCCCCCCTGCACACTGCACCCCGGTGCTGCCGACTACTGCGAGGACGCTGCTAATTTGTGATGCAGCCGTTAGAAAGATGCTACAGCAGTTGCCAGAAGTAGGGTGACCATACGTCCGGGTCTTCCTGGACACGTCCTCTGATCTTTTTTGGCCTTTTTTTTGCAATCTGAATGAACGTCTGAGACTTTGCGCTGCCGGCGGGAGCAGGGGGAGGGCAATTGGAGGCAGCGGGCACCATGTGCCTCCCCACGTGCACTGGGGGCAGCTGTCCAGGCAGGGCCAAAGTGAGGGGGAGCAGCAGAGATGGGGGCTGTGGGTCAGGAGAGAGGGGCACCAGCACAGTCCAGGGGGGCAAGGCACTGTGAGTCGGGAGTGCGGGGCAGCAGCAGGGACGAGGGGTTGCAGGTTGGGAGTGAGGTGTCCCCCCAACAGGCGTCCTCTTTTTTGGGGACTGGAAACATGGGAACCCTGCAGAAGTCCTGCAGTTTGCAGGAAGGAAAGCTGCCGTACGCTTTGCTTGTCTTTAAAGTGCTTGCTTCTGTGCTGGTTCAGCATGCGCCGACAGCCGCTGCACCTCCATCCAACCCTCTTCGTTAGGGGAAGGAGCAATGAGAGCAAGACGGATGGTGGGTGACAACACCATGCCTCCCAAGCCTTTAACCCATCTCTGGAATTAAAATGGGACTGAACCTGTCTTTCCGTCCCCAATTGTGCAGACGGGCAGGGCGCCAGCCACAGCTTCATACATTTTCCTGCAGCCGAAGCCAGAAGATGTACCAAAATACATCAGAGCAGCTGCGCAGCTTGTTAGACGTGACAGGTGCACGCCATTGACGCCATATGACTTTGAGGCCCAGGTAACCTGCCGCCTAGAAATATGCATGCAGCTGGAGGTAACGGAGGCAGAGAGAGTGAGTTATAACCCTGTGCTCTTCTCCGTTTTATCCCACGCTTGTTCAGCACTCCTTGCAGCACAAGCCTGGGGACAAGTGCTGCTGCAGAATCAGCAAAGTGAGAATAAGAGGCAATTCAATATACTGCCAAGAGAATAAGGCAAAGGATCAAATTGGGATTTGTCTTGGCTTTGATCAGCACCCAGAGCGCTGACAGGCCTAACTTCAGCTGATAACCTTGTGTCATGAACTACAGTC
Organism: Alligator mississippiensis; assembly: GCF_030867095.1. Classification (NCBI taxonomy): domain Eukaryota; kingdom Metazoa; phylum Chordata; order Crocodylia; family Alligatoridae; genus Alligator; species Alligator mississippiensis. The sequence continues at coordinate 98,564,997 of NC_081829.1, forward strand.
TCCCCTTGAAAAGCCTTGGTCCTTTCTCAGCCCCGAGTCGTCCCCTAGGCACCAAGCACTAAGTTTATCCCTCAGTGAAATTAGGCGTCTACCTAAAGCCCCTGCCACGTTACACACACTACACAATTAACTGGTGAATCACGAAATACATTTAGAATCAGAGAAAATGAGGGTGGGAAAGGACCTCAGGGGGTCCCATCTAGTGCAACCCCCTGCTCCAAGCAGGACCAGCCCCAACTGCATCATCCCAGCCAAGGCTTTGTTGAGCCAGGTCTTAAACACCTCCAAGGATGGAGATCCCCCCACCTCTCTGGTAGCCTGTTCCTTTACCACCCTCCTTGTGGGAAAGTTTTTCCTAATATCCAATCTAAACCCCTTTGCTGCAGCTTGAGCCCATTGCTCCTTCTTCTGTCATCTCTCACCACTGAGAACAGCCCAGCTCCACACGTGCAAACCAGTTATCACGCCATAAAAATGTCCATCCAGCTATCAAAAGAGCCAACCAGCTACAAAGTGAGCGCTCGAAAATGCGTAGCCATTTTATAACTGGTCTCTATCCAGTTTTAATGTGAACGTGTGGCAGGGCCCTACCGGTGAGTTTGATCCCAGGAAAGGAGGGATGAGCAATGAACTTGTCTGAGGAGGATCTTTATAGAAGTTGGGCAGCTCTGCCTTTTCAGCTCTTTGCGATGGACAAAGAAGAGCCTCGTCTCCCTGCAATGGACCTTATATCTATAGTTCTCTCTATATCTAGATATATAGATATCTCTCTGTATATAGCAGGGACCTTGTCTCCCTGCAATGGACCTTATCTCTCTTTCTCTCTCTCTCTCTGTATATATATCTTTATATAGAGCAAGAGATATAGATCTCTATATAGATATATATACATCACTCTCTATCTATATACATATATATAGATAGAGAGAGAGAGAGAGATAAGGTCCATTGCAGGGAGACAAGGTCCCTGATATATATAGAGAGATATTGATATATCTATATATAGAACCTCATCTCCCTGCAATGGACCTTCTTTCTCTCTCCCTATATATATATATATATATATATATATATATATATATATATATATATATATACACACACACACACACCTCGTATATATATATAGATATATATAGATATTTATAGATATATATATCTGAGAGAAAGATAAGGTCCATTGCAGAGAGACGAGGTTCTTCTTGTCTATAGCTAGTTAGATAGATGGATAGATAGATATAGACAAGAAGAACCTCATCTCCCTCCAATGGACCTTATATCTATATCTCTCTATAGATCTCTATCTATCTAGCTATCTATCTAGCTATCTATCTATCTATCTATCTATCTAGATAGATAGATAGATAGCTAGATAGATAGATAGATAGATAGATAGTGTGTTATATGTATATAAAGTGTTTTCATTTCTTTCCTGCTAATTTTCAACCTCAAAAATATCCGGAGCATTATGACTCGTGGTTTTGGTTGCATTGCAAGGCATCCGAAGTGTCTGCCAGGATCTGTATTCTGAGTTTTCCTGCCATAATTGAAGGTTTTTGTTGCATGGCTGCCTTCCTGAGGGGGAAAGGAACCTGGCCAAGCTGAGCTGTCCGAGCAGGTCGAGTACAGCACCTTATAATGAGGGCACATAGTATGACGGGGTGCCGGTCAGGGTTATAGGACCTATAACATGCAAGGTCAGCAAGAGCCTTACCGCCCGCTGGGAGGTGCAGAGAGGACACGCCGGTCAAGTCTGTCCTGTTCAGACACCTGAGCGTCACCGCACCCTGGTCCTGTTAGGTGACCGGTCCTACATACGCACAACTTCTGTCACCCATACTGTTCATCTCAGCCACATTTTAACAATACAGAAAAATACAGCAGATCCACAGCTTATCTGAACCCTATGGGAACATCCCTGCTCATATATGGGAAATATTCAGAGATATCGGACATATACTATACAAAAAAGCAGCGAAAAAGAGCATAAAAATGAAAAACACATGCAATGGTCCAGGCACGTTACAAAACTTAGTACCTGTGCAAGCATTAGCTTTTTTGCTTTTGATTTATCCAAGTGTTTATATCCGTCGAGTTCAGATAAATGAGGGTCTACTTTATTTGCAAGTACTGTCAAACGGTAACTCAACAGGTCTCCCAGCGTGCTGGTAGTTTCCCAGTACCTACCCTCCTTGGGGCACCGCTCCTTGGTCTACAAGAGCATCTGTCTGAAGTCCTTTTGCCCTGAGACTGTCTCCATATTTTAACAGTGACATTGCTTCTCCAAAACAAGCAATATTCGTTGAACACAAAGAGGTATTAAGTAAAACAAACAACAACAATAAAAAGGCTTTGACCAATCAGCTTAAAAACCTCCCCTCGCCCCAAATCTCTCAGCTTTCACTCCCATGAGGTTCCCAATTTCATTACTTCTTCAGATACTGTTTAACCTTCCACAATAAGTAAGACTGCAATATCAAACAGAAAATCCAATTAGATTTAAACGCCTGAAAATGCTCAGGCCTCCTTTATCCATCACAAAGCAGCAAAAAAGGGGGTGGGAGGATGGAGGCAGAAGGAAGGTGATTTGTTTTCTTCCCCCTTTTGAAAGTCACCTGCAAGACAAAGGGCAAACAGCCATGTCTTGCTACCATGCGCAGGGACACACAGGTCTGCGGTCCCAAACATGACCCATGGGCCAGATACAGCCCACAAAGCTGCTCCATGCAGCCCGCTGGCCTACTGATGGGCCAGGGACTTTTAGGATGCGGATGGCGGTCAGCTGGCATCAGAGAAGGAGGGTGGAAGGGAGCTCAGGAGGTCACATCCAGTCCAACCCCCTGCTCCAAGCAGGACCAGCCCCAACTATATCACCCCAGCCAAGACTGTCTAGCCGGGTCTGCAAAACCTCCAAGGATGAGGACTCCACAACCTCTCTGGGTAACCTCTCCTAGTGCTTCACCCCTCTCCCAGTGAGGTTTTTCCTAATATCCACCGTCAATGCCCCTTGACCATTGCTCCTTGCCCAAATCCCCAGACCCAAGGCAGGTGCCTGTGCAAGGCACAGGGAGAAGCAAATGCCTAAGAAGGGTATTTCCAGAGCCAACACCCTGAGAAGGGGCTGCCTGCACCAGCTGCCAGCCTACGCCGGTGCTATTTGCAAGGCAAGCTGCTGAAACCCTCCACCAAGCAGAGATGTTTGAAAATGCTCCACGCTAAGGACAGATCCAATGTCGGGGCCCAGCAGAAGAACCTGGAGAAAATGGAAGTATTATTTATTACACCCAGGTTATTTATTACACCCAGTTTATTACACCCAGGCCCGGTCACCTCTGCCAGGGGCCGGCTGTTGCCACCCAGCTGGGACATTTCTGCACATAGCAAGAATCAGCCCAGGCTTGTCGCTCTGCCGGTGTCGGGGTTTTCAAGAACGGGCTCTTAGGGGCTCTTCCCACAACTGCGCTGACACTGCCTCAGTCCACGGCCAGTGCTTGGTGTCCAGGAGGAGGCAATAATGCGTTCAATACACCAAGCCAACGATGGGCAATACAACCCATAGGAAGGCAGAGAAATCCGGCGTCAAAAGTTGACACCCTGAAGAACGATCTCACTTGGCAGTTCAGTTCCCAACGACGTTTGCTAACATTTTCCTTGTTCCTAAAATTGCATGCGAAGAACCCGTGCCAACGGCTTCCCGAGACACCAGGCTGCTGCCCTTAAAAGGACTTTCCCATTGGCCCTTTTGACAAGACTGCCTGTCCACTGCAAAATATAATACCGCAGCAATACCCAAGGGCTCCACCAAGCGTCAGCACCCCCTGCACAAACACGCGGGACACCGCGCTCTCTCTGTACGGTCCCGTCCAGCAAATGAGCTCACATTGCTGGCTGATATGAACACCAGCACATGGGCCACTTTTTTGTTTTCATTTATATAAGCCTTTTCAAGCCCCGCAGGCTCCAGGTTGGGGCCGGCCGTATCGGTACCCGGTACTTACCACCGTACGTCAACATATAAAGACCATCGTAGGCTAGTAACCTGACTTCAACAGGGGATGGGGGGGAAGGCATTTAATGAAAGTCTGGCGCGAAGGTGACGAAAGCCCCGGGGATCTCATTGTTAAGACACAAAACCAAGAGTCAAAAGACTCGAGCTCAGTTTCCAGCGAGGGGATTAAATGTGCAGAGCTGGAACGAGCCTCGTTTGCGGGACAGAGATGATAAATTCGGGGGAAAAAAACGAGTGGACAGCCTCTGATGAAAGGGGCTCCATAAGTGCATATATGGCTCTTCCAGAGAGCTTAACAGATGACCTATCCAAGTGCAGAGCAGCAACAGCTGCAGTCAGAGACGCTTGACCATATATCATAGACCCTATACTGCCGGCAGCCAAGGAGAATTTTCCTTACTTCAAGTCCAGGAGGCCTGTGCTTTTGGCAAAGGAGAGTCATACTTTTACTCCAACGGTTGCCATGATTTTTTGTGTCCCCGGGGCGTGCATAACGCAACGGTGCAATACTTCGGTGGGCATCCATTAGCTACTACATTATTACTGAACTCACCAGCGACGATGCCCTCCTATTCCCCTCGCCCCCACCCCAGCATCGTGAAATTAAGACAGCAGCCCGCTCGCCGAGGAATTTTCCTGGTAACCAAATCCTTGCAGCTTTCTGGGCAAGGATGCTTCGACCGCCGTGTCGAAAGCAAAAGGAAATCCTTGTTACTGCTCTCAGCAAAAGCGTTCTGCACGTTGAAATCGGACCTGGGCCTTAAAACTGCAGGCAAGACATCTCAAGGGTTACAAAAGGATCCCGCAAATATGAAACAGCGAGCGAGGACTGGAATCGGCTTCTAGAAAGAAAGGCAGAAATCCATGCCAAATGGAAACACGTTGAGCATAATTTATAATGAACGCGTAAAAAGTCATCCGACGCATGGGCTCTCAAATGAGAATAAACAGTCACCCTCCAATAAGGACATGCACAGATAAGCTAAGTATCTGCAAATAGGCTGAACTTCCAGTGACCTTCGCTGAAAGAGCTGGTCGTCCCGAAATGTCACCGCCGCCTTAGCAGGAAGGGACGGGCTGGAAACGTTGCAAAGCTAAACGGGAATTCAGCGCACGTTAGCCTCTTGCATGCAATGCTGCAGCCCTCTTTGAGAAATTAGCATCAGTGATTACAAAAAAATGACATAAAAAAACCCCAAAAGGTAAAAGTTAACCCCTTCAGCAGGCTCTGATGGCCATGGAGGAGCCCAGGAGGCAACCGACTGGACGGTCAGCATGGAAAAGCACTGGCGAGCATCGAAAAGTCGACTTTTAGGTTGTACATGGGCTGGCTTTTAAATAGTATTTGGGGCCAAATTCTGACCTTGGTGCCACGCGTGCAATCCCTCCCTCCCTGATGAACTGTGCAGCGTCTGGTAGACCACCGTCGCCCACTGAAAATGCAGCGGTGTAACACTCTCGCAGAAGTGTCAAGCATTCGAGCAAGCAGGAGGCTTTGAAAACGTCCAGATACGTCCAAAGAGCCTTTTCTGTGCAACCTGGCCGCCACCCCCAGGTGCTCGGACACAGGCGCTGTGCAAAAATTGAGAGTTCGGGACCTCAGGGACCAACGCGGGGCCTCTGACAAAGTCAGCTGTCGCTTATGAAAGCTCCTCTCCGAATTAGCAGTCTCACCTGCAGGTCAGATGAGTGGAGCCAGGTGTGTCCGTGGTCCGAATCCAGCACACGGTGCTGGCCCGGCTAACACGGCCGCTCAGAAATGGCCTGGCCAGGGCCCAATCCTGCATGGCTGGGTCTGGCTGCAGCTGGGCCATTCCTGAGCAACAGCGCTGGGCCCTGGCTCGACCCCGCCGCATGGGGATGAAGCCCGATCCCGCTGTACGGGGATGATCCGGACACAAGGAGCTTGGAAATTTGGCAGCAGGGGAGCAGCGGGGGGCACTAATTGCCACCGCTCCCCCCAACTTTCCAGACCCGCGGGCTGGATTATGTGGCTCTGCAGGCTGGGGGTTGAGCATCCCTGGTCCACGCTGCCTTCTTCACCAACCTCTGCCTCAGAAGTTATTTAGCTCAGGAGAGAGTTGATCTAGACAGCCCCTTTACACTGTATAAACAGAAAGGGATGTTATATCGTTTCGATCTGGAATCCCATTTTTCAACACCCAAACCTGTCAGGGCTAGGAATGATAAAGCCGCACTTTACACCACCGCCAGCTGAGCACACGCATTAGCTAATTAGCTCTGACAACCGCCCGTATGCGGTAACCGAGTACCCGCATTGCACAAATGAGGGACCGGAGATACGCAGCCAGAGCCTGATCCTGTACAGTGCTGAGCCCGCGGACGACGGCGCTCAGAGCACGGTGTGGCGCTGACCGCACTGAACTGACCGAGGCAATAAAACAAATTAGTAGCAAAGCCAAGAGCCGATCCAGCGAACGCCTGGCTCCTAGCCGTTTGCTCGGTCCAGGAGGCCGCGCGGCTTCTCCGGGGGCTTGTAGCCAAAAGCATAAAAGGCAAATCCTCGACAGGCAAAAAAAAAAAGCACTCACCCAACTGCCCATCATCATCACCACCATCGTGCAAAGCAGTGAAACGTGGCTGTCCCGGGGAGGATCTCGAGCGTCTCTTGCCAGGTCCTTGAGCTTCCAAGAGTCCCTGCATTTTCCTCTGGAAGCATTGCCACCTTAAACAAATTGGCCCGCTTGTTCTGGAGATGCGAGCACAACTCCAAGCTGCTAAGTAAACGTCAAAAAGATTTTGACTAAACTAGGAAGAAAAATGGTTAGAAACCGCAGTTATGCAATTAGCAGAAAACCTCAAAGGCTGCATGTTTGGATAAGAAGGGAGATTTGGACGGGATTGCCAACATGCAGAGGCGAACGGCCCAGATCCTGGATGTGTTTACACCAGCGGATGTTTGGAACAAGCCCGCCGAGGCCGACGGGATTACGCTCCGTTGTCGCTTTTCTCCGTCCCTTCCCTCTCTCCAACAGGGAAGAGCGGGAATTGTCTCCGACACACATGCGCATGCGTGCTGCCGAAAACACGAAGGGCACGTCCAGACGAGCATGGTTGTGCGGTAGGTATGTGGCACGGCCAACGCCATGTGCCGCACAGTCCGGGGTTCTCCGCGCTGCCCGAGAGTGCGCTGCGCTGGATTTTCTTCCTGCAGGGTTTTCGACCGGGGTTAAAAAAACCCACGGAAAACCTGGTGCAATGCACGCTTGGCCAGCACGCGCTGCTGAAAAGCGGAGCTGTGCCGCGGCTGCCAACCTGGAGCTGCAGCCCTGGGAGGCCCCAGGACCCTAGGTAAGGCTGCTGGGGCCACCCCCAGCCTCCCCTACCCCACCCGGGGCAACTTGCCACATGCCTAAGTGTGCGTGGCACAAGCATTTTGCAGGGACAAGTAGCGGTGGTGCAAGGTGCCCTGACACTACTTGTCCCTGGGGATCCAAACGTCCACGCACGTCTGGATGCACCCAAAGAGGCTTTAAAAACGTTATCCTAGTCATTCAGGCCCGGTTTCTGGATCCGCTCACACCACTGTAACATAACTGGGTCAGCTCTTTTAGCCTTATTGCAAGTAACTGGAAAGCTGGGGTGACCGAGCAGCTGGACAAACCCAGATGTGGAGATCCCTCCCTCCCAAACATCAGCTGAGATGGGTGCGGGAAGCAGGTACCACGCCGGGGGCTCTAGGATAGCCACAGACAGCAAAACGCGGTGTACCAGCAAGTCGCAAATGGCTCCTGTGAAATCCTCCTGCCTACATTTACTAGATGCATTTGAGGATTCAATCGACTGGCTTCCAGCTAACGACAGCGGGTGATTAGCAACAAAACCTCAAAGCCCGAACTCCCCTGAAAACGATGGAGAGCGACGCTCGTCGCACAGCCATACAAATCAGAAGTTATTCTACCAGTGGCATAAACAAGATCGCGGGCGGGTGTCGTGGGTTTTTAGGTCTGACCCCAACTCTGGACCAACTCCATAGCAGCGTCCGTGATTCTGCATGAGAATATCAGAGCATGCTAACACGCCATGGGCGAAGCGGAGAGATACGGGCATCTTAATGTCCGGTCCCAGCAACCATCCCTTGTGCCTTGGGGGCAGTTGTGTCTAGGAAGGGAAGACTTGCATTTATTTGATCCTCAAAGCAAGAGCCTGAAACAAAACGAGGCTCAGGTTAAAAATATTCACAGCCAAACCGAGAACAAGGTGAACGTTCGTTCCCGTGATGTCAGGCTCCCCAGGGAGCCAGGTGAGATTTGTGCAAACGTTTCCTTGGATATTTTTGCTGCCTCGGGTTCGATTTTACACCTGCGCAAAATGCATCTGAGGAGGTTGAAGTGCCTCAAATGCAGGGGCAAAGCCAGGAATAAAACACAGAGCTGCACAAAACCCTGGAGTCAAGGTATGCATGCATTTGGGTAACCGGAGTACGGAGAAGACTGTAATCCAGCCCTGGATGAGGGGAGAGGAACATGAGCAAGAGGTCCAGTTCACCCGGGCTCCGGTTACCTGCGATTATACTTGTTCAACACCTGCATTAGAGGACTGTTGAGAGGCTCGTTGGTATGTATGCAAAGTGCACCGAGATCCTTGCATGGACACGCTCTAGAGAAAACACATGCCCGTTTTACGACTTGGAGTCAATATGCGCCTTTCCAGAGACGGGCACAACCCAGCTGTCCCACCCCAGACCCGCAAACCCTGGGAATGTTCAGGATCAGACCCAAATGTTTGCAACTTGGGGCCAACCACTCATTTCCAATACAGCTCCAGGGCCAAACACCGTCACTCGGGCATTTCCCTCTTCGAATGGCAGCTTCACTGGTGAAAAAAAAATCCTCAACAGAGAAAAATGCTTCCCGGGGACGACTGTCCTGTTGGGGTTGTTAAACATGAAGTAAACCGGCCTAAGCTCTCCTGGCACAGGCTGGGGTTTTGCACGCTGCTATGACTCAATTAAGGAGGCAGCTCTTTTTTGGAGAAAGGCTTGGGTTTCTTGTCATTCAGAGGACTATCAGCAAATCTCTGGCCGAGACTAGAAATTGTGGGGGGTTTCACGTTTTGCATTTTGCACTTGCTAATCAGTAGCAGAAGCTCAGTAGTTGACTAATAAAATATTGCATCCTTAACCCAAAAAATGCTGCCGGCGTTCCAGGTTTTTGGTCCTAACACGGGCTCTGGTTTGAGGAGGGGGCAAGCGTCCCCTCCTGAAGCCTTCCCTCCCTCCTTCCCACTCGATTAGTTGAGTCTGCTCCGACGCGGCAGATCTCCGGCACGTCGCAGGACAAAAAGGCACGTGTATAAATGCGGCCCCCCCGGCTCCAGAAACATTTCTATTGCCTAGACAGGCCCAAACCTTCATGCCTCGGAGCCTGGTATGGCTGGGACTCTAGACCCACCTCGACGCCAGCCCCCATCACCCCTGCCAACAGTAGGCTCCTCTTTCTGGGCAAAATAGGGCTTTCCCCAAAAGGTGACCAAGTTTGAGGAGGGACGAGAAAAATGGGAAGGGATGACAACAAACACCTCTGAATTTAAAAATGTCCATGGGAACACCTCGCCCTCCTGTCCCCCCCAGGCCCACTCTCCTATTGCCTTTGAACGGCCTAGTGAAAGCTGCAGGACCGAGCTGTTCAGAGCCGCGTGTTACACGTCATTCACATGCAATCAGCAGCAGCAGGGAGGGAAGGCTTTGATACATCTCCAAATATCAAGTGTTCTCGATGCTAAAGATGCTGGCAGCGACCCACAGAACTGAGCAGCTCCGCCTCTTGAATGCAGTTTATCTTCAGTCATGCCCAAAAGAAGAGCTAGCTGTTCTCCCCCATTACACAAGCCTAGGACCCGCGTCCCCAGAGACAATCAGGCACAAAAATGCCTGAGAGCATTTGGGGCTAAGTGGCTTGCCCAAGGTCACACAACGAGTCGGTGGCAGAGCAGAGCACTGAGCTCAGCTGTCTCCGGTGCCAGGTCAGCACTCGAGCCACTGCAGCAGCCTCCTTCACCGCAGCGGTTCCTATTCTACTTCGAGCCAAAGAGCTTCTTCTTTTCTTTTTTTTTAAACAACGGTAAAAGCTAAAAATGTAAATACATCACAAACCAAAGATGCTGAGCTGTGCTGGATTTGCAGCAAATTCTCCATTTGGGGAATGGCAAGGAACAAAGGGCTTTGCCCATCAATGATATTTTCCTGACAGTAAAGCCGGTGTATTTCTACAAGAAACTTCTGCAGGGTCTAAAGAGCTAACAGAAAATAAGATTAATTAGTTTGTAAAGCACTTTAAATGGTAAGGCAAAGCACTCAGAGCTCAGATTAAGCAGCCGCACACGACAGTAGTTGAGCGCAGATATCTGCTCTTTGTAGGGGGTGTACTCAATAAAAGGTTGTAAGACTGATCATAGATCCTGGGCTCTTCCCTGTGCACCTGGATCCTCCGTTGTTTCTACAGTGGCCTTTCACACCTGTGTTTGGCCTTTCTCCCAATACAAATAGCCTGCGAAGCAGGTGACAGCAGGTGAGGTGCATACCACCTGCCTGGGAGCTGATCGTAATGCTACAAAGAGGATTTGACTTCACATGAGTGAAGAAAACCCCAGTTACGCCTGCTGCTCCGCCACACGGTCTTCATTTTTGCTTTTCTTGCAATATTAATCTCTATTCAATTCCCCAGCGCTGTCAGCCCTCGGGAACCTGCTCTTCAGAAGTGAAGCAGCCAGCCCAACAAAGAGCTGTGGTCAGATGCTTTCCAGAACCGAACAACAAATGTGGGAAGTGTTTTGTGATGTGAACTGAACTAGCTTCACGACTGCGAGCAAGACGTGATGCCAACCCCACCAGAGGTAACTAAACACGCAGGCTGGCCTGTCAGCTTGATTGCAATCCTACGGGCACCTGGAAAGCTCCCTGGCTCTCCGAGAGGGTTTCTGGAAGCTGCTGGGTGTTCATCACTCTTGCAAATTTGTTCAATTATTTAGGAGCTTAAATATGCCTAAGGAACAGCACTTGAGGCTCCCATTTTATTGAGCCACCAAGTCTGCAAACACCCCCATCCAAAGCCTGGACAGAGCTTTGGGAAAAGAAAAGAGATCGTGCCCCTGGGATGCCCATCCCAGGTTTTACGTGGAGGCAAGTCCTTTCTTTGGCACTGCATTGTTCAGGCTCTGCGCCCAAACCCGCTGGGGGTCAGTGCACCCACTTCAATGGGCTCCGATCAGGCCTGCAGTGCAGAATGATTGGTGGCACGCTCAGAAGGAGGCCTCGATAACAAGCCCCGGCACCTTGAATCTAGACGTGTCGCCACTAATTGAGACGCGGCAATCCCCTGCATTAGGAAGAGACCTAATCCTGATGGGCGACGGGCACCGGATCATATTCTACCAATCAGATGCCTCGGTGGAGTTCGGCACTCGAGTGCAATCCTATCCCGTCCTGTTTAAGTCTGTGAAAATCCGTTAGTGGGTCTTCTTCTGCTACTGTCTTCTCAGCTTTAAGATTAAGTCAGGGAGAAGGAGGACACGTCCACCTCCTGCATTAACAGGGGTTTAGCAGATGAGAAGGCAAGAATGCAAAACAATAAGAACGTGCTCCCCGATTTACTAACGTGTCCAATAGCGCGACCAGAAATTCAGATCACGACAATTTTCTTCTTTCTGCTCTTAAAGCAGGACCCCCAACTATCCTTCCTACTCCAATCACAGAAACTGGCCATTATGCTAGTAAGTCAGGCATGCAGAAAAATATCTTTCAGTGCAAAATTGGTGTCATAAGACATCGTCCAAAAGAAAGAGAGAGAGAAAGCTAAGGAATACATTAGCACCCACTTGGCTACCTTAGCACTAAAATGCACCCACAGAAATATCCCAGCCACCTGGACTTTCCATCTACTGATCAGCAGGAAACAAAAGAGCCAGTTCTCTTTAGGACACACTTCTACAAACCAGAAGATCATTACCCCATCCTCTCTGTGGTCTCCTCTTTTCTAAAGCAAACCCAGTTCTTTCAGCCGAAGTTTCCTTGGACAACATGCTTTCCAAACTTGCTATTCTTCTTGTTCTCTCTTTGGACTCTTGCCTACATTTTTCTTAAGGTGCAATGCCCAGAACTAGACACGGGACTCCTGATGCATCACCAGCACCAAATACAACAGAGTATATCTTGTGTCTGACTCCTCTGTTAATACGTCCCAAAAAGAGATTGTTTTTTTTCATAACTCCCAGATCCTTCCTGCAGTGCAGCCCCTATCCATAAATCTCCCCTTACTATTTCTGCTTTTGATTTCTTCTTCCTATGTGCCATATTTTGCCACTGCCTTTTACCAAATTCATCTCGTTGCTTTTGCATTTTTCCAACATATTGAGAGTATTTGGACTTCAAAATGGTCAAGGGCTTCGGTTTTGTCCCTTGAGAGGAGCAGATGAGTAGCTGTTCTCCGGATGCAGCTGAGAAAATTATTCCTTTTGAACAGTGATAACAACTCAAACCTGCCCAAAAGGTTATGGCAACAAATACCAACAAAGGAGAACTGTCAGACAACAGTGTTTTGAAGAGTCTTTTCTTCAAAGGAGATCAGGTGCTTTTCCTTCACAAAAGGAGCTTTGAAGGTTTGTTTTCCTAGAAAACCTCTCATTCAAAACTCCAGCAATCACGCCTGGCGTCTTTGTTTCAGCGCCTTGCAGCTTGGAGTGATATCACCGTATGGGCTGCCTCGGCATTGATGTCTGAATAGAAAACGGGCTTTTTCCTCCCCAACAATTCATTGTTTTTAAAGGGATTCAGTGTGCTGCAAATAAATGTTTCCTTTTGGTGCCGCTACCTGTTTTCTTAGGTACTGCCGACAAAAGAGAAGCAGGTTCTTGGACTGGACGGAGCCCTACACCGGACCAACAAGACTTCCTTAAGTTAGGGACTGCTTTGACAGCTCGAGCCACTGGTCCATCAAAGGCGGTAGCCCAGCTCCCTAAAGGATTCAAGTGCCCTTCCTCCAAGTTTCTCTTTTCTCTCTGTTTGAGAAGGCAACTTTGGGCCTCGTTGCCCCTTGCACCCTGGACTACGATCAGTGGTAATGCTAGCTCGAGTCTGGAGCAGTCACGCCTTCAGGCTAAAAACCTTCTCTGACTGTCCCCCACCTGCACGGCTGTGATCGCCACGAATGGGCTAGCGAGCCAGGACAAGCCTATATTCCTGGGGCGGCGGGTGTGAGAGATGGGTGATGGGGAGGGGAGGAACATGAAGCTGGGAGGTGGAGAGTTAATGGGATGGGGGTGGGCAATGAAATGGGAGGTGGAAAGGAAACAGGGGGGGAGGAAGGATGGTGAAGTGAAGGAAACCAGCCACTGAAGGATAAAATAGAAGGAAAAAAATAGAAAGAAATAAAGTGAAAGCAAATTAAAGAAGGTCTCATGTTTTAATTAACTGGGATTGGGATTGGAGTGGAGGGGTGCTGGTCATGCTTCCCCGGGTGGCTAGGAGATGGGAGCAGGGAGGGGAGGTGCTGATCTGGCCCCTACCTTATTTCCCCCCACCTTCCCTTGCCCCCCTCTTGGACCGGGCTAGCTGGCCTGTGCTCTGCAGGCCGTTTGCATGGGGTTGTACCCTGGGGGGTGGGAAGGTCACGCCCCTGGGGACGGAAAGGGGAGTCGGCTTGATGCCCGAACACTCCCTGGGCAGTAGGTCAAGGGCTAGAAAGCTTGTCCACACAGAACAGGAGGGTGAAAAAGGGAACACGGCATCCTGGGACGCTGAAGGACTGCAGCTTGGGTGGCTCGCCTGTGGGCAGTGGCCGCACAATAATGTAACAAGAGCTAGGTCACACGGATTAGAGATAAACCTGCCGCAGAATGGCATAACTTTAAGCCGCCTAAAGTGTGCTTAAAACTAGTTTCCGGTGTTAATGTATGGACAGTCCATGGGTTAAAATTGCTCCAGGAGCCACTAAAATTCATGTGTAACAAGGGCCTGTGGTTTCAGCTGATAGCTGCACTGGGAACCCACTAGCAGAAGCGGTGCTGCAGACGCAGAAAGGTACCCACAACCTCCCTTGGCCAACAATATCCATTTTGGGGCTCTCCTGGCCTCTCTCATCCAAGAGCAATTCCAGCAGTTGTGTTTCCCTTCAAACTCTCTCCCCAACAAAAGCCAACTGAACCCAGCTTAGGGTACAAAAGTTTTGTCCACTTTGGACTATTTTATCCTCAGCAGTCAAAAGAGTGAAAGCTCAGAGAATGCAGAAAGGCAGGGAGTTAGGAGGGACGAATGGTCATGCAGACTGCTCACATAAAAAGGTATTAATGTTATCGATCCCTACAACCAACAACCCGTTATCGATCCCTGCACTTAGTAGAAGATGCTCTAACTTGCGAGGGAAAATCAACCGTGAAGATGAAGCAATAGCCACATCCTGAACTGGTGCATTTTTTCATAGCTTCACCTCCCGAGAAACTCACTCCCAATTTTAAATTATGCATTGGAATAAACAAGAGCAGGAGCTGGCCGGATACCTGGCAGCCCTCGGATAGTCCAGTCTTTCAGCCAGATATTTGCAACCGCTGCTAGACAGATCCCCTTGCCCCCACCCATCCATCCCCTCAAAGTTTCAAAACAGTCTGATATGCCGTTAAATCACCTTCAGAGTTGTTCTGAGCGTACTTTGAAATCCATTTCTAAAGAGACCCGTTCCTTGTATTTATTCCAGGCGTATCATAGTTCCAAGATCCTACGCCAAATGGCCCTCTCTATACAACTTAGACTGGATGAGTAAAACAGATCATTATATTGGCAAGCAGGCTGCTCTTTCTAATAATGAGTATTTCTGAGGTTTCACCCAAATGAAAAGTGGAATATAAATGAAGGTTACAGAATAATTTCTTGGTACTACAATAGCTGCTTCAAACTTACTCCCTTGCTGTCAAAAGCAGCGCCGTCCTCTGGGGTTCCCCGGCTAGCCGGATTCGGTTAATAGTTTTTCCGCCTACAACAGATGATCCACTGGCATTTTTTTTTAATCTAATAAAAATAAGCTAGACTCAGTGCCTGTCACCTCATATATGCAGTCAAGCCTCATAAATAATGCCTTTGATGAAATTAGCTGTGAAGATCACTTGGGACAAGTAGGAGATGCCCTGTATGTAGCTGAGATCCCTTTCAGAAAAAGAAAGCTCTTCTTGGGAACACCTGCCTTGCTCACAACCATTTCTTTAAACAGGAATATTTCATCTGCCTTCCGAAGTTGTACAGCCGGCCCCCCGGCCCGGCATACGATCATTGAAAAGCTCCAGCATTCATCTCACATACCTGAAACTGTCAACCACGTCTTAATCTGAGCATCTGCATTTTGCTGCCCAAAATATCACGAATCCATGCCTGAAATGTGAAGGTGAAACAAGGTGGTCTCAGTCATCCCTTTCAGTAGTTTAGGAGGAAACTAAAGAAGAATCTTTCCGAAGGAAACTATAGGGGGAAATCCAGCTTAGAAGGAATAGCTGGGGTGGGAAATAACCAGGGCACTGGAACGGACGGTCTGATTCTTGTGATAAACGTCCAGGGTCGGGGCAGGAGTTACACACAAACCAGTTTAAGTCATCTGAAACTGGTTTAAACCTGTAACAAAACCAAAGTTGAGTGCATATAAACCACTTTCAAAATGGCCGAACCCAGTTTAAGATAACCTGGTTGGATGTAGTCTCAGACTTAACTGATTTAAGTTAAACCAGTTTATGGAACTTCTGTCCCAAATCCAGCGGTATTTAGGTACGTGCGATCAGGACTGGATTACCCTTAGTTTGTGCAAACTGAATAAAGTCCAACTTCACGGAGCTTAGAACGAGCCTGAGCCAAATCAAATGGACGAAAGTTTTAGAAGGAAAACACGAATGAGGATTGGGAACATGCTACCAGAGGCTCAAAAAGCCAAAATCATGAAAAAAAGGTTACAATGGGGGGGGGGGGGGTGTATAGAAATCCCAGGTGATTTATTCATACCCCATGTTGATGATCAAGTTTTGGTTCAGACTCTAATCAATTGGGATGATAAACAGTAGCTACTAAACATTTTTTAGATCAAAAGGCTCACATCTTTCATCTGGGAGTTTGAAATGGCCACGGCCCTCTGGACCGCTGTATTCATCTTCAGTGAACACTTGGGAAGTATCAGGGAGGGAGAAAGCTAACATTGTGCCACTATTTCAAAAGAGGTAAAAAGGATGACCCGGGGAATAGAGGCCTGTCAACCTGACAGTCGTCCCAGGCAAAATAATGGCACAGCTGACACAATTCTTGATTAATAACGAATTAAAGAGGGGCTCCATAATTCATGTCGATCAAAATAGGCATGAAAAATAAGTCTTGTCAAAGTAACTTGATTTCTTTTTTTTTGCTCTTACAAGTTTGATTGATACAGGTATTCTTGCTGGGTAATGTACTTCGACTTCTACAAAACATTCGACATGATACCGCTCAACATTTTGATTAAGAAACTACAGGAAATTCAATATGGTGCATATTAAAAGCATTAAAGGCCAGCTTACTGATACGTCTCAACATGCAACTGTAAACCAAGAAATCATCATCATAAAGCAAAATTGGTTTGTATTGGGATTCTTGGCCCCATGCTGTTTCATATTTGTATCCGGGACTTCATTTCTGAGAAAGCTTGCAATGACGATTATTGTGGAAGAAGTAACCACGCCGCCTACAAAGTCTGATCTGGATGGCTGCGGCACAAGCAAAGCACCAAGAAGTGTCGCACAGCCAAATGTCAAGTCACACACAGAGGGAGGGTGGGGGGGACACACATGGGTATGGACGTGTGCACGGTGGGTGTGCGGACACAGACCTTTGGAGCCATTTCAAAAGGGGAACACTCTAGGAAACATTTAGGAAGCTACAGAGAGCCCTGCATTTGGTTTAACTTGATCAAATATCTCCACCGTTTGCCAGACTACATACATGAAATAGAAGATATTGGCTGGGATGATGTAGTTGGGGCTGGTCCTGCTTGGAGCAGGGGTTGGAGTAGATGTGACCTCCTGAGCTCCCTTCCACCCTCGTTGTCTAGGATTCAACGATGCTAATTAAGAACAAGCATTATCAGTAAAAGCAAAGGAGCAACAAAGAGAGACTCGGATGCAAAGCTGCCTGGGGGAATAATTCCAAATATCTCATTAATATTTGGGAGAAATTATCCTGCTGATTTAAATTCTGTGGGAGGAAGAAATAGAGACGTTTGGAAGAAATCAGCAGGGTAAAGAAGAGTACATTAGATACAACTGGGAAAAAGGCGTTTCTGAGGTTCATAACCAGACCCGTGTAGCTGGATAGGGAGGGCAAAGCGCTCAATACGGTGAGGACATGAAAGCAGAGGGTGTTCAGACGAGTATAAGATGATGTAGTAAGAAGAAAGATTAAAAGAGTTAAATCCGTACATCTTAGCTAGCTAACGATTAAGTGTGGGTGGGGGATCACAATCCACCAGCCTCGCACAACAGAAAAAGCAGTCCTGTACCATCCTGGGCAGCAAAAAAGACCATAAGTCCTAGATGCTATACTCGCTCTCAGGTTTCATTTAATTCGGCGATTAAATACTGACTTGCTGAAGATGTCTCCAGCATGTTGAACATCTCTAGTCTTTGCTCTCCACAGCTAGCAGAAACAAACCGCGGCGGACGGGATCATTGCTATTTATGTTTTACAGGCCATGAAGATGGAGAATCATTCTGGAGCTGGTTTCTGATTTTTAAGCATTCAATACTCAGATTAAAATGTTCAACTGTTAAATGGATTTATATTATAAAATATTTACGCGTGAGCAACAACTCTCCAATGAGTTCTACAACATTAGAAACACGATTTCAGCGCGCGGTAGCTCCTGTCTTCCCGACAGAAGGAAACCCACTCTCAGCTATCAGTAACGAGCTTAATTTATCTCCCTTTTTTTTCCGTGCAATGAATGTAGTGCTGATAAAATGTGACAGGTTAACACGTAAGAGCTGCTCTTAACAAAGCAATCCAGATTACCTATGCTCTAAATACAGATCATCTTAGATACCTAACGAGATGCCTATTTTCACGCTGGATAATTATAATACAAGTTTCCTCCAAGGCACCTATTTTATATAAGCCCCAGTACAGACCACTTGGAGAATGAAAAGTAATAGGTTTTGGGTAAATGTGATATCTTTTATTAGACTAACTAAATAGTTGGAAAAATGGTTCTTTGCAAGCTTTGGGGTACAAACGCCCTTCTTCTGGTGTAAGGAAAGGTTATCTTCCATGCCTTTTCAGACAACACCTGCTCTGCCCAGTTTAAATAGCAAGCGAATGCTATTTGGGCGAGGGATTTGGGGAGGAAGGGACACAGGTCCACTAGAAATTAGGCAGAGAATAGAGGGGTTTCACAGACTCTTAGATTTCCAAGCCTCACAGCAATGAAATTTGGTTTTAAAACTTTGGCTGAGCGTTTTGCTCCTTCGGTTTCTTCCGGAGAAAGGTCAGCGATGAGAACGAGTGACTCTTGCTTCTTGAGTGTCAGGTTTGCCATGGAAATGACAGCAATTTCTGTGTGTGAACGGAAAAGAATGAAAAAAAAGCCCACCGACAGAAAGCCGGCAGCGTCTCGTCACATCATTGCCTGCTGAAGCAGGAAGACAATCCCAGAAGAGGGAAAGAGGAGAGAAGAGCAGAATGTAAAAGCTGCGTCAGATCAATACCTGGCAACGAAAAGAGAAAAATAAAGTGTTTGGATGAGGAGTAAGGTTGTGCAGTATTACCCCCCGTCTCCTGCCTGCCACCCAATGCTGCAAACAAGCACGTGTTGCGGGGTTCAATCAAGTTTCCCAGAGCTGGGAGAAGTCGTCTTCCTTTGCTTATTTTAGGGCCAAACAGGATTTTGGGCAAGATCCCACATACGATACCTATTCGGATGATAATGCAGACAGCATGTACCCGTACCATCCAAAAATCTTTCCGGCTCGTTTCTACCTATTTTACTTGCAAATAGCGGAACAGAAATATAAACCGCTGTGGTTTGCTAGAAAATGGTAGGTCATTCGAAAGCAGGCACCGGGTATGTTTATACAAAGCTAGACAGACCCAGCAGAGCACGTCTTTTATTCCTAGGCTTTCAATAGCAAAAGGGACACCATCAGCGTGGAGGCCAGCATGCCTGCACCGCTCAGCTCCGGTCCCAGGCCGTGCTGCGCTGATACCCTCCCTTTGGCTCCGTGCACAGTACGCTCTCCACCTGAAAGCAGCACACGTTGCAAGCAGGCCAATTAGCTCTTGAGGGTCAGAGCCAATTAACCAGCACCGCTACGCCGCTCCCATCTGGGTGACTGCAGGGAGCAGCACAGCGAGTCTCAGTCCAGCAGTTCCTCGTGCTATAATTGAGAGGTACATACATATCCTACGAATCCTCCAAACCCAGCCCCAGCTCTCGAACCAATGCTGGTAGCTGTACAAGCTCTGTCTCCCATTGCACGCAAACAACAGGGCCCCGTAGCCCACAGGATGCTTCGTTTGTGCATGTGGTCCCAGTAACGGTGCATAGCTAGATGCATAGCTACGCAAAATGGGTTTTATCCTGTAGTTTGGACAGGAAAAAAGAGCTCAGATTCAGCTTCGATATAAATGGGGTATAATAAGGCAACCTGGGAGAAGCTGGTCAGTCAGCAGAGCAGAGAAGTGTCTTTTACAGCGAGCTGGTAGTTCACACGGATCCAAGCCAAACCTGGCACAAACACATCCTCTGAACTCGCTGGGCTGGCTTGCTCCAGGGCTAAACCTACATCTAAATCTGGCTTGCTCCAGGGCTAAATCTAACCTAAGGGCACTAGGGAGGGCGCAGGTAAGCTAACAACACTAGGGTGGGCGGGGGAGTAATTCTACCATCTTTTCTTGCATGCAGCACAGACATAAGATACACACTTGGTTTTTTCAAGGGCAAAATGAAGAGGAAAAAAGCCTTCTCCCTGTAGTAACTGGTTAGCAGCAACGAGGGAGGGAAGCCTGCTCCTTGCTCTACTCCCTGTGCAACACGTCCAGACTTTACACTCACTTGCATGTGGGAAGAGGCAGAAACTGCTATTGCAGTATTTCATTGCATATCATACGTGCTCCACTTCCAGCAGCTAGTTTTCCGGGGGTGGGAAATGTATGCAATGTGTGTAATAAAATATGGTATCTTGCTCCCCCACATTCCCTTGGAAACGTTTTTTCCTATTACACTAGCTCCTGCCACAGCATCTGTATATAAATCCTACTCCTGCTTTACACCGCTGAATCCCAGACTGGCGCAAGTTAGGACGTCTATCGCTTATGCACGTACATCTTGAACGCCACGAGTCTCCAGGCATTGCAGGCAGGCAGCTTCCACTCAAGTCAACGGAGACGAGCTGTACGTCCAAGCCAAAGCCCTGAGTCCTCGGTATGAAATTCGTACGACTTCATGTCCCGGTTGGTTTTGGCCTCGAGATTTTATCAGCAGTTGCGACGGTTTCCTTTGGGCTGCGCTTGCCGACAAGCAACGATGCGCTGTGTTAGATCAGGGATCTCTAAGGGGCGCTCGGTGGCCTGATTGAACGCAACCACCAAACTCACTTCACGGACTTCACTGAGTCCGGCATTTGGCTTTTACTCCGCGGCTGGTTTAAAGAGCCTGGCAGGAGCCTGAACACAACAGTGGCCCCTCGGTTATTTTAAAGGTAATAAGGGGTTTAGCAAAGCTCCTTAGTATAACTGTGCTGTCAAAGCAAATGGTGTTTTTGGGGGGGACCCTGGGCCTGGTATGGTCAGCAATGCACTGGATTTGGCACAGGTGAGCAGGTATGGTGAACTGGGGCAACAAGGCAAGAGGTGCCCGTGGGAGCCAGCAGAGCCCAGGAAAGGAGAGAAGCCAGCAAGGGCAGCCAGCAGGGACGGGGGCAAGAGGACAGCCGACGGGGATACGAGTGTGCCAGCAGCGCTGGCCAGGAGGAAGGTGGGGAGGCAGCAAGAAGAGCCAGCAGGGACTTGGAAAAGAGCAGAGCCAGCTGGGAACGGAGAGCCAGCACCAGCGGCCAGCCGAGACTGGGTTGCAAGGGCAGCCAGAAAGGACAGCCAGCGGGCACTGGGGAAGGAGGGCAGCCAACCTGTCTACCCCACTGCTCCTCTTATATAAAAATAAAGGGTTTTATTTCTTTATATCTCAAGACAGCTGCCACGAGCTTATCATTCAGAAACCTGCGTGCAGCAGGCACCGAGTTCTCCCGCTGCCCGGCAGGTTGAGCGTGCAGAGAGTCTGCGATCATCACCTCTGTGTCGGCAGTGATTTCCTCCCCGGGGAAGCCCCCCGGCACCAGACCCCACCCTCCACGTTGCTGGGGCTGATCAGACGCAGCGCGATGGTGCAGGAGACCGCGGGCCTGGTCAGACCACGTGCAGCAGATGGAGCGGCCGCCTTCGGCTTAACTGCAAAGTACAAAGAACAAATTCCTAATCTTCTCCATCACCGGCCACGTGTTCTGCTTGTACAGATTAACTCCCCATCACCGGAGCGAGGGAAGCTAGACAACAACCGCTTCACTTCACTTGTGACTCCTAGTTACATGCTGGATCTTCCGTCCCCATGACACACTCTTGTTTTCACATGACGGCAATGATTATCCGGCTGCCAAAAGGGGAAAGTCCAGCCCAAAACGCAAAACACATCTTCTTCCTGATCCTCTGGGGTTACACAAGAGCTTTAGAAAACCGCAGGGGCCTTATTTTAATAGCTTGAATGCAAGGTTGCAGCACACCACCACACTGCTAACTACAAAACCATCGCATCGCCAAAGGATTCACGCCGGTTTTCCCTTTTGGCTTATGGTTTCCCAACTGCGATAAGTGACTTATCTCATTTGCATTGCATCTGTCATCACTCCACCCCTGCACAGCTACTAAATAATTAGCATCAGTAATTAGCACATATGAAACATCCCCTGCTAAAGAATAAATCCCCACTGGCTTATGGGTCACCGGTACCGTATCAGGGCACATCAAATGTACAGTGGCTGATTTTCAAATGTACTGAGCACTTGCAGGTCTGATTGCCTTCGTGGAAGTTTTGGGCACACCCAATCTTTGAAAATCAGGTCCTTTTAAGGTAGATGCCCAAACCCAGCAGTGGTGGCCTGGCTTTAGGTTCTTCTTCTTGCGTCCTGCCACCACAACTACAGGGGTTTTCAATAATCGGCTTATAAAATGGCTTGTTCTGCAGCCTTGGTGAGGTTTTCCATGGTGCATAGTGCAAACCACCATGGTCCCTGGTCCGTGTTATGCTGCAGTCGTATGTCTGTGTCATTAGAGGAACGTCCTCGTGCTGTCTGACCTTAGGTGCCTACATTTGATATTTCTGGCCAGAGTGAACAGACATAGCTCATGTGACATCTGGACTCTGGCCCAACTGCAATCTCATTTACTCAGATATTATATCAGGAGAAACTCTGGCAAAAGTCACTGACATCTTCAGTGGATCATACCAGAGGAAGAACATCCCACCGCCTGCATACACGTGCTCCACCTCTGAACCGCCCGCCCAAAGAAAGTGATGATGTGAACGCATGGCAAGAGAGGAGGATCCAAGTGGGTACGTCCTGGAAAGGCTCAAATGTGCCCTTCTCCGTGATGCCAGGTTCAACGAGAGGTCTCGGGTCTGCCCTACAGCACACGGGTGCACTGGGGACCAGCGGAGAGCTCACGTGGGGAGCACTCACGTCAGCTTGCTCTAGGATTCGGGTCACACTTTCCCCCTTCTTCCATCTCAAGCCCTCGAACTTCAAGTGACGAGGTTTCCGTCCTAACTGACTGTTATGCTCTGACCATTTCCCTCGGCGGTATTTAACATACGGAAAAGTGCCAGGCTGACAGCTCCCTTCTGGAGGGGGGATTTCCACGCTGATGTCTGCCGTGCCCACGTACCCCGGTAAGATTCACACGCGCTTCTGTCTGCACAAAACCGGCAGTCCTACAAACAAGTTTGGTGCCTTGCCCCGCGCCGTGCTTCGATGCACACAACTGCACTTTTGCAGACTGGGAACGCCCTTTAGTAAAGCTCTTTTTTTTTTCTCTCGCTTACTTTTTCTTTTTTTCTACCCAACCCAAGGGGAATTAACAGTTATCCTATGTGGGTACAAAAAGCCGCACTGTTTCTTCCTGCCAATGGCAGGAAAGCCTGGCAGAAGGGGACCTGGGGAAAGCTGCAGCCCAAAGCCCTCCAGAGAAGCGGGGAAAAGAGTAGCTTCACGGTTAATACTGAGAAGTCCTTGTTCAGGGCTGGAAGTGATGACAGGGTCAGTCTTTACCAGCTTCACATGACATTGTGTCATGTTGCTGGACTGCTGGAAAAAAAAATTCCCTCTAGCAAAAACGATGAAATCCAAGATATTTCAGCACCACGTAGTCCAAGGCACTTCCTATAGGATCTCTCAGGATAACCCTAGAAGCCAGCCCTATTTTAAACAGAGTCATCCCTTCTGCTCACCTTACACTCAAACAGGCACATATTCTTCCGGCTGTTATGCTTTTGCTATGTTCCCCCCCAGAGGTGGCTGCTGCATTTCTCTGATGGACCAAGTGACCCTAGTCTGCAAATATATAAAGACCGCGTGGCAGTCTGAGACTTCAGGATGAAAGAGGCCATGGATAGATAAATCACTGAATCATAAACCACGGTCCCTAGATGAAAGCTATTCTTATGTCCAGAGAGAATCGAAGCGATTCCTGTCTCCACTAGAACCAATGCCTGATGTTATCACGATATTGCATTCAGGTTTCTACGGATGGTATGTCAGCTGACATCGCTGCCCTTACGAAAGTGTCCCCCATTGAAGGCCGGGCAGAGAAAATACATCGTGAAGGTTCATAGTACTGGGACTTCCTCCTAAAAATCAGCCCAAATCATAAAAATCAGCCCACTCACAATCTCACATGATAACCTAGAAATAAAAGCATTATTCATGCAACTCAGGGGCAGGGGGTTACTACACGGTTGCTGCTATCATGGGGCTTTCCACCAGCGCTACCCTATTTTAGAGGAGAGAGTGTCTCACTTGAGCTTTACGCTGCATGTGACGGCGGAGCGGGCCCTCCTCCCCTCTCCGTTCGAGCTGCGTTTTGCAATCCCGGGTCTCACGGGGAAGCGGTTGCATGAACGGCTCCAACAGGTTGATCTGGGCGGGTCCAGGGGTGGGGATGCACCCCCTTGCACCCCTGCTCCGCTCAGTTTAAAACCAGCTGCCTGGCCGTGGCAGCAGCATTACCAATCAGGCGGCGCTGAGCGAGTCAATTGACTTCACGGCTCATTCCTGTCTACCTGGCTCTTTCTGAACTCTTCCTTCCTTACGTGTCAACGACCCTCTCTCCTTTTTGAATGGTCTAAATGTCCCGCTAATCAAGCTATTCTTCCTTCTGCCATTCTGCGGTCTGTGAGCTGCTCCTGGTCACGTAGCTCCTATTTCACAGCACTGCAGACTGGTTTTAACTCTAGTGAAAAACATTAACACAGGTGAATATTAACACCAGCGTGGAAATAACGTTCAGTGAAGCACTTGCGTGCGGTGTCAAGATGCTCCAGAAGGCTTGATATTGTTTTATCAATCTGAAAGAGATGTACCTTTAATCCCGATGACTGCAGGACTAAAGAAACAACGTCTTTCGATTATTCTGGCCGAGTGTGTTGTGTGTTTTTTAACACACGGTGTATGAGATAGCAAAGGAGTGCACAGTCCAATAAAGTTATATTGGTTTTAGTTTCCATCAGAAAGTGAATCATGAAGCCCTCGGGCCCTAGCGTGCTAAAAAAGCTTGTAGTTTCTTTTCACCTGGAGAAAATGTTGTGTTATAGAGGTAATGTAGCACGCCACTTGCACTCCCATTTTCAAAATCCTACGTCCACCATGGGCTTGCTGCACACGACCAGGACCATGCAGCAGCACTTGCCAGATCACGCCTTGCTACCCCGTTACCCCACAGGGAGATGCACAAGCATGAAGCTCCCTGCATACTCCTGGAAGTGAACCGCACGTTGTTCCCAAGCATACACCGCAGTGTTTTGGAGCCTGTGGGGGGGACTCGAGTGATGGCAGAAGAGGAGGGCATTGAGGGCTCATCTTGCTGTTTGTTCCTTCCCTTTTGGATGGTTTCGGCAAGACCCCCAACTCCTGGCTCGGCCTTACTTGTGTGTCCATAAGCAAGACCCTTCAACTCTCTGTGCCTCTACTCCCAATCTGCTGAATGGAGCTTGCAAGAGTATTAGAAGGATATCGTCATTCATTACTGAGGGGCCAATTACATATGTGGGTCTACAGGCGAGCAAAATGCCTTCCCAGCCCCAAATAACTGACCACCATTTTGCCTTTCACATCCGTTTTCCCCATCACCTGGCCCCTGGCTGCCTCCGACTCGCACTTTAAATCGTGCCATTTCCCACGTGCCATTTCCCTGCTGCGGACTCTTTCTTGCTGTCCAGCAACACTGAAAGCTCAGCAAAAACTACCTTCCGATGCCTAAAAATAAAATATAACGTGTCACCTGATCCAGGATGACCCACAACGCAAGTTCTGGGATTTCATATCCGACTGGGCAAAAAGAAGAGGCTTTTAAGACAGGGAAAGGCACTGAGCCCACAGCAAATCTCTCTCATCTCACACAAATTTAATCTCAGCAACTAATAGTAGCTCATCTTAACAGCAATGTGCCTCTCTGATCTTCACTGCTTCTGTCTGTCGTGTTACGTTCTGACGTGACATTTCCACCGACGCCGACTGGAGTGTCATCTGCTGCGTGACGAACCAGCGCGCAGGAGATGCTAGACCCACGGCACAAAACAAGGAGAATCTGGAATTCTTCCTTTACCGTATATTGATGGTTATAGGAAAATGGGGAGTTCTGCTTTTCTTATATATTGATCACTATAGTGAGAGAGAGAGAGAGTGAGTGTGCACATACATGCATACGTACGCCTATATGCATACATTATGCACACACGCACACACTCATAGAGGGGGTGTAAGTACACCTTCTCTCTGTGTGATCCATGCAATAGTCACTCTTTCCCAGAACTATGAACACTTCTCACTGTAAACTGCCGCTACCAAAATCGGATGGTGTGACCGTACACAGGAGCTGGCCTTTTAGGCTAGAGAGCGTAAGTAGTATGTACTGCTATTGCGGGGTGACACAAACACAAGCCACAATCCAGCGCCCAGCTGAGTGACTTTAAAGTGTGTCAGAAGTCAGCCTCAGCGTTCGCCGCCTGCATCAGAATCGAGAGCAAAGGAATCTGGAGGAATTTGGGTTTTCCTGCTGCTGGTTTGAGGAGGGAAATGAACTTTCCCGGTGCCGGCCGCCATTCAATGGACACGCGTTCGTGTGTAAGGGTACAAAAAGTGGCCGGCTCAGAGAGACACCGCGCTGGAAGCCTGAATCACTGTGCAGAAGAAAAGAGCTTGGGCACTTCCAAATGCTGCTGTCACGTGCAGATAAAACACAGGTGGCGAGGCTTTGAAAATCCCCACCCTTGCGACGTTTTGAATACTCCAGCATCAGGCCAGCCTCCTTAGTGCACCACGTTTTATCATCTGAAACAGGAGGGGCCAACCTTTGTGCCGTTTGGATCCCCTTCCCCTGTATGATCTACTGCTCTGCTTTCCGCTCCCTGCCCTATCTGTCACTGTGCTGCCTGTCCCCCCTTCTGATCTGCTGCGTGCCACACCGGGCTACCTGCACCATTTGGGGCATGCATGCTACAGGCTGGCCATCCCTAGCCTAAAAGACAGCTGGGGCTGCTGAAGGACTCAGGTTTGACGGGCCGTAAAGAGGGCACCTTGCACGAGTTCAGGTTTCCGTCAATCCCATTTCAAATCCTTGAAGAAGAAATCCTGGAGCAGACATAGATGCTGAGTCTAGTAAGGGCAGGTGCAGAGAGGATGGGAAGGAAGCAGTTAAATCAAGGGGCTGGGATCTGGTTCTCCTGGGCTCTCTTGCTGATTCAGTCACTGGCTCACCCTGTGAATTAGGACTGAGCGCCTTGAAGCTGATAGGACTTCAGTATGTATTGCAAAGCTAAACATGTGCTTAAGAGCTCTGCTGAGCAGGGATGGGCTGCTGAATTGGGGCCAATGTTTGTAAAAGCGCCTTGAGGAGAAGTGCAAGGTATCATAAATACCCGGTTCCAAAAAACACCGTATGAAAAGGAAATAGTTGTGCAGTGGCAAGTCGCATTGCTGCTGTCTGGTGATGAGCGTGCCTCCTTGAAAGCAACCCGTGAAATATTCTATAGGGCATGAACGTGAAGTCATTTAGACGGTGCTTATGGAAATACAATACGACGACCCTGTGCAATGATAAACGCCTGCCTACAAGAGCAAATATAAGTGTCAGGATTATAAACAAAGCTGATAAAACAGCTGCATTAAAACCAAGCCTAGTGATATTGCACGAGCTCTTGGGAGGAGTGAATAAAGCTGGTCCGGACCCTGAAGTCATCAGTAGTTTCCATAGAAATAAATGCACAGATTCCTTCGGTCCTTCAGCCGGATGACTGAGGACAATCGCACCGTACAATTTTAATTGTGCTTAACGCTTTCCGTGCAAAATGTGAGCGTGAAATACCATTTGAAATAAATAAAAACGGGAGAGAGACAAATTGCAGGCACGGAGGGCGCGGAAGAGATGTTTTTAAGAGGGGAATCCCAGAGGCAGAGGGACATGAGAAGGGCTCTTCCAGACACCAGGTACTGCAGAGAAGAAGGATCCTGTGCTCACAGGCTTGGCGGGGAAGGTGGTGAGAAAGGAGAGGAGACCAGCACTAGCAGGGGTGCATCCAAGGGGTCACACACCCCTCTGCCGCTGCTGTCCCCGGCCGAACGGGGCCTGGGGGGAGACCCAGAGCCGCTCCTGCCCTGCTCCCGCTGCAGGCGGAGGGGAGCAGCTGCACAGGGCGCCAGGCTTGGGGCACAGGTTTCTCCTTCCAGCTCCTGCTCCTGCCCAGTGGGCGACACTGGGGACATGGGGGGGGGACAGGCTGGGAGGAGGAAGCTACACGCTGCCGTCGCTGTCCCCAGCTCAGTCTGGCACCCCTCACAGCCGCCAGGAGCAGCTCTGGAGCCCACCCAGCCCCCGGATCAGCTGGGGACGACGGCAGGGGCAGCAGGTAGGTCCCCCCTACTTTTGTGCCTGCTCCCTCGTGTCCCCTGCCAGCCCAGGGGCTCCGGCCGCACCTTGCTCCCACCCCCCGCTAAACCCCTCACTAAACCCTAGATCCATCCGCGAATACCAGGTAGACCAAGAGGAGCAAAGAGAAGATTCAGCCTGATAGACGCCATTTAACATCTAAAATGTTATTCTGCAGCCGGCGGCAGGAATATAAGTAAGACGCGCACCACGACGCCACTCACGTTCAGCTCGCCCGAACCTGCCGCCCAGCCCGTGTGATTGCAATGGCTCTTGGGAGTCTTAACCCCTCCCGGAGACATAGCCACCAATTCTGGTACCCTGGGCAGAGATGCTGCCGAGGACCGGCGGGGGTGCCAAATGCTGGAGACTGGCAGCGAGTGATAACACCCTGTTTAACTAGCAGCCAAATGACAGCCCCTTTGCTTCATAGCATGGCCATTTCGTGCTGGAGGAGCTGCCAACACTAAAGCCTTGCTGGTTCACACCACTTACAACTGGCCAACTATGTCCTGTGTTGGTAGAGGAGGAGCGGGGCATATTAGGGACAGTCCGAAGCACAAAACCCAGCAGGAAACAAGCAGAGAACAGGGAATTCGATGCTTTGAAACACTGCTGCCGAAGCTAAAGAAAAAATTCCCCATCTTCCAGCTAAGGAAACCCCTGAAACGCAGCTCTTCAAACAAATTACACCCCGACAAAATCTGCCTTTAGTGAAGTCGGTGGGCCAAATCCTGGTGTCGCACTTGGCTGCTACCTCTCTGGCCCCCTCTGTAACTGGTGTCTCTCGTCGACGGAGCAGGCTCAGCAGGGGTGCTCATAAACGTGGCTGGCATAACTTCCTTCTCCCCTTTTTGCTTCTAAGTTTAAATAAAACGAGCAGTTTGGAATAAATGTGGACGCAGTCAAATTAAAATAAGTGGGATAAAACTGTCCAGCCCGCACCTCCCATCTCTACAGCCCAACAGCACTATCGTGTCCTTCCTTCTGCGGTCTGTGCAGTGCCGCGGCAAGGGGTTTAGGCACCCTCGCTGCCTGGTCCTACTGTGCCCTAAGCTGGGTCACGAAGAATAGGGCAGGGCTTACTAGGAGAAAGGGGAGAAAATGAAAACCCTGTATTTCTTCTTTCTAGGCCCTGTTTTCACCACCTCGGTTCCACTTGTGCAATTGCAATGAAATCAGAGGCCAGGATTTCATCCAATACGTTTCCAGAAATGTAACCGTCCCCACTCCAATTACCCCAACGCCACTTGCTTGGTTCAGAGACCAACCCTCCGGCGCGCCCCGAGGACAACGGGATCCGCCGAGGCTAACGAGAGTCCCCCGGCATCTGCATTAAAACAATGACTGTGATTCCAAATAAGGGAACTTGTTGCAAACTTCCCTGAAGCTGCCTTGTTCTGGCTGGTTTATGTTAGGGAGACAAGACTAAACAGACCTTCATATTTTCAGAATTAACCACTAAAAATGAAAAATCGGTTGTTTGTTTCCAGAGCGCAGAAGAAGGAAAGCTCTGCCCGGGCGGTGGCCCCTTTTTTGGAACCCGCACCGCAACGCACCCAGCACCGGGCTTATCTCGTGTTTCTGGAGAGTCTCTGGGCCAGATTCAACCAGGAGGAAAGAAATGCAGCTCCCATGGAAAGGCCTGTTTTGCTCTTGCGTTGGCTTCATGCCGCCGGCCCCGACTGAACTCCTGATTCGCATCCGCTCTTTCTCACACCCTACGTTAGCTTCTTTCTCTGGGATAAGGCCCCCTGCAACGCTTCCCCCGCTGCTTATGATGCCTTCGTGAAGCCCCCCCCCCCACCAAATATCAGATATGGGAATGCTATGCTATTTCCCCCACTCAATTTATACCCCATGATCGCATGTGCAACCATTGTAGCCGGACTGGAGAGAGCGCAGAATCAGGAAACACCCAACATACATCAGTGCTAAGTTGCTTCTGACTAGTCCATTAGTTACCTCTCTCCTCAATCCCACCCCACGCAGTTTCTGGGGGGGTCCCTTGGTTAACCCTTACATGGTTACTATGACCCCTCCGCTCCCAGGGCTCCCAGGGGCCCGGTGAACAGGGAAATGCTGTCCGGGTCAGGATGCAATATGAAAAGCAGATGCAAACACTGTCCGCGCTGTACTGCTGCTACAGTGCAGTCCTACTTCCCTCTGGCCTATTTGGCAGTAGCATTTCCATACCGTAGCTACGGTTAAGGGGGAAAAAAATCCAGAAAAATCACAGGAAAGTTGTAACAATGGTTCAGCGCACAAACCCATCCACTCATGGACCTGGAGAGTCCAACACTGCTCTCGGACACGCTGGGATCAATCAGGAGGATCTCCAGTGAAACCCATCCATCAGTGCTGCTCCAATAGAAGCAGACCTCGAGGTTGGATCATGTTTAGGGGATTTTTTTTTCTTTTTAAGTCTTACCCTGCCCAATGCCAAACTTTTTCATAACGCAGCACAGTCGCCAGTGCGCTCAGAAAAGGCCTAAGATGCAACAAGAGTATAGAGATGCAGCAGTCCAGGGCTGGCACTGGCAAACCTTTGAGGGCCATAATATCTAGAAAAGCAAGAGATATTATAGAGCAGGACTCAGGTCTACGGGCAGACGTGAGTAGGCATTGCTGGAACCAGTGATCAGCGGCTCCGGCATACCCATTTTACAGTTCACCAGCTTGGCCAACAACAATGAAACTGCCTATAGACCTGGTCCCACTGGTCTTCTCTATACAGAGCTCCCCCTGATGCCAACTGGATAGCCACGGACACAGCATCAACCTAGATCAGTCTTTTACTGTGGCAATTCTGTGTGTTCAAGTCCAAAAGTTATATACTCAATTTTCAAATAGATACGAGATTGTTTGCCTAATTTCTGTATGCATTCAGGACGACTGCACATGGAAATGGGGTATTTGCAAGGGAAAAAATGGTCATCTAGATGCAAAACTTGCCCTTTTGCATCCACGTACCTCCTCTGTCCGTGCAGTTACGGTAACTGAGCAGGCAAATAGGAGGTTTAATAATACATTTTTGCAGCTGCATGCCTAACAGAAAACCAGGCACTTAAAATTTCAGAGTAAGACACGACGCGCCTTTTCCTGGCAGCCAGGCAATCCCCTCGCGAGAGAACGATGTCCCAAATGGTCCAGTCACAAGGTGAAAAGAGGACGCTGAGTTGATCCATCAGCTGACGTTCTCCTCCAAAGATTTTCCACGCAGTTTCTAACTCGGTGCGTTCACGCGTTCCTAAAGATTTTTCCCATATTGAGTCACCGCTCCTCATATGCATACAAACCAGACAGATGATTTTTTTTTTTAATCTATTTGCTGTTGCTAGCATTTTGCGAGATGGAAGACTTGACTGCCAAGAAAACAGAGGCCACCATTTAGAGAGAGAGAACACAAGTGCATAAATGTAAAGAAGGTAGGAGGGGATGGGATTATCCATCTGCCTCGTTGCCAATGCTTCGCTTTCCAGTGTGAATGACATTGTTTCTCAGGCGGGAGCTCATCTAAAATGCAGAAGGGTGCAGCTAGGGTTTTGCTTTTACCAGAATTACAATATTACGGGTCAGATTCTGCTCTCCCAGCAACGCCATCGCGAGTCTAGAGTTGCTCCGTCGCATTTACTGATACGACGGCAAACTCGCACGCATGTTGCCGAAAGCAGACTCTCGCTCAGTGAAGTGACATCGCTGAAAATGATGTCCAGAATCACGTCACACTTAAAATGTTCTTATGATGCAGCTTAATCTCCGTAAACTGAATTAAGTTTTAATCCAAATACTGTCAGGCTCATTCATTTTAGTCACGTACCAAAGAGTGGGATAATCTGGGTTCAAAGGAAACATGCTGGTGCTCCCTAAAATATAAAATGAATATGTCAAGTTCGTTTCCTGCTCCCCTCGCCTTCGGTCGATCGCTGCAAATTAAAATTTGTGCTCGTCGGCCCGGGCAGTCGTGAGTGCCGAACCTAGAATACGTTTCCAACTGCTGTCGTTCGTTAGCAGCTTCGCAGCAGGCTCGGGTCCCTGCAAACAGGCGCTTAACCCCAACACATGTCCCATCAGACAGCCGAGCCCACCACTTTGGCACGGCAAGCCTAGGTGGTTCTTGCAGAGAGCGTGCACAGTACGAACGAAGCACGCTGGAGGGGAAGGGAGTGTTGTTGTAGGAAGGTCTGAGATGTCTCTCTCTGTCAGGTTATAACTCCAACTTGAATCTGCAATTGAGGTCTGCCCCACAGTGTTATCGGTGCGTTCTTGCTCCCCACACCCCACCCCATCTGTGTGGTTCAGCCCTAGTCTTTCCCTTAACCACAGGGAACTCGGCTCGACTATATGCAATAAGAAAAGCAGATGCACACACTTGTGGGTTGTACCTCTGTAGCCCTCTGGTTTATTCAGACCCAGCATTTTCCTGCTGTACCTGTAGCTCAAGACAAAGAAAATCACCTCCTGAAAGCCAAAGGAAGGTCGTGCAAGTGGTTCAGTGTGCACATCCGCTCATTGGTGAACCTGCATTAGTCCTAGGGTTTGTCCTACAGATGCGCTAATATTGTGGGTACGTGGGAACCCAGGCCATTGAGGGCCAAGCATCCAAGTCTGAGAGCTGTGGAAATGGCACGGGGCACATGGAAAACAGAGCTAGGCAGAGGGAAAGACAAGGACAGGGCTGGGAGAAAGTCAGCATAACTCAGCACTTACGCCGTTCTCACGCCTCCTCCAAGCACTTATCTACAGCACAGTGTAGAGATGAGACTTGGGGTATGCCCACCCTGCATAAAGTGTCACGGTGTGATACCCAAGCTAGGTCTAAATCAGTTCTTCTCAGCGTCATACGTTCTCCCAGGAGGAGCACCTGTCCAAGGCGATCATACTGCGTCTGGCACTGAACTACATTCCCTTGGAGCAGTGGTTCTCAGCCTTTTCAGGTTCAAAGCACCCCTCAATAGACTCAAGACACCCCTTGATCAATTCAAGGCACCCCCCAGAAAATGCCAGCTCTTGAGTTTCACTTCCTTTTTTTGACTGCACAAAAATAATAGAGCGGTTCTTCCAGCGCAAAGAACTCAGAAAGACCCAAAGAGGTCAGGATGTTTTTAATGTTTCTAGGGTCCTATTTGAAATCCCTGGGTTGATCGTGTGAGCCGTGTTTGCACACCTAACAGTGCTAGCATAGCATGGCATCCCCTGGCACCCTTGAAAGGATCTCAAGGCAACCCAGGGCATCACTGCCTTAGCGCAAACTCGGGCACCACTGCATGACCCTGCTCTGTGCTGTATAGCCAAATGCTTAAATGCATGCAAAGACTTGCTGATTTCCTCTATCTTCCCCCTCCTGGGTCGCTGCACGACCAGAGCTGGACTGCTTCTAGTGTCCAGACCAGCTAATCAGGTATCTCGTCACCACACAGGGTCTCCAGCATAGAGACACCCTGAGAAAGGGAGACACCCGGCACTGGACTCCATCATCCTGATACATAAGAGCCGTGAATTTCTGAGGGACTGCTTAAACCAGACGCTCACAGGGTTTTCTGTGGACCCCCCATGGCTGTCAGGATCGGAGCCCACGCCGTAACGCTCTGACATTGCAGCGCGGCCTTGTGCCAGGCACGGATGCTCTGCCGTTTACACAGCAAAAGCACACCGAGATAAAAGACCTCTCTGCCATTCGACAGCAGCTGTAGATGCATCATGCTTTACTGCAGCAAGACCATCTTTCCTGGTTTTCGGTTGTGAATGTATGAAGGTTTGTTCTGTACTTTGCTTGCTCTTGGCCAGGCAGAGAAGCAAAGCTGAGTAACTTCCAGGCATATTTTTGTCATTACTAAAGTACCCTGGATCTGAAAGTGTAACAGCATGTGCTAATGGTGTCACTCCAGGGCATCTCACCCCTCTATACATACAAACCTGGATAGATACCACAGTACTAAAGAGATTCTTCCTTTCCTCAGTTAGAAGGGGTAGTTTGCCATGCATTAAGTGCAGAACTGGCTAGGTCAGGACCTGTCTTCTCACGTGTTTTAACACCGCATCTCACTGTGAGCTCTGATCTTTCCTGAGGCATCTGAGTACCGCTGCAAAAGCATCTTTATTAAATGTTTAAAGGATGATCATCCTTTCTAACTGACGGCCAGATAACATGCATCAGCAGCTGGATGTGTGTGTTCGTAACAGTGACAGCTTTTGGGCGTGCAGGCAGCACACCCCATGGGATCTACACCTGTCATTTCTTCTATGTATTAGTAGCTTATATTAAAACCAAAAGCCAAAGGACAGATGAGCCTCTGGTGCCCAA
Source organism: Alligator mississippiensis (assembly GCF_030867095.1). Lineage (NCBI taxonomy): Eukaryota > Metazoa > Chordata > Crocodylia > Alligatoridae > Alligator > Alligator mississippiensis. The sequence continues at coordinate 98,599,509 of NC_081829.1, forward strand.
TATCACTGGGGGATGTGGGGAGTCACAACCCTGCCCCCCACAAATTTCCACTTCATTTGCATCCAAAGGGCTTTCAGGACAGAACAGTTCGAAGCTCTTTAATACTATGCAATTATTTCACCTGCATCTGATGCCATTTAGATGGTTACATTACCCATATGCAGGTGAGGATGAGAAGAAGAGTGTGTGTGTGTGTGTGTGTGCATGTGCATGTACATGTACATGTATGTGTGCAAATCTGCACAAGCATGCATACAAACATACAAGCTAACACACATCCAAAGCATGACTTACTGCATCCTGGGCTGTTTGTCTTAACAGAGGATGGCATGTAAATCTCCAGAGAGAAGGGGGTGACTTAAAGTATAAATCACAGCTCCAGGTGCTCTTTTGAAATGAGATATTCTCATTGCCTTAATGGGAAATGGAGGCACTGAGGGGCACGTGGCTCGACCAGGCTCACATTGTAATTCCCCAGCAGAAACTGGCTGGGAACACAGGTCTGCACGCCCCATGCTGCCTTAACAAGAAAGTGTTCCCTGCAGGATCTCCCCAGATTTTGTGCTCTCAGCACAGCTGGAGACTCAGTCCTGGTGAGCATCCAAAGGACAAGGGTCCAAATGCAGTTGAAGATGCTCAAGGGAAACCACGAGCAATGAATATGGCCCATGTGGTTGAGCACCTCGGGTCTACAGGAGTGACCCAAGTATCCCGAACCAGCAGGCACTTCCTACCGCAGACTTCAATGGCAGCAGGACTGTGGGCACGGCACCTGCACACCACCACCTCTACTCCAGCAAAAGTCGGAGGGATCTGAAAGCAGATATCACAGAGAGTCGCGCAGGAGTACGATAAGGCCAGAGCACTGCAGAAGGGGAGGGTGCCTCGGTGTATGGAGGTTAGCGTGGGCCACAGCTATTCATTATTACACTCTGCAGCATGCTCAGTAGCCTGTTTTTCCAGGAGTAATTTGCTGTTTGAAGCCGTCCATTATTTCCTCTCTTGGAGCAGAGAGAACAGGCTGTACTTTTTACTTCTGATTCACAACACAAACCCCCCCTCGGCCCACTACTAGTGACTCACACAAGTGACTCAGGCACTCACCTCCCCATAACTTTATCCCACCCCCCGTATCCAAAAGCCGCCCATGTCCCTTAAAAAACGCCCTCTTCTTCCATTCAGGGAAAGCAGCAGCACTTGCGACATGCTGAAGAGGGAATGAACTACTCAGAGACCTTGGCCCAGATTCACGCCGATGGGCAACTCTCCTAAAACAAGCCAGCCAAGTTGCCGGGAGGCAGCGATTCTCAACCAGGATGTCATGGCACCCTGGGGTGCCGGGAGATCTTTTAAAAGTACCATGCAATACTAGCACTGCCTGGGGTGCAAACAAAATAAACTCAGAGATTTCCAATAGAGATCCATAGGGTCTGCCCTGCTGTGGTGTTTCCGAGTCCTTTGCAGCACAAAAACTGCTCTATTACTTTTCTGTAGTCAAGAAACAAGTGGAAGCTCATAGCTGGCATTTTCTATAGGTTGCCTGGACTCTAAAATTAACCTCGAGCACCACTGCTATAAGGGAAGGCTGGAGCCCCGTCCAATTTTGCCACGTTCCCCACTAGAGGCTGCTAAAACAAAAGCAAAGCAAGAACTCTGCTCCTTTCTGGTCGAACTTTATGCACGCCTGCAAGCTAAGCCTAAACTGTGGAAAGGAAGCCAGGAAAGCGAGAAAACGCAGGGAGAACAATTCAGAGAGATCAGGCAGTGGGTTTGAAAGCCGCGGAGGGGGAATAACCAAAGAGGCTCTGCAATGATTCACAGATTTAATTGGGCATGGGAGGAGAAGAGCCAGTTCCTGCCCCTTGAATGCTGTAAGGTAGAGGGAGGAGGAGTGATGCCCAGAACAGGGGGGAGGAGAGGAGGAAAAGTGCAGCCGGTGTCCATGCCCAAGGCAACGAGAGGGTAGCAGGAGCAGTCTGACTCTGCAAAGGTGGGAGGAGAGGGAGAAAGTTTCCCAGGCCCCACGTCCACAATGATTTCCGATCGATGCAGGTTCAGCCACCTCCGAAGGCCGAGGTTTTCTGGTTTCGTTTTTAAAATGAACCTAGGAAAAGATGAACAACTGACAGCAGACACCGCTCCAGGCTTCACGGGTGCTAGAGCTCCGCATCTTCCCTTCCAGGTGCTGCCAGGGGATTTGAACACCAGCCTTTCGGGGCAATACCCTGACTTCCTCCACCCGAGCCCACACTGAGCTCAGCGACAAGCTGAGGCTATTAGTGGGAGGTTATCCTGCAGAGGACGGACCGGTAGAGGGTGGATGTGCCATGTCCTGCCAGTGTGCGACTCTCAGCTGTGGTCTCCCCAGTGCCGAATAGAGGGGAAGAATCACCTCCTTCCATCTGCTGGCCCCGCTCCTACCCCTGCAGCCCAGGATGCCGGTCGCCTTGTTGGCACCAAGGGCACACTGCTGGCTCCTGTTCGGCTTCTTGTCCTGTCATCCCCAGGTCCTTTTCTGCAGAGCTGCTGCCCAGCCCGTCACCCCCAGCCTGCACCGGTGCAGGGGATCGCTCCCTCCTCAGTGCAGGACTTTGCACTTGTCCTTGCTGAACCTCACGGGATTTCTTTTGGCCCAGTCCTCCAGTGTGTCCAGGTCACTCCGAATCCTAGCCCAGCCCTCTGCCATATCTATTACTCTCCCCAGCTTGGTGTCACCTGCAGACTTGCTGAGGTTGTACTCCATCCCATTTTCCAGGTCGTTGATGAAGACATTGAACAAAACCGGCCCCAGGACCGACCCCTGGGACGCTCCACTTGATACCGGCTGCCAGCTAGACATTGAGCCATTGATCACTACTCTCTGAGCCCGATGCTCCAGCCAGTTTTCTGTCCACCGTACAGTCCATTCATCCAGCCCGTACTTGCTTAGCTTGCCTGCAAGGATGCTGTGGCAGACCGTATCAAAAGCCTTGCTAAAATCAAGGCACAGCACATCCCCCGGTTTGCCCACATCCACGGAGACACCACCTCCTCGTAGAAGGCGTCAGGTTGGACTTGCCCCTGGTGAATCCATGCTGACCGCTCCTAATCACTTCTCCAGGTGCTTAGAAATGGTTTCCTTGGGGATCTGCTCTGTGATTTTTCCAGGGCCTGAGGTGAGGCTGACTGGTCTGTAGTCCCCCCTGGATCTTTCTTTTCCCTTTCTTAAATATGGGCACTATATTTGCCCTTTTCCAGTCATCCAGGACCTCTCCTGATCACCATGCGTTTTCAAAGATGATGGCCTGTGGCTTTGCAGTCTCATCAGCCAGCTCCTGTAGCACCCTCGGGTGCGTCCCATCCAGCCCCATGGACTTGTGCACGTCCAGTTTGTCTAAATAGTCTCTAACCTGTTCTTTCACCACCGAGGGCTGCTCCCCTCCTTCCCAAACTGTGCTGCCCGGTGCAGTCGTCTGAGAGCTGCCCTTGCCTGCGAAGATGGAGGCGAAGAAGGCATTGAGCTGTGTTCCTTCAGTGACTTCCCTGTGACAAGTGCCGGACTCGTACCCAAAAGGGTATATACTCTGCAGTCCTGGATCAAGTGCGGGACTGAGGTATCTCATCCCAGAAGGCCGATCTCAGGCTGGTAGGGCCAATAGCCCAATAGTGTCCTCGGCACCGTTCACAGCAGGAAAGCTCATCTCCCTTCTCCCGCTACGGGGGATTCAGAGCAGCAAAGGGGCACGGGGGCAAGACGGAGACGTTTGCAGGGCAGGGCCTGCCTCCTCCTGGGCTGGCGACAGGGGAGGACTCCAGTCCTAGTGGCGACACTCTCAAGTTTAACCTTCGTTAAGGAGCTGAAAGTTTGACTTACAAAATTCACTTTGCCCGTCTATATTGGAGGTCACGCTACAAGGTCGCAGCAGTCCCTCCTGGCCTCCCAATCAGCAAGTCTGCCAGCAAAGGACTGTGCCCTGAAGTACATTATCTAAGGTTTTCATTACTTTAGTTTTTAAGAGTCATGAGCACTTTGGCTTTTGCCGCTTCCCTACGGCAGCCTAATGCACATGTTCTGCAGCTGAACGCACTTTGTCAGAACATTTTCCCAATAATCAACCTTAATTTGCCCCCTTAATCTCATCCTATTACTCCTAGCAATGGCCCAGCCAGCCACTCTCATTCCTCCTCTTCCTTTATATTTATGCCCATCAAGTCTGTGGTGCCCGTTAGTCATCCCTTGACCAAGTTATCCAGATTTAGCACTTATAACTTGTTCTTCAGCCAAACCCTTCAGTTCCTCTGATAATTATATGCTGCTCTTTTCTGAACTCCCTCCATCTTTGTCAGCCTTTCCAGTGATCGGATGCCCAGAATGAAATACAACAGTCCAGGTTGCAAACGAGCTTTGCAGCTAAACTCAATGGGGAGGTCAAGCTAATGAGAGGACTTAATTCAACTCCCATGGTGTGTCATATCGCCGTCTGCCCATCGTGTGGAGCCTGCGAACGCAGCGCAACGAAGGCGGGTGCCAACGCGCCAGGCGGCATCGGCAAGCTTGTCAAATTGGCGCGTGCCCCCGGCGTTAGATCCTCCTCTGTCAGCTCGCACACAGCTCCCATTAGTAATACACCCTCGTGCATAGGGAGGAAAGCGATCTGCCTCCCGACGTACAGCAAGCCCTCCGGGGACGTCTCTGTTTAGTATTTATCATTGCTGGTTAAGGCAACGAGAGGGAAAAACTCAAGCATCAATTCGGCTGCCTTCAGCAGAGAGATGCCGAACAGGAGAGGCGAGGCAGGGGATGCTCCGAGCCGCCGGTCCCAGGAAGCAGCGTCGGGGCAGGTGTCACCGCCAAGAGCCAGGTGAACCCTGCTCTGCTCTACGTGGCCACGGGCTCGAGCCCCGTGGCTCTTCTGGTGCCCCAGGGTGCAAACTATCACGCGTGCCTTGGAGGTGCAGGGGTCAGAGAGGTTATATCACCTGCTGGAGTTCACAACAGTTTGTGACACCGTAAGCAATACAACCCAGGTGTCCATGGCACCAGGCCAGGGCCTAAGCCATAAATCACACCGACAGCAAATCTCCTTTTATACGGTGGGTCCGTTCCCAAGCCATACGCTAATCAGCGTGGTAAGCAGCCACTCAGTACTGCAGGACTGCCAGTGAATTCAAGCATAACTTAAGTAGTTACCAAATAATAATAAATGCATTATCAAATAATAACTACGGGGAGAACAGATGCAAAAAATATCAGGTCTTAAAGATGTCATGTCCAACGCCACACACCGCTTCGGTGTGGACTTGGGAAGAAATACCGTTCTTACTGAATCTGCACCACCATGGAGCTTTCCCCGGGGGCTGTTCTCAACGACAAGACCCAATCTTGCAGAGCTGAGAAAGAAAGAGGCTGGAACCAAACCTCAAATCCGGACGTTGCGGGAACCCTGAAAAAATTCAGGCCTAGACCCACAACTCTGAAGCTCAGACTCGTCTCAAGCTTGGACGAGACCCGGTCCAAAGAACAGCACAGCAGCAAGCGTCCAGGGACAGGCCCGAAGTAATCCCGTAAGAGAGGATCTTTGCAAGGTGTGCCCTATGGTATCACAAGAAAGCAGCGGCCCAGCGACAAAGCTGGCTAAAACGTGGAGAGAATGCAATACCGAAGTGTTATTAAATGTGAACAGCTGCTTTCTTCTTCGGTAGCTCTGAATAGTAAGGCTGAGATTTTAATGATTTAAGATTTAATGAAGAAGAAAGGCACAAAAGTCTCTGATACTAGTTTGGTTATTAGCATTTCACTTTTAGATTTCCAAAGGGGCTGCCAGGGTGCATTATGTTTAATTTGTTTAAAACACAGCAATAGAATTGCACGGGGAGCTGCCAAAGACGGTAAAGTTTTGCTCTCCCCTGCTTCCAGGACTTCTAAGAAAGCTGGAAGCAATATTATTCTGTTCCTGACCTAATTGGTTACTTCACTGTATTTATTTCTGCATTTAAAAAAAACCACCCCAGGGCTCTTGAGGTTCAACGCAGAAGTGCCCAGTGGCGAGATAGAAAACACAGATGCATGTAAACCGGACAGGCTAGCACTCCAGCGGGCTCGGAGAGGACCCACAGACCTCTCTTCACCAAGACTGCAAGTTCATCAGGGCAAAGACTTCACCCTCCTGTGTTTGTACAGCACCATGCACAAGGATATCAGGACCCCAAAGGTGGCCTCTTAGCCGGCCATAGTGCAAACTCCAACAATGCTGATCGTTTCTTCTTATGAGACCCATTCTGCCTCCCCTTCTTGGACATGAGGATATTGCCTTTGGTTTTAATGGGAGCAAGTTGAGATTGCCTCTTTAACAAATATAAGTAATAATATAATAACACTATGGATTCCTATTTGAAATCTCTGGGTTTGTCTTATGAATTGGGTTTGCACGCCTACGACTGCTAACTTTGCTTGGCGCCCTGGGGCACCCTCGAGAGGATCTCAAGGCATCCCAAAGTGCTTCCCGGTTGGAAAGAAAGACGCCAAGTGCAGTAATGCAGCCTTGTGCCGACCAGAACCGGTGCCTCGTGCCAATGAATCTTGCACCGATGCAAAATAATTCCACGTTTTTAATGGTGGGGTCTGCTAGAAAGAGAACAGGAAGACAACATGGTGAAGCCAGCACCGCCCACCTGAATCGGCACAAGCCCTTCCACTCAGTCCTCAATGCTTAGTCAAGTTTATGTGCATCTCTGGATGTAGACAGACACAACCGTTACACTAGTATTACGGTATATTAAAGCAGTCTATCATTTAACTGTTATACCTGTCTGCTGCTATAGCAATATAAGTAGAGCTAAGCCTTTGCACAGGCTTTGCATTGCAGCAATGTAGTCCACTTAGAGCAAGACGGGAGTAGAAACAGACTTCACAAATTGGAAAACGGTATCATCTGTTCTTCGTATCAGATCCCTATTTCCTTTTAAACCTGTTTAATTCGGACAACAGAAGGACTACGACCTGAGCCTACTCATTCATCAACAAAAGCCACACACAATCCAGAGATGTCATTTAACTTCAGTTAAACTCCCGACACAAGACTGAGGGGGAAGCCAAGTGCTCCAAGTTCCCACTTCATTATTTCCTGAGAGCTTGATGCTTGGTGCTTTCCAGCTGAGCGTGAGAAGGCACCGACAACGGGCAACATTCACTGGGAGGGCAAGACGCGACTTAACAGAGCTTACGCAAAGGTTTCGTGGTGCCCCGGCTCCGTGCCGGTCCTCAGCGCGGCGATGGACATCGCTGAGCAAGAACGTGGGCAATAGGACGAGAGGAACTTCCCGCGCTGTCCCATTTTCAGTGTCAAGACCGATACAGTCACCACGTTACGCGAGCTAGAGCCGAACTGTCAGGGCTGGGGTATTTGATTATTATTTACAGAACGGTTTCTCCCCCAGATTTCCATTAGGAAACTCCTGTTGGTATCAACCTTTCTTGAACACCCAGGACGTACGGTATTAAAGATACGTTATTCTCCAGGCTGCCTTTGGTTTTCGCAGAACACTAACATACGATCTAAGGAAATTAGCTTCCTTGACTAAAGCAACACAATCGGGCCAGTGTCGGGGCACTCGCACCACGATGCAGCCCCTGTGGTGTATCATGCAAGCGTCCTGTCTTCCAAATCATGCCCCATAGCTCCAGACATCGTTTCCTGATGACGTGGCGGAAGCAGGGCAACAAAGCAGCGTTGTTGCCTTTATCAGCTAAATAAATAAAGGCAATATAATCGGTCTTCTGGATCCTAGGAGCATGACTACTGCCACCCGGGGAAATCACGCAAGTCTGAAAACGCGCAGAGCCGGTTGCGGGCCTCCGTGACACGTTTGCAAACATGCATTAACAAAGTGGAATTGGTCCACATTTAAACCAAAGTGATTTAAACCAAACCGCCTCGGAGCCCACTGAATTAATCCAACAGGCTGTTGAATCGCCATCTGAATTCTCTAAATCCTTGAAAAAAAATAGCAACTCCAAAAATTAAAAAAAGATCAGTATTGGCTAAATTCTTCTTTCATACTGGTGTCAATCCGGAGTCGTTCCAGTTGCCCCAGTGGACCTGGCCAGAGTGTAGCCCTATGTCTGTTGGAGCATCGTATGAAGCACCAAGGGCAAAGCTAGTCTGAGGCTGGGACGGCTCGGGGTTTGCTAATGGGACAGAGCAGCCTGGGCCTGCAGGGCTGGTCCGCTGGCCTGATCCCGTACAGGGGCAGTCCACCGCTGTCATCCCACCATGTCCCATGGGCTGTGGGGCTTCCCATGGGTCCACACATTTGGCAGCAGGACAGAAATTACCCAGAAACCAGTATAAGTGGTCAGAAACTGGTTCAAATCTGCAACACAATAGAAATGTAAAATGGCCGAAACTGGTTTAAGATAAACTTGGATAGATGTAGTATCAGACTAAACCGATTTAGGTTCAATTGGCTTATTGAACTTCTGTCCCAGATACGCTCCAGATCCAAGTTAACTCAGTCCCCCAGCATCCCAGGATGCTTTGCACCTCCTCCGTTAACCCCCTCTTGCAGGGTGGGTGGGCTCGTCTTGGCCCAAGCCTGCTTCAGCTAAGCAGGGAGGCGTGCTCTAGCGCCCCCCCGCTTCTGGCCTGGGCCACAGCAGGCATGTGGAATCAAAAGTGAATGTGTGTTCATTTGCTTATCGGTTCAATCTACGCAGCTTAGACTAACCTGCAAAGATTAAATCAGTTCAGCGTCCGGCTTTTTGATTGTCTGTACTTAGCCTCTGAGGCTGGTTCGTGATTAATCCAGCAATGTCCAGCCCCTTCCCCCTCAGAGACTCGGCTCTCTAAGCACCGTGTATCAGCATAAACACTGCACACATTTGATATTTTCTACGTTCTTCTCCAGACATTAACCCCCTGCCAATGCCCTGCCATGAAAAACAAGTCCCCAAAAAAGCTGCCTCAGTCACTTGGCTATGCAAGGAAAGAGCCATCGCAGGGACAATCCAAGTGCTTGCTCTATAATCAAGCAAACTTTTAATCCAAAAGTATTATTGTTCGGTTGATTTATATATAAGCCCCTCAAGAAAGGTCCCTTCCATCCACTGCAGCCACGGCTACATGAAGTGCATTGAGATGAACTCGGATGCTCATATCTCCAGCTCATTAGCTGGAATGATTACATCCAACCACATGACATAAAAGCTACTGGAGGCAATTTCATTAGGGCTCCATTAGGAGTAAGCCGCTTGGCCTTTTCACAATCAAGAGAACACGAGAAAGCAGCTCTGGGCAGTAATTTGAGTATGATGCTAAAAAGATTATCGAAGCTATGAATTCATATTTACAGGGTTCCCATCTGTCTCACGACTGCTAAAATCATATTTCCAGTGGTACAGCAGCCAAATGTATATACACATAACAATGTTGGGTCTACAAAGAGCTCAGTATACAGAAACGTTCAGTGTTTCTCAACGCGGGATGACTCCAGAGACCCCCAAGAGGGGTGAGGAGAAGAGCAATAGAAATGAAGAGAACTGTATAACTTAGGATGTGCAACCTTTCAGCTGGAAATGCAATAGTGCAAGCCTGAGCAGGGAGCTCCTAAAGCCAGCTGCAGGGCACTCAGGAGACCAATTTCAGTAGTGTGCAGTCTTCAGGAGAGGAAGGGAGGACCGCACATTGCAAGGTGTGGAGATGCAAACAGACAGCAGGGAGCAGAGAAAAGGACACGAGAGGGGCAATAAACAGCAACTGTGCCAGTGCGTGACGTGAGAGAGTGGGGCACATCCCCGCCTGGTGATCTTGCTCAAGAGAGAAGTCAGGAAGAGCTTCCCCAGTTAGACTAAAACTCTGCAGGAATCCCCCAGTGAAGCAAAGGAAAAAGTCCTTGCCAGGGGTTCGGTTTTCTCCAAAGCAGAAAGACAAGGAAGCAAAGGAATGAAGTTTCTGATTACATCCCTTTCAAAATGGAAGATTGGGCCAGAACAAATCTCAGAGGTTCAACAAGGACAAGTGCAAAGTCCTGCACGGAGGAGGGAGCGATCCCCTGCACCGGGGCAGGCTGGGGGTGACGGACTGGGCAGCAGCTCTGCAGAAAAGGACCTGGGGGGCAGGGGACAATAAGATAGATAGGAGCCAGCAGTGCGCCCTTGTGCCAGGAAGGCTACCAGCATCCCGGGCTGCATGGGTAGAAGTGTTGCCGGCAGATGGAAGGAGGTGATTCTTCCCCTCTATTCAGCACCGGGGAGGCCACATCTGGAGTCCTGTGTCCAGCTGTGGGCCCCACTACAGCAAGGATGCGGACACATTGGAGAGAGTCCAGTGGAGGGCAACGAAAATGGTTCAGGGGCTGGAGGACAGGACTGGTGAGGAGAGGCTGAGGGACCTGGGCTTGTTTAGTTTAGAGAAAAGGAGACGGAGGGGGATTGAATAGCAGCCTTCACCTCCCCGCTGGGGCGCTGCAAAGAGGGTGGAGCTGAGCTGTTCTCAGTGGGGGCAGATACAGGACAAGGAGCAATGGGCTCAAGCTGCAGCAAGGGAAGTTGAGGTTGGATATTAGGAAAATCATTCTCATGAGGAGGGTAGTAAATCACTGGCAAAGATTACCTAGAGAGGTGGTGCAACCTCCATCCTCAGAGGTTTTCAAGACCCATCTAGACAAAGCCTTGGCTGGGATGCTGTAGTTGGGGCTGGTCCTGCTTTGAGCAGCGAGTTGGACTAGATGTGACCTCCTGAGGTCCCTTCCAATCCTCATTTTCTTTGATTTTATGATCCAGCCTGACAAACATAAGTAACTAGCAGTTTGGAGCCTAGTTAGCCCTTCTGCCTCCACAGCCTATGAAAACAGAACCAACTTGCAGTGGGTTTTCCTCTCCGCAGGAAGGGAAGCCTTGCCCAATAAGACTCCACTGTCCACCAAAGTGCTGGGTTGTTCAAACAAGGCAAGCCCACCATCTGCTCTTACAGAAAGTGCCGAGGTTTGCTCAGGTACCAGGTGTGGGCGTTCATCTGCTGCACTTCTCCGAGCCTCTGCTCCAACCCCAGTGAAACCAAGTGCTCAGCGGAGACCAGGAGGGGGGACCTTGGTAACGAGCCCATGGGGAAGAGCACCTTCTGAATCATCCTCCGAGCTCTCTGCTGCACCTTAGGGCTGGGGCTCACCTGCAAATATTAACCCATCCTTACCCAACAAGCGCCACTGCACCAAGAGGCTTGGTTCTGACCATGCCAACGTAAACTAGCGCCATATAAAATGTCCACAAGTCTCGTGATGCTATGCTTGAACATATGCAGAGATTTTGAATTTTTTCCAAGGGAAAATGTCTGGTATCTGCTCAAGCTAAAAGGAAACTTCCGTGTCACCAAAAAGCTGTCATAACACTCTGAAAACATGGTCTCGCTGGAGGAACATGTTGTAATTTTATATCCAGCTCTTTAGAAAGATTGGGCCAAGCCTCAAGGGACAAGCATGTTGCTGGAACAACACATTAATTCAACATAATTAAAGCAGCAATACAGCAAAGCCGCACTAATTACCAAGGGCTATGTGCTATACAGATAACAATGCCATTTTGCCCTGGCCCAGAGCATTTCTATCCATAAAGTGCTTTATGGATATCAATTATGCAACGCTCCCCTGGTCCCAGGTGGGTGGACAAGTATCGCCACCTCCTATATCACAGACAGGTAATCACATTTAGGAGTCCTGACCCCAAGCCCACTGTTCTGGCCACTAAAGTGTTAGATCTTTTAGCTTTCAAGCCTGGCTTTATATCAAATCCCCTTCTTCCTATTGGAGTTAATATCCAGACATACATCCTAGAAGCCTGCTGCACATTTGTGCTCTATAAACAGCTGTCACTGTTATGCAGCCGGTGAAACAGAGGAACTGGCATCTCCGCACATCCCTTATCCAGATGTGGAAAGATGGACTGAAATCGGGACGTGACCACCTGCAAATCTGCCCAAGCAAACTGAGAGACGTGCAGGCTCCCCCTTCCAACCAGCCTCTTCCTTACCCAGCGCGTGAAGGGGGCTGGCCTCAGCCTGGCCCTGAGGATCACGCCCAACACCACTGTGCAAAGAACATCCCCCATGCGAGAAATGCATTGAACTTCATGAGATTTCTTTTGGTCCAATTTGTCCAGGTCTCTCTGAATCCTCGCCCGTGTTGCCTTCTGCGAGCCACTAATGCAAACCAGAATTTGCCGAGAGCAAACTACGAAACATCTCCAAACAACTCAGATTGTCCACCTTGTTCTCTCCCTTTTCCTTTCCCCATTCCTTACCCCATCTACATTGTCTCCCCCTGCCCCGTTCTCCATCCGGTAGGAGAGCTGGCAATCTCTTCACTGTATAAGGCTTTCCCTACTCAAAAAAAGGTGACTCTACATATTCCAGATCAACTGGTAACAACGCGTAGGGTTACAAGCCTAGTCCTTGCAATATCCAAATGAGGCATTTATGGCTCTCTCCAGGTCACAGTTGGGGAAACGGAGCATGCACTGGCTTCTGGAAATATTTTGTTCCCATTGCTCAAAAGCTTGACAGAGCCAGTAGCCCCAACCCAGTACCACAGCCAGTCCCATACTGGCAATATGGGGCCTGACTCTCCACCTGCTTACAGCAATCACTCCAATTAAGTGAACGGATTTAGTCCCGATTATACCAGGGAAAGAGCCTCATTCTTACTCTGCAAGATAGGATTTAAAATATATCCTCTTTGTGAAATCAAGATTTAACCTTCCTATGGCTCTTGCTGATTTAAACCTCTCTCCAATATGCAGGGTAAATAAGATGCATGTTTAATTTAAAGACAAGCATACTCCAGGGCTAAATAAATGATTTTCTTTTATTCTGTGTCCTGAAGGAGCAGACCGAGTACAATCTAGACTTCTGTTCCAGGAGGCTCTCTAGATCTTTTTTGTGTGTCAGCATCAAACAACTGTTCCTTATACTTTATCTGATGAGGTTGGTAACAAACCCAACCGTGGCAGATGGGAGTATTAAATATTTATTGGAACGGAGCGCATCCATTTCAGAAACGATGGCTTTGCAAATTAGCACTGTGTAAACAGTAATTAAACAGAGCCAGATTCAGCTGGGTCCCGACTCCCAGTAAACGCTCATCTTCCAAACTGGTGACAAACAACCACCAGTGGGTTGTAAAACATCCATGCAACTATTAAAGCAGAAATGAACTCATGCGTCTAGCGAGTGGCGGCTGCTTTCCCCTCCTTTCGGTGTAGTGCAGTAGTAAGTCTTCACACCTCTAGTCTTCTTTCCACCTGCGAAGACCGGGCTGCTTGTCAATGATTCGTTAATTAACATTTAGGAGAATTTTCCACATTGGTTGGCTAATGTTAGAAGTCCTAATGTAGACAGGCGGTGCCACGTCCACAAGACCTGCTTTCAACACAATTAGATGACAAGCTGCTTGACGATGCCAGCGTCTCAGAGGAAGGAGCCTTCGCACTACTACGAGCGTCAGCTGAGTGCAACTGGGGCTTGAAAGGGTAGGAACCCATTGCAAAGTTTAATTGATGCAGACAAGGCCCCTAGGGGCTCCGCAGGTTTTCAGGGAAGAAGCCAGGCTGAACAATAGAAAGTCAGTGTATTAGTTATTGTTTCACTTGCCAAAGCAGTTGGAGACCGCACTTGCTCAAAAGATGCTTTGCAAAGTAAAAAGGCACTGTCTTTTCTTCCCTTCAACCCAAATACACACCTGCCAGCCATGCTATTACACTAACTGAAATGAGACACGGGGCGCTTTTAAAAAAGCAGCCTGCATTTGCCCTGACTTTCCCACAAGTACATTTCTGCTGGAGACTTCTTCCGGTCGTCTCCTGCAATATTGTCTCCTTCCTGTGGCTCTGGGCCTCAGGTCATCAGCCCTGCCTCTCGGCAGCGCTACACTAAGATAGCCACCCCACAGTACTTCTGGTCCCAGGTGGGCTGCTTCTGGATCTGGAGGTTTGCAGTGTGTGAGCGTCCCGGTTCTTCTGGGTGGCAATTCCAAAGGGCGCCTATACACGTGCTCGACACCTGCTTCGACGGGCTCTAATATGAATGCATTGGAACAGACTCGATTAATCGATGAATCAAGTCCGCTGGAGCGTTTTAATGAGAACGCTCCAGCAGCCTCGGCGTCATGTGTATTCAGCGTCCCCGCATCTCAAAATGGTGGTGGGGGCACTTTAACTAACACTCGTTGAATGAGCTGCTCTAACGTCCCCCTCACCCCCACCCCAGAGCAGGTGTAAAGATACCTATAGAGACTAAGACTTCCGGCACAAGACAAGCCAGATGATAAACAGGGACCTACTTAAATTGCAGTGAGATGACACGATTTTTGCAGCCCTTCATGCGACCCCACCCGCCGGGACCCCACCTTCTCCACCCCAGATGGACTGCAAGGCAGCAAGGACCGCTGGCTCGCACTGGAGAGCTGACCTTTTATTTTTAGTAAGCTTTTTTGGCAAGTTGATTTCATGAACGAAGTCCATGAAACCGCAAATCGAGTAGACCCCCAACAGCAGATGCCTGGGACTGTGGTACTGCCCATGTGCTGGGGGCCGAGCCATTTCATGGTTTGCAAACAGGCGCATGCTTCTTGCATTCCTTTCATTCGTCTTCTCCCTTTCCCCCAGGTGCGAGTGACCTTGTGGCAGCTCCCAGGGCAGATCCCAAGGCAGTTCCAAGGACCGGTCCCTGTTCCCCAAGGCCCCCTGAGTGCTTGTGAGCAAGAAAAAGCCACCTACAAGGTGACCAAGGAGCTTACATTTCCCTTTTTCGGGTCTAAACATAGAAGCCTGGCTCAGGGGGGCAGGGCAGGACTTCAACTACAAGTTCACTTTCCAATTAGACCCTTAGACCGCTCACACCTGGTCCTGGCGAGAGGGTTACAGTCCAAAAGGAGTCCAAGGGAGCAAGATTATTTGTTTGAAGATGGGCAGATCAAGCCCTTAAGCAGCACCTGCCCCAGCCTGGCTTTAAATGGGTTAAGGGAAGAAGGAGGAAAGAAGAGGCCAACTCGGGACTCTCTGATGAGAGCTATTACTGATGCTCATGATACAGCTACTAGGTGGGAAAGTGGATGCTTTTTTTTTGTTTAATAGCTTTGTTTAGAATTGACTTTAACCGCCCACATTACATTTTGCTTGCATCAAACGGTTACTGCTGAAATCCTATGAAGCATAGACAATACAGCATGGTTAAGAGCCGGTATAATCTAATTTACTGTATATTTCTAAATGTTAATCCACTTCCAAAAGAGATGGAGAATTTACAGCTGCAATGTTGAGAGCTGATGAACTGATAGCTACATTACACGTAGCTTCTCAGCTCTGTAACAGAAAGCTATCCTGGTCCTACAGGCAGGCCTGGGATTATACTTTTTCTCTAAAATGGTCTATACATCCAAGACGGATAAAGCTCCTGTGAGGTGTTTCAGGGGCCACGCTCTCGAAGAGGGTACGACACAGGTCCCCTGGCCCCTTCTCTGCAGTTAGATATGCCTGAAGTGCAAGAGGAGGGGAAGAGCAGCCACTTTACACCCAACCCATGGGAAGCTGGATCCTGATGGCTCTTCGCCGGGTGACTGTATTGTGGAGCGGACAGGCTGATTAGATTAATCTGAGTCATTTGTTCTTCAGCCCCAAATAGTAACAGGAATACCCCAAAACAGCCTGTAGCTTAGAAAGGAATCAGTGATCGCTGGCTAAAGCACAGGACGACGTTACAGGAAACAGGGGCTTTCTTCTTGTGCAAGCTTAGACAAAGCGCTCGAGACAACACACTTCTAAATTTGGGAGCATATAGTTAGGCCCCTAAACCCAGCGCTTAAACACAAAAGAAACCTTGTTTTCAAGGGAGTTGCTCCACAACGCAATTAATCCCTGGATGAAAAGCAGGAGTTAAAAGCCAAGGATTCATTATTATGAACATGTAGCGATCAATGTATTAGTAATAAAGACGCCAGCGCAGAAGGGACAGTTGTCATTGCAGGGGGGGGAAGACTCATGAAATCCCGTGAAGAATATGACAAATCCGGTGTGGGTGTCGACCGAGCCTGTGTAATACGCTGCAGAGGCTTGCAAAGAGATGCGGGCTGATTTCAGCAGTAAGTGATAATAAGCGGGTCTAGCGAGAAGAGCATCTGCTCTCGGTGCTGAATACTGAACAAGCGGGCACCAGATCGAGTCACTTGAGGGTGACCGATTGCTTGGGAAGGATTTCTTTGCCGTCTGCACTGGAAACGAGAGAGTCTGGGTCACAAAAATCAGAGCCGGTGTTGATGGGATTATGGAGAGGAAGCAACGGCGTCCCTCTCTCTTGAGCGTGAGCGTGGTTACACTCCTCCACGGGGGAGAAGCAGCCACTGCATTTATTCCCCATGCAGGGACGACCCATATCGCTGCCACCAAGCTACAACTCCCATTCCCCCACAGGTAGACGCG
This sequence comes from Alligator mississippiensis, assembly GCF_030867095.1. Classification (NCBI taxonomy): domain Eukaryota; kingdom Metazoa; phylum Chordata; order Crocodylia; family Alligatoridae; genus Alligator; species Alligator mississippiensis. The sequence goes on from NC_081829.1 coordinate 98,615,950, forward strand.
GAGAGTGGGTGCGACTCCCACGTGCCAGCTGGTGAAGGGGGAAGTATGCTGTGCTGGGGGGAGGAATGGTGCTTACCGTGCTTTTTTACCCCACGGGGATTAAAAAGGGAAGGCGGGGACTGAGTTGCTATTCTCAGAGTCATAATTCAGAGCCTGCTCTGCAGTGATAGAAGTTATAGTTTAGAGCTGTTCCCTAACAGGAGACGGAGGAAGTTGGGGATTGGGAGATGGTCCCTAAGTTAGGGAGCTGCAATGTAGTTACCTAGAAAGACAAAGGGCATGCAGATGTTGCCTACTGCTCCACTATTAGTGTCTGTTTTTAAGTTCTTCTCATTCGTGCATGCCTGTGTACTGAACCTGGTGATCACTATGGGGTGCCACGTCAGCCCTTGTTAATAGGAGATCACCAGAACCAGTACGAATCCTGGATTCCCTTTGCAAAACATTTAGGAATTCGACTCGCCGCTCCAGTAATTTTCACTATGGAGAAAACAAACCACGGCCTGGATCCGGGTCTAGAGAAAACCCAAGAATGGTCCGACATGCTTGTCTCAAAACGCTGGTCTGTGTCAAGCTGGAAGCTGCAGGCTGCCAGGTCCTGCCAAAACACACTAGCTGGCAGTCCAAGCTGCTGGTTTCGGCCAGCAGACGTATCCCGACGGTGCATCATCCCAACAAACCTCAGAAGCTAACACAGGGTCCGCATGGAGGAGAGAGCGTGCCCAGGAAAGCCCGGGTGCTGCAGTACTTCGAACTGGTAGCAGGGAAGGGATGGCGCTGCCAAGCTGGCATTGAACCCACGTCAGAGAGTGGCGCTGGCCGTACACAGCCTCTGCTGCGACTCGGGTGGTTGGACCACGCTCGGGAAATTATTGTTGGCTGCAAGGAGGTTCAATCCTGTAAAATACTGTTGTGCTTCACCACGTTCATGACTAAAGACAGGCCCAAAGTGCCAGCCACCTGAGCTCTGCTAGTTCACAGCAAGACCTGACCCACCCTAGGTGGGCCCGTTTTGGTTTTGCAAAGTCCCAGCCCCTGAATGAGGTATGCAAAGACCAAGACTGCCTTTGCCCATCTCTATTTACTGCACAGAGAGGTAGAGAATGAGCTTCCAAATGCTGGGATTTCGACCACATTATCCACGCTGCTAATGCCAGGCCTTGAACACACGCCCTGGCTGCTTTACCCCCGCATCCAGGAACAGCACAGACCATCTGCAGGTGCTTCCGTAGCCCGACGAAGGATGTATGTGCCCAAAAGCTTGCAAAGAAGAATTTTTCCAACTATTTGAGTTGGTCTAATAAAAGGTATTGGATTTACCCAAAAAACCTTGTCTACCCTAGGATGTAGAAATTTGCATCTGATTTACCTGTTGTTCCTCACCTATGTGTCTTGAGCAGACCACGCTTCCTGCTCCCCTGGTTCTTTGTCACCGGGGAACGGCATGTCATCACGGGGGAGTCAGTTCTGCTATCCGCACGTTTCTACACAGACGACCCAAAGTGATGGAAAAGTGTTCCCTGATGCTATTACATATTCAGTGCCTTGAATTTTTTAAATCCTGTTTGCTCCTTTGCAAAACCGGTGACATGAAGTGGGTCACCCCAGATCCTGCATAAGAAAAATCGTGTTTACTATTAAAGCTGAGCTTCCAAACAGGGGGAACGAGAGACATAAGGGTACCCAAGAGTGGTACAATGTCAAAGTCTAAAGTTTTGTAGCAGGGGGATGATGGGACCCAGGATGGCAGGCCCATGAGGCACGGAAGAAAACGGTGAGGTGGGGGAGGCAGAAGTCACTTCACCCCAAGCTGCTGGCTGAAGCAGGGAGGTGTTTTTCCTCCAGGTCCCTCGCAAGATCCTGTGCATAAAGCCTATTTCACTTTTGGCTTTGTAGGACCCAGGGCAGCAACATTTGGCTCCAGCATCTTGGGATCCAGCCTCCGCTTTGTGACACAGAAAGTCCCCAGGACCGCTCGGGGAAATCCTTCCAGGTCGGTGCACCATCAGGACTAGCAGTGGTAGATAGGGGATGCCCGTCTCTACGTATTTCAGTCTAATACAGCCTTAGAAAGTGCTTCTGTAAATCCACATCAGGAGTTTTGCTTTTACAAATACAGCAAGATGCTCTCCTAGGGGGAGAGGAGAAGCAGGATTTCCCTCCTGGCCTACTGCAAGCCTCTCTGTTGTGCGTGCAAGCCACAACACAACGCCCTTCCCCTGGAAAGCTGAAGGCCCAGGGGCCCTGATCTCGCAGACAGACGTTGCATTGTGACTCTCCCGCACAGCCTTTAACGTACGAACGGCCAACGACCCAAATTAATTAGTGCTGACATGAAAAATGTAGGCCCCGAGATAACGGGGTCATAAAGACGGATGAATTCCAGGAGGATTTTTTTTTTTTTTGCTGAGATCTCCTTGAAAAGAGACACCAGCGGCATTTGCCTGAACTCTGCACAAAGCGAGCGGGAAGGAGTGTGCAGGGGCTGGGGCTACCCGGGACGTTGCACGTGGACGAAGTCAGAGCCGAGCTGGCCTAGAGGAATGAAATGAGGGATGCACCTAAGCCACTAAAGATGCATCAGGGCCTCGGTTGCCCTCACTGCAAGAGGTGTTTTGACCCAGCTCTTGCTGCAAAAAGAGGAGGTTAAAAAGATGCCAGTTTAGGTTTGGATTTGGAGGTACACCAGCGTGGCCTCTGGTCTCGATGCAAAACGTGGCCTCAGGTCTCCATACCGCACGCACTCCCTATTTCTGCTTTTCTGCCTCAAACTGGCTGTGACTCTGTTCTGATGTCGCTCCTTGGCACTGGTTTCTTTGCACGGTCACCTGTCCCTATCAGGCGATCAAAAATCATAGCTCGAGGGCCCCAGAATCACGAGACGGGCTTAAAATCCTGAGATACGTATTCTGGTAAAAAATATTTTTAGTGGCTGTTACCGGTCTCCCGGTTTCTGAGCTGTTCGTTTATTCTTGCTTTGCATTTTCATGATTTTCTCTGCAACCAAGTACAGAAATGTTTTCCAAAGAAACCCGAGATTCTCGGGAAATCCCTGAGGATACAGCTCCTCCCCCAGCTCCATGCTTTTCTTTAATGCAAGCCAAAAGGCTGGAATAGCTTCCCTGCCTCTGCGCACCAAGCAGCCCTATCATCATATAAAAATCATAGAAAATGAGGGTGGAAGGCAGCTCAGGAGGTCCCATCTAGTCCAGCCCCCTGCTCCAAGCAGGACCAGCCCCAACTACAGCATCCCAGCCAAGGCTTTAAGTCAAGCCTTAAAATCCTCCAAGGATGGAGACTTCACCACCTCTCTGGGGAGCCTGTTCCAGTGCTTCACTAGTGTCCTAGTGCAAATGTTTTTCCTACTATCCAACCTCAACTTCCCTTGCTGCAACTTGAGCCCGTATGCCACCTCAAAACTCACGTCTTTCACCTATACCTCCCGTGATGCACGCTGGCCATGGCGACCCCCCACCGACGCACGGCAATGGCTCAGCAACCAAGGAGATGATGGTACACCGCAGGAAACAGCATCCAACCAGAGAGGAGGACGGGAATTTGAGGAATCCAAACAACTCCGGTTAGGTGCTACAGCAGCACTTTGGATGCAAGGCTTTTTCAATATTCAACCAATGTTTCGGGAGCTTTGGCCAAGTCTTTGGGTTTGCATTTTTTTCCACTGTAAAATTGAAATTTTTCAGGGGGTAAAAAATCCTTGCCAACTAACTGCCCTGTTGCCAGCGAGTCACCGCCCCATGTAAAGCACTGGGCTTTCCTGGAATAAAACGATTTGTGTGTCATGCAAAGAAAAAGGTTCAGAGCTGTGAAATTCATCCGAGCCTCCAAACTGAACCCCACGATCTCCTGAGCTTCCTCCATCGCTGGATGAATCTTGTGCTTTTGCTTCTCCTCTTACCCACTTCATGCATCTGGTTTCATTGCAGCACCCTGATATTATTGCTAATGACCATAAAGAAAATCTTCAGTAATCAAGAGCAGATACAACTCCTTCCAGAGTTGAGGACATCGCACCCAGTAGTGATGTTTTTAGGATTGACATTGGGATGACTTCTCTGTGCACAAGCCCAAGCCTCGTATTTGAGAGGTGCTTCGCTAGCAGTGTACAGGGAAAAAAGATCCCAGGAGGGAGGAAGATAAACCCCTGGGGACGCCCCGTCGGTGACCACCCCGAGACCCCGCTCTCAGGTCCATCCTCAACCTCCACCTCTTGCAAAGGCCTGTAACAAACACAACTGGCAAAATCCCACCCTCTCTCACCTGCTGCTTCTCTCTGCCCTCGTTTTTAACCTATAGGTCAAACTCTCCGGGGCAGGGAACCTGTCTTTATCCATGCCCACGACACGCCTAACACGGCATCCTCCCTGGAAAGGTGCGGCTGAGTCACGTCCATCTCTGCTGTGTACCATCGCAGAGAAGAAACGGTCCCCCTCTGTGTTGAAACCGTCCAAGTGAGAGCAATTCAGAAGCAACAGATTCCAGTTTTTAGACACACAAAATATACAATCATGAAAGATTTCAGATTTTTCCTCTCTTCTTTTGCCACCCTGTTAATCATGATCTCCGGAGCTATAAAAAGACACCGTACAGGAGCCTGGCTCTCATTATGATCCGCTTCCATGTTTATTACCGCCGCTTATCTAATGGCACTTAGGAAGTGTTACCAAGGAGACTATTTGCAACCTGCATGGTGTTGCTAAAGCAACACAGCTAAATTAGATGCAGAGCTCTTGGCCTCTACATACTGTATTTGCATTGCTATGAAAATGAAGTTGTCACAGGCTTAAACTATACTGGGGCTATTCATGAAAATAGACTATAGACATTAGTCACAGCTTTTTCCCATTAAGATCTATATATTACATATATTTCTAATGCACCTAGCAGCATGGCCGTATTGCACTGGAAAGCCATCTTTGCTGTGTGGGACATGCTTGGTATATGGGACACCTTTTTCCTTTTTATTTTCTTCTTAAACCATATCTTTGATGGTGCTTTCCGTGTTGCTTATAATAGCCTTTTGTGTAGCCCACGAGAAGGACATTTATAAATAATCATTACTGGTTGTAATAGTTGAGAGGGTAGGTGGCTCAGAAGCAATGGTAGAAGTATACAAAGCCTCTTGCCTTTAGGTCAACGATTCAAACCCATCCCAGGTCTTGTCATGGTTGTGCTCTCTCTGCATATATCTGATTTACTTAGTCTATAAAGGTGCATATATATCCTACTTTCTAAAAGGGGGAGCCATTCAGAAGAAGATGGGAGAAACGGGAGAAGATGACAGTAGATCCAACTGGGATAAATAGCGAGTCAAGAAGTAGCTAACTTATAATCAGCAAATATTTAAAAAATATAAACCAGGAGTGGCAGGGAGGGTTTAAGGAGATAACTGGGGCAATAGTCAAGCAGGAGACCGCTTACACGGGAAAACAAAACTTCCTGACCGTGAGCTATACGAGGCATGCTCGTCCTCGCAGGGCAACAGCAGCCCTGTGCTTCGGACACTTACCACCAGACTAGGACAGTGGTGCTCCAAGCATGGCCTGCGGGCCAGAACTGGCCCATAGAGCAAACCCACCTGATGTAGTTGGGGCTGGTCCTGCTTGGAGCAGGGGTTGGACCAGATATGACCTCCTGACGTCCCTTCCACCCTCATCGTCTACGATTATACCTGGACCTGGCAGGCAGGGTTGCACCCAGCACGTGGCCCCAGACCCAGCGCACCGATGGACGCAGCACGTACGATCAGACCCAGCGGGCAAGACCGGACCCAGCACCCAGCCGGGTGCATGGGGTTGCTCCGCTTGCCAGATTCAGCTTGCGGACCGGCTGAGCTCCACTCATCTGGCCCCTGTACCAGAAAGGTTGAGCACCGCTAGCACGTACCTGAGCAAACTAACCCCGCAGACTCTACGCTTGTATACCAACATGAAAGAACGACTTGACAGTCCACGTGAAAGCTGAATTTCACAGCAGCAGCTGCAATAAGCACATCTGGGGGCTGTGAGAGGGCCAGGGAGAAAAGCAAGACTATGCTGTAGTGGACTTGCACAGTAAAGCCACGTGTGTTTGGTCACAGTTCCTCCCCCAGGGAAACCCGTGGACCTGCACTAGTTAACACCATCTCTAGCCTACAGCAATGGACCCAAATCTTTACATTGAACACCACCCCCTCTCTGCTGGGAACCTAGTTACACCAATGAATAGACCAAGCAATTACCTCTGAGCTCACCGCAAGTACTTCAAAAGTGCCTGAGAGTACATTTCTATTGCACGCATCCTCCGGGCCATACTGAATTGGAAAGCCACCTTTGCTGCATACGGTATGCTTAGTACACACCCTTTCCCCTTTTACTATATACTGTATACACCATCCCTGTACTGTATAATACATGATATTTTATTTACATGTTGTGTATGAAGCTTCCCAAAGCAAAGACCAGAGCCTCTTTTCTTAGATCCCTAAATGTGATCCTATTCTATCCTGCCAGAGTCCCTGAAAAACTGCTTATGTGTCTGAAGGCCAAGACAATGGAGCATTACCAAGGCAGACAAGTTAATGGCTTTTCAGGGGTCTAAGAAGGACGGCAGTCCAAAGAAACCAAGCAGCAGTGCTTTAAAATATCCAAATAATAGAGAGTGACACAACCTACCAGCACTAACAGCTATTTGGAGCCTTGCGTTGCTCCTTAATGCATTTATCCCAAGGACGACCCCTGCTTTTAAGTTACGCTGGTGTAAGATTGATGTTGCAGCCATGATGGCCCAGATATTGTGCGAGAGGCAAGGATTTCTTAGGGCAATATCTTTTATTGCACCAACAACATTACCGGGTTAAATTTAGATGAGCTTTCGAATACAAGGCATTGGTTGTCAGGACGAAGTTGCATTTGTCTAACTTTATCCCAACTACATAGTTGGTCCAACAAAAGATATGCCCCCCCCCCCAAGAAATCCTTGCCCCCTGCTTTTAACACATCCTAATCTACGAGACAAACCCACACAAGGGCACAAATACCTGGCATCCTTTACTGAGCTCAATCAAACATCGGAGCTGCCCATGAAAGCCTCCTATGCCAGACCTGTTTCAATAAGCAGCATGTAACAGTGCTTTTTATTATTAAACTCCTATTTTGGCTCAGCAGTGTTCTGGCAAAGCATTTCAGGGAGTGCTTCAAAGGCTGGACACAGCCAGCCTGACCTTCACTCAGCTCCAGCAGCAAAACCCCATGTCCAGGGCTGAGCACTGACACGAGAGGGAAGTGGTACCTGTGTGCATGGCCGGGGGGCCAAAAGAGCGTGTCTTTCCTAACCCTTTCTGACTTCTTTTATTTGGAGAGGGAAATGGGAAACGTCAGAATCCCAGAAGCCAAGTAGCTCGCTCAGACCTCAATGCAGCCGAAGCTTTTAAGTGTGTGCTGTGCTCTAGGGGAAGTGACCGTGTCATGGATTTCAGGAGGAGGGAAGGATGTGCACAGGGGACACGATCCTGAAAGAAGCCAAGCATCCTCTGCTCCCATTAAAGAGCTGGAAGCTGCACACACTCAGCCTCCCCCAAGATAACACTCTAGGTGATTCACTGAATAGGGAGGGGATGACATGTGTGTGTAAAGCTGCAATGCTTGCTTAACTACTTTGCTGAACTGGGACCTCAGAGAGGAGGGAACGTGGACTAGTGGCTGCAGGAGGCCACCGGCATGCAGCACTGGACTCGGGGCCTGGTTCTTCGCTCTGAATCAGCCAGGTGTAAACGGATGGGACGGCCGGGAGAAAGAGGCTGTACCTGCTCAGCTCTGACACCGACTCACTGCGCGACCTTGGGAAAGTCGCTTAACCTCACAGCATCTCAGTCTCTCCCCCAGATTTAAAACGAGGAGATAATGGAACTCCCTTCCTTTCCATCCTCAGCTGCTAGTGAGCCGCTAGGTAGACACGTAACAAATGGAGTTGTGTCCAATCGTGCATTTTTAGAGAGAGAGAGAGTGTGTGTGTGCGTGTGTGTGTGTGCGTGTGCGTGATTGCCCTCTGCTGGGCATAGTCAGATCTCCTCGCTTGCGTTTCATCCTGGGCTTTGAACGCAAAATAAAGATGCTGCTTCTGGAGCAGGAGGATCCCAGTCCGCTCCCAGCCCCTGCGACGAAGCAACAATTTAGCGTGGCATGCTGCGCACTGAAAAATCACAAGGGTCCTAGGGGACCACAGCTCTGCAATGTTCCTGCTCAGCACGTCTCCCCCTCCAGGGCACAGCAAGACTTAATTAACTACCAGAGATTTATGAAGTGCTTTGTGATCCTGAGGTGCTGAGTGCTAACAGTATCAGGAAGGAGGGGAGTCGCTTTCTAGTTGGCTCCGCAGGAGGCGAACTTCCCCAGGAGCTGGATCCCCGGGCTAATTCCCCCGTGCATCTGCAGGGAAGGGAGCAGGCGCTGAGGAAGAGGTGTCAGACGAGTTACCATGGTGCGTCTATCTCATCAGCCAAGCAGGCAGAAGAGAGTAGGTGTAAGCTTTAGTCACCAGCCACCCCCTTCTTTTCCCAAGGGAAACGAGATCAAAGAAAAGAAAGAAATGGGCCTTGAGGAGATGTGGCTGCTGATGTCACCCTGCCTCCCCAGCAAGGCTGCAGAGAGCTCGGCCCTTCCATCCACCTGCACCGCCGCTTGAGTCATTCCCACGCCTTCGCTCCCATTCCCCCCCGCCGGTTTTCAGTCCCCCTGCAAGACCAAGCCCTGGACACCAACGCACAGCCCTGCAGTACCCTCCGCCGGGGGGTTCGTGATGCCCAGATGTGGGCAAGCCCGGGGTCCTGTGCCCGCTGCGCTGCTTGGTGCCGAACTCTGAAAGGAGGAACCCGCGGGTTCAGAAACAGCCTGTGCCTCCCTGAGAGCCAACGCAAGCCAGAGAAAATCCTGCTTGAACAAGGCCCAGCTGTCAGCGCCCGCTCTGCGGGGCTCCAGCCTCTACATCTCTCCGGGGTGTGATAAGCAGCTTTCCTCCCTTCCAAGAAGGCTGCTTAACCCCCACGCGCCTTGTGGAGGCAGCTCGAATAACCCCGTTACACTCAGGCATGGCAAAGCAGCTGAGTGAAACACGCCTTGCATCAAAGGACAGGAAAATAAAGCAAATAAAAGCGGAGGAGAAAATGCTTTCACTGGCAGAGATCTGGGTGACTCGATGCTTACTAATGAAAATGAAAGCTTTTCTACATATAGGTGGGGTTGCTTCCCTGAAGCCAGCTGATGCTGGTGGGAAGTGAAAAATCAATCATTAAAAGCAAACGTCTCTTTAGTGCTTTGTATGAGAGTGACCTATTCCCAGATGTCTAAATCAACATAAAGAAACCACCAGAGAGAATAAGTTTCCGGAGCCATGCTTCTCACCCTTTGACACCCAAGGGACCCCTGGGTAGACCTGGGGCACGACTTGGAAACAACCACCTCTTAGCTTGCCCTCTTTTTTTGACTGCAGAAAAATAATAAAGCAGTTTTTTCCATTGCTGAAAGACCTCAGCTATGGATTTCTATTTGAAATCTCTGGGGTTCTCTCATGAATCACGTTTGCGAACCTGACAACGCGCGACGTCCCACGGCACCCTTGAAAGGATCTCGAACACCCGGTTAAGAAGCACTGCTCTAGAGCCAGAGCGCAGCTCTCCTAGTCAGACATCACAGAGCTCTGGCTGTATGGAAAGCAGACAAATCCATCTCCAGATTTTCCAGAAACTGGTCCTTTCATTTGATTAGAAGTCTGTTGTCTGGCTGGGAGAAGGAATAAGCATGTGCACGCAGCAAAATAAAAATGTGTGCACTTGCAGTGAAATAAAAATGCCTCGATTAATACAATGATATAAGATTGAAGGACCCCACATATTAACATCCCCTCGCCGCTGCATATGTCTAACTTGCACTGAAGCCAAAGGGAGCCTGTGCCCTTGATCAGCTTCTAACCAAGGGCAGCAATGCAAGGATAAGTTCTCTCTGACAATACCTAGTGAAGGCAATGAGGATGGACAGACGAACATCTGTCACAGCAGGTGACGTGTGCTAGTCACGTTGCTAACTACACTCGTGGAAGGGGCTCAGATATTATCGTGAAGATCCTGTCTAGACTAGGATGGCTTAGAGGCCTAAAATTAAATGTAATGGAAAAATGAAAAGAGCAGGTCTGCTGCTAAGGTTGTTTGCGAACGTGCAGACTTTGAGAAATTAAGGAAACTATTTATTCAAATTGATAACTCAACTTCGCCCTGATGCACTGGAATCTGCACCCCAAGCCAAAGACCAAGCAAGCAGGGAAGGGCTCCAGACGTAACTGGGCGAATGGCTGGAAGCAGTGGGGATTAGCACAAGCACTGTTATAGGTGAATAAGAAACCAGTGAAAAGAAGATGAAAGGGGAATGATCAGGCTGGAAGAAACGGGGGAGCTCGAGGACTCGTAATAGAAATGAGATGAAATAAGGATTAACAGCAATAGGTAGCGCGCAGGGCTTGTGCCCCGCTTATCCTGCCCATCATGATGCTACGGCCTCAAAGAGATGGGCTTCTTTAGCTTAATCAACCGAAGACCGAGAGGGAACACAATTGCTCTCTATAAATATATGGGAGAAACAGCAGGGGCAAGCAGCCTGACAGCTGAGGACTGGATGTGATAACCCAGGAGTCCCTCAAGTCCTATTTCCTATGTTGTCCTGGGAAATGCTTCTGATCTGAACTGGGTTTTGGATCAGGTCCCAAACCTGTGCACACGTGGCCCAGACTACATCACACATCCCACTAATTTCTTGGAAAAATCAGCTCTATCTGCAGCAAAGGATTTGAAGTATTTAATTAAGAGAAAGCCTTGCTCTCCATCTGGCACGGGGGAGCAAAGTTCTCGCCGCGCCCTGGAAAACGCGGTTAGACTGAAAATGAGCATTAAGTTTCTCATCTCGGGTCCTTCGTGGCCTTATCTAAACCATGTCATAAATCTTCAGCGGTTTGTCTGAACCTTTCCTCCTCCCAGTGACAGGCTGTACTTTTGAATAACGCCGTCCCCGTCTGAATGGCACCGGGCACCACCACGAAGCCGAATCACAGGCTAGGGAAGCAGCGGGAAAACAGCTAAAAGCAACACCGACCGAACTGTTTTCCCGCTCGCAATCTTCTGTCAGATTCGGAGTTGGAAGATTAGATAACGAGGGTATTTTTAGCAGCCTTGCTGGCGATGTATCCTGAAACCTTTACTGTAAAGCCACCGTATGAAATTTTAATTTTGCATGCCACTTCCCTGCGTCACGGCACCATTTGCAGAGCACAATTTTTTTAAATTTTTTTTTTTTACATGTTTATTAATAATGGACCTGGCCTTAACATGGCCAAATTTGGAGCTGACTTGCAAACCTTCGTGCCACCCGCTGCTTTTCAATTCTTTCCTGATGGTTTCCGAGCTGGGGGAAGGTATTGGGCTGACGCAGCTGCAGGCCTCTGCTCAGCCGCAAGCTAGGTGCTGCTAGGGAAAGAGCGAGGAGAGCTGCAAAAACCACCAGTGTTGCCCTGAGCTGGTGAATCTCAGTGCCCGCTGGATCCTTAACCTCTCTCTTGAGACTGCCACTAAGTGCTGTAAGTGCCCAGCAGAAGATGAACTCGAAGCCCCAGCTCGCTGTATGTCCGGCACTGCATGTCCAGCCGGTAAAAACATCCTGCCACACCTAATGCAGGACACAGCAGAACGAAAGGAACTGGGGATGGCGGGAGAGGAGGCTCCGCGTCCCTCCTTCCCTGCCAAAAAACACAGCTCTGCCAAAAATAGGGCTTTTGGGGTCAGAAAAGCTGAGCAGAAGCTAGTCAGAGCTTTAGACATGGGAAGTCTTCTGTGTTTTTATAATTAAACGTCACCCCTGCAAGCTGTTGGGGAGCAAATACATTCAATGCGGCATGGACGATGGGGAGCTGCCACCCCGTATCTGACCTAGGGCCTGTCTAGCCCCGCATCCAGTGTCCGGCGGTCGCCCGTAGCAGGCATTTCAGAGGAATGTGCTCTTATGGAGTCCCCTGGCCATACAAGATGCTCCTGCCCATTAGAAGTTGCTCTGTGTCCTGCAGCACGAGGGCTTACATCCTTTTCAAACTTTGGGGCTTTCTTTTGTTAAATCCTGTGTCACATGCTTGTTTTTAAACCCAAAAGCTTACTAAAAAATTTTTTTCCAACTGTTTGTTGGTCTAATAAAAGATATCAGATATACCCAAATTGCCTATAACCATCCAAGTCATGTTTTAAACTTACTGTGCTCTTGGCCCTGATTTCCTCTGGCCGGGAGTTTCCCAGGAAAACTTCCCATTCTGCAGTCAAAGCATGTCTTCTCTGTTTTCAGTGATCTGCCTTCCAATTTTATCAACTAGCTCTATGATGCTAAGACTCAGCTTCCTCCCCTTGTCTTGCAATACGAGGGTAGGTAAGTAGGAGAGCCCAATTAATCTTCTCCACCTCATTCATTAGTTTGTGCACTTGTGTTACCTCCAGTCTCATTCATCGCTGCTCTTAAATAGACAGTTCTGCTATTCCGGTCTCATTTGAGAGATGGAGTTTTACATTTTAACACAACATTGTTTATCATCTGTCTCTGAATCCCACCTAGATCCACTCTCGACCACGTGAGCTGCACAGTATCCCAGGTGAGGGCAATCCACTGATGGATGTAATGGTGACGTAATGTGTTTCACAATCATTCCTAACGACCCCTTCGCTAGCAGCTCAGGATTACCCAGTGTCTATAATAACCACTCACGATGCTTTCTGTCACATATTTTTTAAAAATCAGGTAGTTTCTCTCAACTGCTTCCCCTTCCTTCACTATTTCACTGACCTACTCCAACAACTCCGATAGATTAGCGAGCTATGATTTTTCTTTGCGTTGTCCCAAGGTAGCACAACTCAGCCAGTGGCAAAGGTGAACCCCACTCCAAAGACACTGCTGTAATCACTGCCATCCCTCACCAAACCTTTTCTCCTTCTCATCTAAAATATTCTTTAGGTTTTTAAAAAAACAAGCATCTTGCCTGGAAAAAATATCAGAGACACCCTATATAATAGCACCAGGTGCTTAAATAACCAACCTGGATTAATTCATTAAATTGAATGATAAATTAAACACATATGGCTTAAGCTGGAAATCTGAATTGATTTTCTGAGGAATAAAAGTTAGACTCTGGATAATGAATAAGCTCTGGGTCTATGTAAACTGGGTTTCACAAGCAAAGCCCTGTCTACCAGCACGTTGAGACTCATGGTAATCTTTACACGAGATGGTGTCGACGACCAGTGGAGCAGAAAGCAGAGGCACGTCTCCATTCAAGTAGCAATTAAAGGGAAATCAAGCAGAGCTGATGCCTAACAGAGAATAAAAGATGACCAATGGGATTTTTAAATCATATGTTGACAATGTCAATTAGAAAGGATTGAGCATAATATGATTACGTTTCGTCGGACTCTGTCTGAATGTGAACTCTAGCTTTAACGAAGGCTAAAGGCAGGATATCCAAAGGACAATATGTATTATTTTCAGGCCGTTTCTAGCGAGAAGAGTCATGCGGTATATCAAGAGATCGGGACTGCGGAAATTTGGGTCCCGTTCTCTAGCGCAGATCTGCTGCGTGATCTCGGGTGAGTCTCTTCACTTCTCTGTCCTTCAGGTTTGCCATCTACAAGAAGGAGATCGCTACCGCTATCTTTGCAGAGTGCTCGAAGATCCTTGGGCGAAAGGTGCCGTGGGGCAGGTTTTCCAAAATGCACAGCCTGCCCCGGGGACACATTTTCAAACAAGGAGAAACTCCCATTTAGGCTCTTAAATAAAAGCCAGGTTTTGATCCGTGAGCAGCTACCGCTGTCACCTGGGTCTGGATTTTCAGAGTGGCTCAGTGCCCTGAAATGGTTGGCTCCTATTGAAAAACCTGATTGGCTAATTTGGTGCATAAATACCCAGCCAGCGCCTCTGCAAATCTGGCCCTGTGTGTGCTAATAAATACTTGGGAAAATGCAGGTGTTTCCATACAAAGCATTCACTTGGCCAACAGCAAATACAGTAGCCTGCAGTCAGACGAAGCCAGCAGTGGTTTTACAAAAACTCAGTGATAACAGCAATATACACTGATGACAACTCACTGATGTCGGAGACGGACTCCAAACTAGAGAAGAATGGGAGCTACTTGTTTCTTTTCTCAGGTACTTTAAAAACCTGCCTTCAGACTAACATGGCAAATTACCTGTCTCTGCGTATACTTCAGTGAATTTCGCCTTCCAGCCCCTTTGGGACACAGAGAAACCATTACACCCATTTTACAGACAGCAAAATGGTGGCACAGAGAGGTGAGGTACTAATATTCACACAGCCAGCCTTCAGCAAAGCCAGAAATCAAGGCTAGGTCCATGCTGTGCCTTAAACCACTAGATCAGGATGTCAAATGTACAGCCCAGGCGTCAGATCTGACCCACAGAGCCACAACATCTGGCCTGCAGGGCTGCAAGAGGGGCTAGAAATTCAAGAGCAGGGCGCGTGCAGGGGCCACCTCGGGAAATAGATCCAGATGCAGCCCAAGGAGCACCCCCAGCCCAGATCAGCAAGCCAGGTAACACGCCTGCCCTACACCATCCTCTTCCAACAGTACTTCCCCGCCGGACACTGCACAGGCCTGCAGCCCGCTTTGGCAACACGGAGCAGTATGCAAATCTCAAGTTATACCCAGGGTCTGCTCAAGGCAAAACTAGTTTTTCAAATGTGCCAAAAAAGGTGGGAAAGTACCATTTTGGGTCCGTTTAAAAAAAAAATCCATTTTGATGGTTTTCAGTTTAGCCACAGAACTCAAAATCAGCTAATCGCACAGCTCTAGTCAGCAACATCCAAAGGGAAAAGTAAATGTGTGACCGAGGACTATCCACTGCTGTTGCCGAGGTTGTTCAGGACGTTTTCACGGTAGGGAACCCGCCGGACTGGTAGTATCCTGTCACCCTCCGACAGCCGAAGCCAATCAAGAGTGCAACTGGGGGAAAGGTTATTAACCCGCTACTGGAAAAGAGGATGCTACTACTCAAAGTAGTAGTGGCCGATGCATACAGGACTGCGAGGGCTGTTATGAGACCTGGGTTTCTGCAGCATTATGGTGACAGGCTGCAGGTTTCTGATTCACGGGCAGCTGAGGATGAATAAGGTGTTCACGGGAGGGCACAGTGCTGCTAGCTGTGCAAGCCCCCAGGCTGCCTCGTTTGCTGCCGGGCTTCTCAAAGTACCTGAAGAAGAAACGGAGCTCCCATTCTTCTCCGTTTTGGAAGAACCCACATCTTTCTCCCCCACACGCACCAGCACCATACCACGGACCTTGATAAAGAATACAAAATCACCTCTGCAAGAAGATCATTGAGGCATGAGCTTTGTGCGTGTGCTAAACCTGCGACGTGGGCATGCTCCATTGAAAACTTCTATTTCAGCGAGCAACGGCAACGCAGGGGATAGTCACTACAAGGCACACCAGTAGCCTTATTGCTTAAAAGTTACTCATAATTTTCCAAATCCTATTTGTTTTCTGTACTAATCATTCATTTGATTGAGAAACCTTCTGGTATCTTCCCACCAAAAGTAACCTGGCACCATTAACACCTGCTGCGGTGACTCTCCACTGGGGTGACACAGCTCTGCGGGGTGTCAAGAGATCCTTTTAAGGGTGACGCACACCATTAGCAGTGTTAGGTGTGCAAACACCTGCATGTGATTCACAAGATAAAACTCTGAGCTTTCAAACAGAGCCCCAAACTCCCTGCCCTTCCTGAGTTGTTTGTGATAGAAGAATTGCTCTATTCTTTGCCTACAGCCAAAAAAAAGTGAAAGCTAAACATTTTCTGAAAGGTGCCTTGTGTCCAGCGACGGGTGCCGTGAGTCTGACAAGGTTAAGAACTACTGAGCTCCTTTTTACATGCAACACTGCCAAAGTCTGGCTTTGTAATGCTGTCCTAAAAAGACAGCACTGTTCCCCGCACTTCAGCAAAGAGCTAAAGCTTAAGTGCAGGAAATAGAGGTGCGTGTAATTAATTATCCAGCATCCTTCTCCCCGCTACATTGGGCACGCTGTTCTGTTTTAATTCAGTAACTGCAAGGCAAACTAACTGACAGCATGTACCTATGGGCTAATCTGCGTAGCTTTGTTGGCTAGGGACACCTAGGAATAGCCAAAAGATGAGACTTCTTAATAACGACTCTGCCTCAAGGCTGTGGAAGTTAATTCAGTGTAGCAGGACTGTATGGAGAGAACAAGGCAGGCTGATTGCTGCTCCTACCCCGGCTGCACGGCTATATTTGATCTCTAAAGGTTTTTGGGACATCCAAGGCTGTGTCCACCCTGCTGAGACTGCAGTGACTGTCCCTCAGACTCACCTGAGCTCACTTCAGGCTAGCTGGCTGGGAACTGCTAGCAGACGAACTATAATGACATGGTTTAAAGGCAACTCAGGTGCGTCTCGCTGAGCTGCAATCGCAGCAGAGCCAGCAGCACAGGTATGTCCTAACTTTCAATACACGTTAACAAGATCCCAGTGGATGTTACAGGAGGCTGCAGTTCACAGCACTGAGCTGAGCACCTCGACGGTGCTGGGGAGAGCTGATCCTAGAGCAACCGTGTCTGAAAAGGAAGGCAGTATGAAGGGACGCGTGTTGCTCTGCAGGCTGGTTCAGAAATAAAAGGGCATGGGCTCCAGCATAGCCTGTCCTTACATTTTAGAAGAAGTGAAACAGGTGCCATACACCTACTCTGGGCAACAAATTGGCAGGGCTTGCAGTGACTGCTCCAGCTAATTATGGGAACAGCAGCAGGTAAGAGCGGCAGCTGCCAGATTTGAAATCTGCCAGGCCGCTACGTATCAGATCTTCCCCAGATGCAAAGATAGCATAAGCTTTCAAAGGCAGGAAGCAAAATGTGGCAACAGTCCTACGAGCAGCTATGTACAGTACTGCCTGACTGTACAGCATGGATAGGCAGTGACAGGAACAGAGCCCACATCCTCCAGCTCCAAGGTGATATTCCCTTAGCTGTCAGGACCGTGGGGCCCCCGATACATGGTTCAGGGAAGGTTCCCTCGATCTGCCCATCACCAGGACGTCTGCACGCCTTAGTTTCTGTTCCCCGGGGCTTGGAGAGGTTTGGAGGGGCGATCTCAGAGCTTGCCTGACCATGCAAGCTCTGCAACAAAGGCTGAGCTTGGCCCAGGCAGCCTGCAGGACTCAAGGAGCATTGCCTCCAACTGTAGTCCCTGAGCAAATAAATCTGGACTCAGAACAAGGACCCGGACTTAGGTCCTAAGGAATGGGCCATTCTCTCCCCTCCACTTGTATGGAGAAGAGAGATCCTGTTCTGATGGATCCATAGTGAGGGGCAGAAAAAGGCAACAGAAGTGCAACCTTGAGCTATTTCCCTCCCCCTCCCCTCCCAGTTCCCCATGTTTCTAAGGAAGGATCATTAAAAAATGCCAGGAACCTAGTGATCTGTGCAAGGGGGTCACTGAGGAGAGGATCATTTCATGTACAAGGTGAGATGACTGCACGCTGTGCCACACATATAACAGGGCTCAGCTGTGTGATCTCAGGAAGTGCCACTGTCCAGGAGCCAGATTACCCGCAGTATCGCTGACCCCGACCAGGTGATAAGAGGCAGATAACGAAGGTGAATCACTCCTGTACGTACGGCTTTTTACTGCACCCTTTCTCATGCATCTGGGCATGGGGCAGAGCCAGCAGTAGGAGGCACAGATTGGAGGAAGGGTCTTTCCACGCAGCATCTGCACATGCATCCCCCCACCCTACAGCGTCCATGTAAAATTAGCTCCCATAGGCTTTGCCTTTGAAGCAATTCCTGCTAGATCCTACGCGTCGCTTCTAGGAGCCCCCACTAGGAGAGGGGCAAAGCCATCTTGCACATACCTTTGCCACTGCAGGACTGAGGCCACCCTTCCTTACCTATCTGCAAGAGATCCAGTGCTGGGAGACCGCAACTCCACCCCCTTCATCTCTCTCTCAAGCCCTTCCTACTGGAAAGTACAATCCTTTGAAAACTGCCTTGGACCTGCATGCAATAATGTGCAGAGCGAGAGGGTTTCTGGACCTGACGACCCCACTGACACAATAAAGGTCTTGCTACAGATACCACCTAAAAAAGTCCCCAAGCAACAGCGGCCGGTGTTTTGCAAGCCGAGGGGTCAGAGCACCTACAAATAGTGCAATATGCTCACGAGCTTCACCGAGAACATGAATGCCTCCTGGAGTTTCCTGCCCTGGTCCCATGTGGGTGTAGGAGTAGGACAACCAGACCCCCTTTGCTGTTTGCAATCAAAGTGACTTTTGCATATAGCCTTCACAGCCTCCTCTTGGCAGGCCAGCATGTCACTTTGAAAAGCCATTGTCAAGTTCAACTGTACCTGCTTCCCGAACAGGCTCCCGGACTTGCAAAAAGGGAACAAAACAGCAAGGTCAATAAAGCAGTGTAATTAGAAATCTGGATCAGGAAAAGTAGTTTCAGGACCGTAAATCAAAATTCAGTCGCTTGGGAGAAACCCGGTGCCTGGGGGAAGGTCATATCAACCTAATGAAGCGTGAAGAATACCTGCTACCCCAGCAGGACGATGGGAGGGAGAAAATCCAGGTGTAGAGACAGAAATCAAGCACAAGGAAGCAGAAGGGACCCAGCGGAGCGACCTCGACAGATAGGCTACGTGACAGTCACCTTCATCCTTGTGATGGGTCCACTGTAGATAGACTGGACGTGGTGGGAAGACAACGCGACGTCACTCAGGAGAGAGACCCACCCTGGCGCCACGTGATCCCTGCTGATTTTCAGTGCTCCCCTATGCCATCCCAGGTGTGGCAAGAGGTAGGTGAGAAGACCCTTCTTCCCCACAATCACATCCTTCTGGCCAAGGCCATAAGGGATGTACCAGCCTGGCCTTCTTCTGAGTTGCTAGATGACATTGCTCATATCACGACTTCGCAGCAAGCAACGCATATCTGATCCCTTCCCACCCCCTCTCCCCTCCAACCCTAATCCTAATTTTCACCAGCCACCAATGTCCTTTTCTTCCCATTCAGTTTTATCCAGTGAACAAAGGAAGTGGAGCTGACAGCAGGGATCTCATTTCTGTCAATAGCACACAATTATTGCAACGCCCACATCAGCCAGATTGCTATCTTTATCCTTTTCTTTCAGAGACCCATAAAAATATCTGTGTGGAAGAGTTTATGACACTCGCACACGACAATGGGATATATATATGGAGACGGTTTAGGCCAGCATCTGCAGTTACAAAGGGTAGGATAAAATAATCACCAGCTGGGGGACCTTCATGCATTTCTCCATTTTGGTTTCCCCAGATATACAACTGGTGGGGGGGAACAACCTGCCTTAAAGAGGGGCTGTGCGGGTCAATTAATGCTTCATACAGTGCTTTGAAGATGAAATGCAATATAATCTTGTGACTCTTAAATAGCTCTATTGAATCCCACTGGGGTTACCCACACCAAGAAAGGACTGCTGGTCTAAAGAACCAGTCTCTAAGCTGTTTGGCAAAGGAGTCCGGGCTTCTCGTGACCTGTCCAAACCATCGCAGCTTCCTTCGTCGCACCGCCCC
This sequence comes from Alligator mississippiensis, assembly GCF_030867095.1. Taxonomy (NCBI): domain Eukaryota; kingdom Metazoa; phylum Chordata; order Crocodylia; family Alligatoridae; genus Alligator; species Alligator mississippiensis. Next base: position 98,635,601 of record NC_081829.1, read on the forward strand.
CAACAGCGGGTCACAGATTCCAATTTCTTGACTGATTTGCTGCTTGATAGACCCATTGGTCCGGTGCTCATCGTACGAAACGCAGTAGTCTCCTAAAGCAGGTATCCAGGTTGTAACAACATTTTTTTTTGCAAAAATCTAGTTGGTTTAATGAAAGATATCACCTCTACCATGAGTCCTGATTGCTTCTCCTAAAGCACGCATTTCAAAGCTTTAATTCTGTTCTCCAAAACGTCTTATTAAGCATCCCCGCTTCACAGCCATAAAGCACCGTAGAGATGACCGCCGCGTGCAGCCGATGTCACTTTACCTTCGGTGTAATATTGCTGCTTGTCCAGATTTTCTTTAGCTGTGTTAGCTGGCTGGTGGCAGAGGTTATTCTGGCCTTGACTTCCATTTCAGATGTTAAGTCTTCTGTGATGGTGGCTCCCAGGTACTTAAAATGTGTTACTCGTTCTACTTTTTCACTGCCGATCTTCACATCAACGCTGCTGGCAGCTATCTTGGAGGCTGTCATCACTTTGCTTTTCTCAGTGCTTATTTCCAGTCCATAGCTCTTTGCAGTTTTGTCTAGCAATAGGTTGCAATTCAAAGGGTAAGTAACAGGAATAACAACCCCTTGTGATTAGCTACCACTGCAAAAAGGATCCTGGGCTGGCTGGACAGTTGAGTCTACCCATTAAGATAATTCATGCACTCTTACTGGAGGTTCATCTATCTACAGCACAATCTTATTAAAGCAACAAGTGGTAGCCCTCTTTCATGAGGGTCCTCTCACCTCCTCAGAAGAGGTGTTCAAAGGGGCCGAGGGAATGGATGGAGGGAAGCATTATTATTCCCATTTTATAGATGAGGACACTGAGGCACGGAGTGGTAAAAAGTAACTGGTCACGGTCACACCTGGAGACAAGGGCAGAGCTGGGAAAAATACCTAGGCCTCTTGACCCCTGGTCCCATGGGGCACTCACAAAAATGGCTTGAAAGACACAGTGAGCCAGCCATCCTTGGGACTAATTAGTAGGGCTGTGCGAAACAGCACCGTTTCGTTCCGATGTCCGTTTTGCCGTTTCCAAGGGACCGTGTTTTGTTTCATCGTTTCGAAGCGCTGTTGCGTTGTGTTTCATTGAAACTGTTGTGCTGTTTCGACGTTTCGCCCATAGGCTGTAATGGGGAATCATGAAAATGCCTAAAACTGGCATTTGCCTGATTCGGATGAAAATGGCAGGGATGCTAGCCCCGTCTGTGGGCATGAATCCTGCCGTATTTCAAGGAGACAAGTGTCGAGGTTTCTGGGAAATGGCACCTCAAACTGTTCAAAGCAAAACTCATGACGCTTGCCGGCACCGGCAGCCTCCTCTCATCCGGCGCGCAGATCCGGGGCCCGCACCCCAGGAGGTCAAAATTTTCGGTTAAAAAAAAGCAACCCTAATCCACATTTTTTCTGTGATTTAAATGAAACACTAGTCATATAGATATATATATAGATATATGTATATATAGCAGTGTTTCACTTTAATCATGGAAAAATGTGGATTTGGGCCTTTTTCTTAACTGAAAATTGGGGATTTTTTTAAATCAGAGAAAACCAGCATCCCTATGTTTAGGCGGGTGGAGAAGAACCAGACCTTCAATTAAAAACACTTCCTTGGGGCTAATTAGTAGGGCTGTGCGAAACATCCATCTCCTTCTCTCCCATGTCTCTCCCTACTATCTCTCTCCATCTCATCTTCACCTGCTCCCTGGGAGGCCTTAATCTGCTATACATATTGATAATAACAATAATGATGAATATATCCGTGGCGTGATGTATACTCTTGGAGCCCATCATTGCAAAGTAGAAACACCTGCAGAGAAATTTTCATTGAACAGTGAAGTCCCCATTTAAACAGAAGAGGACCAACGGGGATGTTCAAGTGTGGCTCTCTGAAAAGCAACTGTAAATATGTCGGTGAGGAACCAGAATGACGATGCAGCGCGAGGACCCAGTTGGAGCGAGGATCCAGTTGTATCCAGAATGAGGATCCAGAGTGAGGATCCAGTTGTATCACTGCACAGAGATCCTGCATCAAATGCACTTGGTTTGCAGGACGTGATTATCCACACCAGCTGGCCTGTGAACTGCACTGGAGATCTACGAAGCAAGGTGAGTTCTTCCCTTCTTGTGCATCCTTGACCGAAGCAAAGTTCAGCGATACCGGGTCAATCTTCACTGTCTTCACCCCGTGCCCTCGTTGGCACTCGAAGAGTCTTGTAGTCTTCAGCAGGCTTGCTTAGAGCAAAGCAAATGGAAACTTAGCAAAGGATGACCTGTGGGAAGGGAGCAAATCCAGCTGACCGCCTGGGCTGGTTTTGCAGGGCTAGTAGTTGGCAGACCTGACTGAACAGACGCATGGAGTACGGAGATGTGACTTTTATAGAGCACATCAGCACTTCTACAGCCCCAGCTATGAGTTCAGCACCTCCAAACCACCGCTAGAAAAGCTTCACACAGTCCGATAGCAGCCTCTGCTTTTGCAAAAGTGAGGAAAAATGATCCCTGCCACCAAGTTGGAAGGAGGTCGTCTACAGCATGAGGGCATCAGTGTGTGGTTGGTGGCTCCTCCTGGTTTCCAAAGCTGCTAGAACCCCTCGTTCCTCGCAGACGCCGACGTTCAGGCGGGTGGAGAAGAACCAGACCTTCAATTAAAAACACTTCCCAAACTGTTAAATGGCAGATATGTAACACAGCAGTGTGACATTCATACTTTCGCTGCTGTGCCTCCAAACCATTTTACAGGAACCTGTCATATCTGATCAGACTTGTTTATTCTGCATATAAATGTAGGACCTGAGGCAGTCCTGTTTAAAAAAAAAAATAAAAAAAGACAGAAAAAGCACATATTGTCCCTGGCAGCTCCTTGGTTTTTCTAACAAAGGCAATAGCTGGTTATTAACTCTTTATCCAAATGGACACGATTTCACTGCTCTGTTCTATTACAACGTGCAAACGACTCCTCCTGTTGCCTTGCCTTGGAAGGTAATTCAATTAAAAGAAAGAAAATATACACTATGGAGAGAGAAAGAAGCATGCCACAAGAGAAACAAAGCAGGTGATTTATATACAGCATCTTGGAATTCATCCTTAAACTAATGATACTGGATTAGAAAGCAGCCTCCCTCTGGCTCTGGTTTACAAATTCTTATCTGCTTAAGGTTGCTGGAGAAAGATTTCCAGCTGACAGCATTATTGGGAAAGATAAATCCTTCCCGGCAGTTTACAACTGCATCCCCACTACGGCAGCATCACCCGTGCCTTCGTGTTTGCCTTGACAGAGGATGACGGGTCATTGTTTAGGGTTCAGCAGCCCCTCCTTGCAAGTCCAGTTTTAAACATGGCATTTGTCTGCACGGAGCCACTGATGGACTCAGTCCGTGACACGACTCGTACAAGCCAATCTTGGACATCTCCTCTCAGAAAAGCCTTGCTATCACAGCCCTCCATTCATGCAAAAACTGCTCCGAACCATCCCGCGCAGCTGGGGGGGAATCTGAAAATATTGGTAAAATCCTTGTTTTACAACCGTGAATGCCGACCTCATCGTTAACCCTTGGCACGCCCGCCGTGCCTTCCAAACGAGGAGCTCAACGCTCAGCACCCAGGGAGCAGTCTCCATTTTTCAGAGGCTCCGTTGCGTGTCCCCCGAGGGGAAAAGCCAGTAAGTCTTAATGATGTGAAGCATTAAGATAACGGCTGTGGAAACAGGGCCCTTCTTCACTCACTCTTTAGGAGCAAGTCTGACATCCTTCGGGGGTGAGACTGTACGGTGCTCGCCGGCACGCAGGTGCCTATTCGGCAACCTGCACCTGTGCAAGAGCAGCGCCTTTCCGACGGGACGGACTACACCCTGCTCCCCTCTTCCAGGGAACGGGGGGACGACGCAGAAGAACCAGCCCCGCTGTCCTTACAGTCCCCTCGCTAGACTTGGCGCGGGGGCTGCCCTGCCGCCCCGAAATGGGACTTGAACAGGACGACGGCAGAGAGAGGAAGGAAAATCCCAGTCCTTAAACGGGGAGCCCCAAAGATCCCCTCCCGTTCTCCGGAACGGGGCACGGGAACGTACGAGCTGGGTCAGACCCCGGGTGCGTCTCGCCCGGTCCCCCATCACGCAGCGGCACAGAGGGAGAGCAAACGGGCTCTGAACACAGGTTTTATCCCCAGCTCCTCTCCCCCTGAGGGTCCAGGAGGCTCGGGTTCGGAGGCCGTGCCCCTCGCTGCCCTGCTCAAGACCAGCCCCGAACCCCCGCGCTCTCTAGTGACCGCTGCCCCTCATCCTCGCTCGGTGGCTATCGGTAGCCGATGCCTCCCTCCCCTGCTCACGAATGCACGACGCCCCTCTCTCCGGGGAAGGCTGCCGCTCTCTGCAGCGCTCAGCGGGCGCGATGCCCCGGTGCCCACCCCCTGCAGCCCCCTGCCTACCTTTGGGGCGCGCGTGGTGGGCGCGGGGCAGCGCGGGCAGGCCGGACAGGCTGTTCCCCATGGCCGCGGCGCTGTGCCGGAGCCCGGCTCACCCCAGGGGCCGGCCGCAGCCCCGGCCCCGGCCCCGGCCCCGGCCCCCGCCCGCGGCAGCCGCGCCTCCCGCCGGCCGCAGCATCCCCGCGCCGCGCCGCGCTGCGCTGGGGCGGCCGGGCGGTCCACCCCCAGCGGATGCCGCGTTGCTATGGAGACCGCTGTCTGGCAACACAGGGGCGAGGGACCAATGGCGTCACGTGGGCGGGGGGGGGGGGGCCAGGTGAGCCGGGGGCACGCGTGTGTGCATGCATGCACATGCTTGCGCACGTGTGTGCTTCTGCGTGCCTGTGTGCATGCACATGTGTGTGTCCATGTGCATGCTCGCTTACGCACGGGTGTTTGCATGTGTGTGCGCACACAGGGGAACTGAAGGCTGTGCAGGCCTGCGCCCTGGGCGTGGGTGGAGAGGATGAGTGTGCATGCGAGTGTGCACACATGCATGTAGCCGGGGGGAGCGGGGATGGAGGGGAATTCACGCCCCCCTGGCCGGGCCTGCGTGGTTTCTGCGTGTCGAGGGAGGAGGCACGGGGGGGGTGTATGCATTACACACCACTCGTGGATGTGTATCTTACACACACGCATCCATCCCTTTATTAGCCGTGATTATGATGGATGCTTACCGTCGCATTTAATCACTTAGGGATAAATCATTTGCTATTTATAAATAGCAAATCTACCCCAAGAAAGCGGCTGAAGTTTCAAGCGAGCTCGCTCAACGCTGTTTTTAGTAATAGGGCCCAGCTTCTTCTATGGCAATTGATATCTTTTAAGCACTCCTTTCAGGACGGGAGTGCCATCGTGTCGAGGTGCTAGGACACCGACTCAAGCCACCTGGGTTTTAATCCCAGCGTTGGCACAGAATTTTTACATGGTCCGAGGCATTTCTTTAAGCTTCACCTTCACCATCTGCAAAAACAGAAGTAAAAGATGTCCCTGCTTTGCAAAAGCAAAAGAGTTATGTGTCTGCACTGTTCCCACAGACAGCTCGAGGCCGGTGCACCGCGCGGGCACGGATCCGTCCTCAGAAAGGGAAGAGAGACCGCCAGCAAGTCGATGACGGAGATGGAGGCAGGATCTCCGAGCTGCTGGCTCCTAACCTCCTCGCTCTTTGTGAATAAAGCTAAATTGCCTCTGAAAAGGCAGGACTCCCTCTTGACATGCCAGCTGGTGTGCTTATATTTTCCACTGGAGCAGCAAGACTTCCAGGCCAAGGAAGACCAAAAAAAGGAGAAATATGTGAAACCCTGTAATTTAAGTCCAACTCAGTCAGGTCCGTGCAGACAGACCCGAGCTGGCGGAAGTCCGGCTGGCTGAAATGAAAGCAGACAAGCTGGCCGGAGATCCCGGGCTCTTATGTCGCTGGCTAACCTGCGCTGAAGTCCGTGCCACTGTGTCTTCACTGCCCGCATTAGCTGGATTAAAGCCACAAGTGTAGCTCCCAGCTTCAGTGTTGGGGTAACGGTATAGTTAGCTATATATGATCTATCATCTCGCACACAACCAGCCTCAGATAGATCACCTATAATCTATTATGACAGATTTGCTACATGCCACCCCAAAAATACCCAGGGGTCTGATACTATAGATAATGGATGTAGCCAAGCGCATTAAGAACTCAGCCCCCAGGTCATTTTGGAGCAGGTAACCCAGTCCCAGTTCTCTGCCTCTCATTAAATCAAATGGGAAACTTCTCACCCAACACAGACACAAGGGACAGAAGCAGAGACAAGACATTTCTCCACCAAGTCCAAGACCTGTTCCAGCATCCAAGTGTCAATTATGGGTGCCCGGCTCTCTGGGTTATTATACCATCCCCGGCCCTGGGAGGAGTTCCAGCAGAGCTCCAGTCCGGCCAAGGAAGGAGGGGATGCATCTCAATACCAAAATGCCAAGGCTGGACCAGCTGCATTGGGTTAGGCCAACTAAAAGCTTCCCCCAGAACTTATGCAGCACAGAGGAGGTGGGTCACCCGTGAGAGTCTGTCACAATGCACGCATTATCGATAAGCTGAAACTAGCTCTGCCATGTTTTTTCATTATCCATCCATCAATCTATGTATCTAACACACACACACACGCACAATCATCAGACAGGCTCAGCGTCACTCACTACATGGGGACCTGAAAGCGGATGCAATGGAAAGCAGCAGTTGAAGCAGAGCGTAGCTTTCCGACTAGCAGGTGGGAGCCTGGCACCCGCGTGCTCCGATCCTCGTTTTCCTGGCCAATTCCAGGCCTTTGTCCTGATGGACAAACTCAGTAGGTCAGGGGATGTCAGTCGTGATAACACCAAGATAACTGCCTCCCTTTACACATACAGGTACTCCAGAACAACTGCTTGGGGGAAAAAAAGACATGCTGGAAAGGAGAAAATCTGGTTCTTTACTTCCTTTTCTTTCTGCCCAGTTTTTTTCCTCTTTCCTAGACATATCACAGCATGGGTGGCTTAAGACATCAAAGGGGGGATGCGGTGAGTTGGGGCAGAGTAGACTATGGGTCTTAATTGCACAATGGCAGGGGATGAACACACACACACACACACACACACACACGAGTCACTTGTGAGGCAAATTAGGAAGTGAACGCACAGCACATCAGCTGCCCACGTGCATGCACTTGGCCTGCATTACATGAGAGACCGTTTACCCTGTTTCCAGTGAGGGGAAAGCTACGTCTGCTGCAAGGCAAGAAACAAATGCACATCCCGTCTCACGGGGAACTTGTTTGTGTGTTCACACCATAAGACTGGAGAGGACCTTCTAGATAATCCCCTTCAATCCCCTGCTACTGCAGGCAGCCATGCCACATAATCCCTTTCAGAAATGTATCGAGCTACATCTTGAGTCATACACTGCACAAGAGCTTCATTTATAGCTCCAATTTATGTGTTTCTAAACATCCAAATCCTTCATATTTTTGGATGAAGTCATTGATGCACAGCCTCCGTTTTAAAAGTCAACTTTCTTTTTCCTCGTCCTGCAAAGTTTGTGCAAGAGCCTTTCGTGCCCTTTTTGATGTCTGGTGCATAGAATAGATAGGAGAAATTTCCCATTGTGAAAAAAAGTGTTGCTGCCCATTGCCCCAGGTCATTAAAATGCCTGCTGTTCTCCGACACCTGGCAGGTGTAGAGAAGGCTGGCAGGTACGTAGGACAGCATACATGGTCCTCACTGAGGAAATGATCTATTGTCTAGGTTAAAAAAATGGAAATATAACAAGACCTCTTTTAAAAGGAGTTGTTCCAAGTTTGATACAAAAATAAGTAGGTGATGAGTGTCAGGCAGGTTAGCCTGAAGATACAGTGGTCCCCTTAGATTTCGCTAGAGCTAAGTTGTGCACAATTTTCAAACTTCCCTTTTGTTTTCTCTCTGATAAACAAAGAGGTGTGCCCATAAGGCTGAGAGTCTCCCCAGGATTGTATTCACTATGCAGAAGTCTGGTAATAGGCCTTTATCCCATTTTTATTTATTACCGTCTGAAACATCCACTTCTGGAAAGGTCATTCCAGCAAATCTAATTAGGTTGCATGGAAATTCCCTATTTGTTCTTTTTTTTTTTTTTTCCCTTCAAGCTTTTGGTATCTGCATCCCTCTTAAAGATCCACTTCTGGTACATGACTAACAGCGAATCTCCACGAGCGGTACAAAACTCCTTCCTTGGGTCCCTGTGCCCTAACCTCGGTCCGTCTGCCCTTGGACTACGAGCTCTTCAGGATAAGGACTGAAAACAGCTAGCACATTGTGGGCACCATCAGAAACACAGGCAGAATATTAAATGCCACGTAAATCTGAATTGGAAAAAAAAAATCCTTTTACTTAGATAAAGGAGATCCTGGAAAATGAAAGCTACTGATTGCTTGGGCTGAAGGCATGTGGGTAATCCCTATAATAGCACAAGCAGCCTCGGAAAGCAGCCAGCCATTAAATTAACAGTACTCATGCATTAACTAGATCGCGTACACTGTTTGCAGTGCACCTTGACTTCTGCTTCCGAGGCAGGTTTACTGCACGGGGAGGCCTATTCACAGAGGCTGCCGAATGCAGCCCACTCCTCTCATTTAAACAGGAGGCTCGGTGCTTTACTGACCGGACTCTGAGCAGTATGATCTGTGGAAGTGCAGACATGTGCAATGACAGAGCATGCTACAAATGCATGCTCTCCTCTTCTCGATCATCCTGCATTTTCATGTGCATTCAACATCCACCGGATCCCACCATTCACTATGATCCCCTGCTGGTCCATGCAGGTTTTTGGAGAAGCATGTTGATAGACTGAGCTTATCTTCCTTTTGTTCCAAATAATCATTTTTGTAAGGTCATCCTCTTGTCTTAAGTGTCTTAAGTGGTGTCCAGTGGAAGGTTAATTATGGGGTAGTTACTCAAAGTGGAAGTCGTCGCGGTATTATCTGAAAGCACAACCTAAATGCATTCACCGCCATCATCTTGCCGTGCTTGAGGCTGCTTTGGTTTGGTCTATTTAAAATGTTTGATGCTGTAATAAACTCTTTCCACCCAACTCCGAGGAGGTGTTTACTGTGGGATACATTGATCCTCTCACGTACTATTGTGGATTTCCATGAGTCTCCTCCATAGGAGGGAAGACAGGATGGCACTGTTCAAAATTCACATTGCCATGTCAGTGCATCTTGTCGTGCTTCTTTTCCAAATCATTTGCCATTTGAGAGAGCGGTTTGCAGCTTTTGCTCTCGGTTTGCTATTTGTCATCTAGCGTGGTGTCACTGTTACACCTCCAGCTCGTTGGATAGGGAAACTGGATTTGCTGTCTTTTAATCCTTCTCCATCTACTCTGCTAGTTGCTTTTGGAACATTAAAAGCCATATATAGAGATTTTTTTTTGCCTTCCCCTTACTCATGTACAAGCCAGCTCATTTTGCTGTGCCTTTTCAGAGCTGGTTGTTCTCTTCTATTGTATGGTGGGCTGAAGCAAGCAGGACAGGATCTTCAACAACACCGAGGTCAGCCATGTGGTCTCCCATTCATCGATGAAACGCCTTGCTTACCTTCCTCACGACTCGACTCATGACCCACGCAAACAATAGCGAGGATATCACCTGCCCCTGCTTTATTTGTCACTGCAAACACTTGGCTGGCGTCGTCACTGCTTCTGCCTGCCCACCCATTAGACGTCATCCTGATTTCTCAGCACCGACCCTGCTAAATAGCTGGAGTTTTTTGGCAAGAACGTGACAGAGCAGGATGCATCTGTAATGAATTACAGCTCCACTTTGCTACTCAGTGGGCACGTCTACACGTGCACCCGACTGCGCAGCCGTTACGGAGCAGGCATTTAGTACTTGCTTTAGGCAAGACTGCAGATGAGCTGAAGGGGCGAGAGCAGATGGCGCGAGGTGGTGGTATCACAGGTCCTCTGTTATTTTGCAAAGATCTCCAACTCTCAAGTGCCTTGTAAGAGCATCGTGGCTGTGGTTCAAGTCCTTTAATACACCCGTGCTCCTCGTCTTCCAGCCGTCTCATCCCAGAAGCGCTGAAATCAAGGCCCAGATTGATCACAGCTGAGGTGGGGAGGCATCCACTGCATCTCTTCCTGTATTTGAGATGGCTCCCTTCCGTCTGCAAGAGATGGTGGATATCGCAGCCTACGACGTAGGTGGTTTGCAGCGTCTCATGTGACCAGATAGTCCCATCTGAGATTTGCATGACTGGTGGCAGTGGTTGCAAGTGTACATGTCGTGGTTGGGTAGTTTGCAAGCCGCTTGCATCCTATGGACTCTTTTCTCTTCAAGCTGTTGGAGCTGATTTCTGTCATGGACGTTGATGCCCCGGTGCAGACGATGATGCCACTCATTCCTATCACTTGCCGAGGTTTCCCATGGTTTCGGATCAATTCCAGATGCCTTCATATCTCACTTGCATGCGTCTTTGTAATGAAGCTTGGGACATCCTGTTGTTCTTGCTCCCTCCGATAGCGTGTCCTTGGGTATACGCCCATCTTCCAATCTGCTCCAAATGGCCTGGCCAGTGCAGTCATCTCTGCATAGGGCTGTCACACTCCTGTATGTGTGGCACGGACGTGCATACTGTGACACCAAATTAAAAGGAAGGGAAGGGGGCTTCCCACCGTGCAGCTGAATCCAATGTAGCTCTTTCCTTCAAGGATAAATTACAGAGATTTAGAGTTGCTTACTGTAGGGCAGGAGCAGACAGATGAAACACTTGAACCAGATTAGTTAACACTCACTCCTGGACCCGTATGTCCTGTGAACCGGTGGAATTGTGCATCTCCCCTTTAAGTGAGAGCCCATCGGGCAGAGCAAAGCAATGGTGCCCTATACAAGGGCAAAGGAAAGAAGACAAGAGTGCACGCATAAAGCTCTGGGTTTTGTGCCGAGAGGTCAGAGCGCCCCTTAACTTCCTCCCTTAATTGAGACATCTCTTCTCCAAGCACTTCAGAGCTGCCAGGGACAGATCTTCAATATCATGGACCACGATTCATGGTGCAGCTTGCTTTATTTTGGCTGTCCTCGTAACGTGCTTGCTTCTCTACTACCTTACGAAGTTAGGGATCTCATTGCAGCTCATTGGAAAGGAGGCAGTTAAAAAAAACAAAACAAAACCAAAAAAAACAAACCCCAACCCCCCCAAAAACACTGCAACAATCCCGAGTTCTCAGACACCCGGAAACGAGGTCCTCCCCCAGGCATGGCGGGGAGAGAAAATGCTGATGCTACCTGGGATACTCTAGTCCGCTTTCTGGAAGCCACCACTTGCATCCTCTGCTGCTTCTAGAGAAGCCATTCAAGACACTTCTGAGCTAATCGCTTCTTTTGGGGAAGTGAATTTCCATTTTAATTAATTCAATAATTCAGAATTACAGGGATAAAATTAACCAGCAGCCTCTGGTTGCTGTGCCACAGATCCAGCCTCTTACCTTGGACCATTGTTTCAAAAAACGTTATTTATATATTTGTTCTGAACGTGCTCAGCGCTGATGCTAAATCAGGATGAAGACGACGATGTCACAAGGACGGACAAATAACTTCATTATGGAGGATGGAGGTCCCTACCTTAAAAGACCGAAGCCGGACCCCGCCAGCAAGTGTCAGCCTAAATTGCAGCTTGACAGCCGCGGACGGACCGTGTGCTTTTCAAAACAAGCCGCTTGTAACACCGAGATGAAAACCTAACCCAGCGAGGAGCGGAGGAGAGCGCGCGTGGCCGCAGGGGCTCGTTTGAATAATCTGTCTGACCGATCTGCTCTGTCCTCAAGAGCTCCTCGTCCGCATGATGGATCTTGCCACAAACTGAAGTCAAATGCAGGCGCTGATAAATGCACACGTTTCAAAAGGAGAGCGATCTGCCAGTGCTCGCACATACCTGGCTCTGCCTGCCCCGCTATCGTGATGTATGCTGTCACCAGAAACCTCGTGGTGGTATTCGAGCCACCGCAGACCTATCCACTATTCATTCAGGAGCAGATACAGATTTCTGGTGCCTTCGTTTCATGTACAGCTCAACACAGTGACTATTTCTAACCTGAACGTGCCCACCTAAACGCCTGCCGAGCTCAGTGGGAACGGTGGACTTGGTTATAAGATTTAAGGCCGGGATTGGCAAGAAATGTGGGCTTTGAATTCTCAAGAAAAACCTTCATTTTAATCACATTCCAAGCGAGTGAGGCTGCCCCACCACGTTTGATGAGCAGGCTCAATGCTTAATTACTTTTGCATCCTATTTCTGCTTTAACCTTGTTGAGCGTCCGAGTTGCAGCCGCTGGATCTCATCATGCCTCGGTCTGTTCAAGTAAACCAATGCAGATATGTCGAAGACTATGAACAAGCTTTTTTAGTAATACTGGTCTCATTGCTCTTCGACCCCTCTTCAGCCTTTCAGACTTCACAACAGATCCCGATGTACGCACGGAGCAAAATCTGAAGGCGTCTCCGATGGTTCCCTATGCAGGGCTCAGGGAGACAGCACTTTCATTTAGCAAATGACCCAAGCAACGGATGTGTTTTTGCCACCATACTGGGACATACAACCTGGGAGCCTGAAAATCTGAAAAAAATCCAACCCCCAGCCCCACGTGGGATGCATATGGCTAAATAGTCCGCTCAGGTCAGTAAGTGAAGACTGAAGCCAGCAAGGATCACAACACAGTCAGCTCAGAAACCAGCAGTGGCGGAGCCAAGGTGTGGTTGTTTTGTGGCCACTGTTTCTGGCTTAGCACCTCAAAAACTAACCAAAAAAAAAAAAAAATTACAAAGCCATGATTTATTTCCAATGTGTGAGAATTATTTCCTGACAATTCTTGCTAGAAGTGCATCACAGGAGAGAGGACGAGCTCCGAATGCAGAGCGGAGCCAGCTGTGCTTAGAAGAACTGAGTCAGCTCAGCCAGAACAGGAAGATTTGACTTCACCAGCTGTAACCCGTCTGTCCAAGCAGCACCGAGGAGTCATTATTAAGTAGGATGCCCCAAAGGAGAGGTTGGACCACACTAGAGATACAGACCTCTCCTCCTTGCCCGCCGCAGAGTTATTCACCTGAGCAAAGCCCTGCAGCCCCAATCCCTCCCTGTGCCGAGGGAACCAACCCTGGCAAAATCCCAGCCCTATTGAACTCAGCAAGACTAATGCCATTGACTTCAGCAAGTCCCAAGCTTGATGCCCTACAGAGCTTAATCAGAGTGCAAGCACGGCCGGGCTCCTGCTCATCATCTGCTTTGAGTCTGGCTGGAAGGCAATTAGCTTAAAAAAACAAAACAAAACAAAACAAAAAAACCCCAAAAGATACAAGGGACTTGTGCACAACACTTTGCTCTTGCATAAGATAGCCCAAAGATCTCCATGCACTCCATTATTTATCCTGTGGTGCCAGGATACAGGTTGTGGCGGCTTGGGAAGGCTGTGCCAGATTTCCCCAGCTTCACGCTCCTAGAAGAAGTGACAGGCGGGCACTGCAGGGATATGACCCGCTATCCCCCAAGCATGCAAGTGCAAGAGGGACAGTGCAGGGATATGGCTCCAGCTGCACCTTGTAGGTAGGCAAGGAGAGCAAGAAAACAAGGCAGGCAACAGTGAAGTGAAACAAAGCCTGAAACTGTATTCAGTAGATGGGAGGCTAAAGACCGAGCCCAGGCAGCACAGTCGGGTGTGAGACACACTCGTCCGTCAAGCTGTACAATAAAACCACCAAATGCCTATGTGTTGGGCGACAGACAAAAAGTGATGGACCTCATCCCTCACATCCCACCCCAAACTCAAGTGCAGGCAACCTGCACAGGGTTTCAGCCATGGGAGCCCAAAAGTCTCCCCCAGGGTCTATCAACAAGTGCAGGGGGCAAGAGATTTATCCGGTAGCAACTGTGCACCTACAAGTGCTCGAGATGAGCAGGGACAAACCCCACTGTAGACACCCAACTTAATTAACTCTTTTGACCTCAGTAGCTCCCAAGTGTTATATGTTAGAAGGAGCTAAGAAAGCGATTGCTAGCAGTCACAGAGCCATCAAATGACCTGTACTGAGCAAGTCAGGAGCAGAGCTGCAGCCAGGACCGGGTACTACCCCCACTTGCAGAATCCCTGCTGTGCTCATTACACGACACCACTATTTCCATATTAACCACTGTTTCTAAAGCCTATTGCGCGATTCAGCAATGGAAGGCAGGTGGCCGTGGCTGCCAAAAGCACACTCGTGCGCACACGCAAGTGCTTTTGTGATGGAGGGGCTCCCAACAGCAAGGCGCAGCCCAGGTATTGCAGGACAGCAGCCAGCCCCCTGCAAAATGGTTCAGCTCGCTGATCCCCGGCTCAACCCAGAGTAAAATTCTCATCTCGGCAAACCCAGCCATGCATGAACAGGGAGGAATGTGTTCACGATCTCCACTGATGTGCACCTCTTTATCTAAAATGAGAATCGAGCCCTCAGGCTCCTAAATAATTGTTTTCTGATTTTGGAGCCCACAACATATTTTCTATGGTGTCCCTAATACTCAGCATCATGTGACCCTTGGCAGAGAGACTCTGTCAGCTAAGGAGAAAATCACTTTTAAGGAAGAGACTGAAAACAGGAAGGAGCTCAAAGAGAGAAGCGGCTCCAAATGTGAAAGGTGTTGAAGAAGGGACAGATGTTTATGGTTTAGAGAGCAGCAGCAACGCCTGGCTCTGCATTCGGCAGGAGACTGAGCTCATTTAGTGAACGTGGTGTCTAAAAGGGGTTCTCCTCCTGGGTGCTTCAGTAGATGAAGATGGAAAAAGCAGAGGGAGCTGATGGTTATGAAGTCAGAGGAAAGGAAGCCACGGAGACATTCGGCTGCCAAATAGGGAGCTCTGAATGGGCTGAAGAGATGGCGCGGCAGCCAGAGAAGGTGGTGGCGAGCTGCAGCAGAGAGGAGAGGGGCTTGTTATATAGGGAGCGGGTCTATAAAAATGAAAGTATGGCCCCAAACACCTAGTACAGGACTTTACCCCCTGCAAGGATGGCGATGCAGCCTGGCGGGCGTGACGGGGTCATACAACTAGTCAACAGCACACACCAGAGCCTGCCATCACCCGTCCACTTTGATCGTAGACTTCCCAGTCCCGTATCATACCGATCCACACTGAAGCTCCTGGGCGAGACCCACGTACAATTGCCTTTGGGTGTCTTCATGCCTGCAGCATCCAGCTCCGTACTGCGTCCCACCACGGGGATGTCCACCACTCTCAGGAAGCTGTGGATGTTTTGCATTGGGGAGGACGCTCGCGCAGTGTTTAGCCGTGCATAGATGATTTTGGCTGCATCTCGAGAATAAGGCCAGCAGACAGGAAAGTCAGGCTCTAAATCCTGCTGCCTGCATTACTCAGCTGACCCCAAAGTCAGAACAATTCTCTCCTCGTCATCAAGTTCCTCATTGGTAACCATGAGAACAAGCATTGGGAGATGCTCTCCACTGGCTCCAGCCACGGTGACAAACGAGCAAGCTCGCTGCCTGCTTCCTGACCTCGCCGGGCCCTCGAAGCCGCGTGCAATAGGATCCCACCTCTTTGGGCCAAAACAGTGACACCGAGACTGCCACGCATCTGACCCAAGGGAAGCTTTGATGCTACCAAAGGCTTGCTGGCTGCAGACAACAGTGGTTCCAGCTCCAGCTGCACCAGGGAGAGTCCAGGATTACAGCCCCATGGTGACAGACACAAGCACGTAGGCACTTCAAGCTGTTTACAGCAGCAAAGCTGATTTCTGCAAAGAAATGGAAGTCCTTACACTTGTCCCGAGGTAAATGCTTCCACACTAAGGGTTTGGCCAAGTCAGGTATTCTAGTAGAAAAATCACATCCCTCCCTAAAACAGATATAGGCATAAGACCCTGCGTGTCGACCAGTGCTTAGCAAGGGGCTGGAGGAATTCACCAGGCTTTGCAAGCATCCAGAAAGTCATCTCCTAATCACTTTACAGCTGGGTACAATGCAGTACTTGGAGAAGTGGCCTAAGGCAGGCTATTTAGCATCAAACCCACAGCTGCTTCCCAGTCACAAGTCTTAATCATAAGACAATGCTCGCCTCCCGTCTTCATGCCTGGGGTGATCTGCTCTGAAGTTTGCAGTTTAGAGAAACTCACAGATTAGGCATCGGATTATGGAGGTGGGGAGACGGACCGAGAGGGCTGTGCGTCCGAGTGAAACAGCTTGGCCTCTCCAGAGGGTGCCTGCTCCTTGTTCATCTGGCCATGGGTAGAGAACAGATGTCAATGGTGCCCCAAACAACCCATCTGTCCCATGTGCGAGTTATCAGGACAAATGGTGCTGCCCATGAAAAACAGAAGTCTTCTCATTGAGAGGTTTGAGGAAGGATGTTATTTATCTGGGAGAAGGGCAAAGTGATAAGGGGATCATCATATTCAATGCGTGCACAGCACTTCGAAGATGGGCAGCGCCGTAGAAACATTACAAATGTACACACAGGGGTAGTGATGGGAGCACCTGTGTTATACACACTGGTACAAATCAGGGCACTAAATTCCACTAGATCGTAGAATCACAGACCGTGAGGGTGGAAGGGACCTCTGGGAGATCACACCTAGTCCAACCCCTGCTCCAAGCAGGACCAGCCCCAACTACATCATCCCAGCCAAGGCTTTGTCTACCTGGGGCTTAAACACCTCCCAGGATGGAGACTGCACCACCGCTCTGGGTGACCTGTCCCAGTGCTTCACTATCCTCCTCATGAGAAAGTTTTTCCTAATATCCAACCTAAACTTCCCTTGCTGCAGCTTGAGCCCATTGCTCCTTGTCCTGTATCTGCCCCCACTGAGACCAGCCCAGCTCCATCCTCTTTGCAGCCCCCCTGCAGGGAGGTGAAGGCTGCTATTCAATCCCCCTCGGTCTTCTCTTCTGCAGACTCCATCAGCCCAGTTCCCTCAGCCTCTCCTCACCAGTCCTGTCCCCCAGCCCCACAACCATTTCTGTTGCCCTCCGCTGGACTCTCTCCAATGTGTCCTCATCCTTTCTGTCATAGGGGTCCACAGCTGGACACAGGACTCCAGATGTGGCCTCCCCAGTGCTGAATACAAGGGAAGGATCACTGCCCTCCATCTGCTGGCAACAAACCTACCCATGCAACCCAATATGCTGTCAGCCTTCTTGGCAACCAGGGCACACTGCTGGCTCCTGTTCAGCTTCTTGTCCCCCCAGGTCCTTTCCTGCAGAGCTGCTGCCCAGCCCGTCAGCCCCAGCCTGCACCGGTGCAGGGGATTGCTCCCTCCTAAGATGAACTGCTCCTGCAAATAATCAGTTTTGAGCATTTCAAAGACATGCTTTCAGGTCAGAAGGTCTGTTAGTGTAGAAGGTGCCGATGCACAACAGCACAGATTTGCATCGTGATCTAGAACAGCCATCAACTGGGAGAAGCAGGATCTGCATGGAAGTGGGCACCGTCTTGGGAGAAACTTTGCCAAGGATGGCAAGGAATGGAAATTTTTTCTTAGACAGGATTCGTAGTCGAGTGAATAAGGCACAGGACAAGGAGTCAAACGATCCGGGGTCTGTTCCACACCGGGACGTTCACTCTGTCCCTGAGCCCCTGTAAAGACTGAGCCATATGGAAAGATTTCCATTGACCTCAGTGGGATCTGGACCAGGGTACGTGACCTGCTGACCATATATTCAGTGCTGCACTTTGTTGATCTGTGCAGTGGGGATAGATACTTCCTTACCCCTCTTCTAGTAGCGCACGGTGCGTGCAAAATAGTTGCCTGACTAAGCAAGAATACACCCTGTGATGGAGCCGAAACCTCATCGTAGTCAGAGGTTTGACAAACACACCCATGAGAAAGCTATGATGTGCAAGGCAGGTCCAGCCACGAGCAGACCTAGATAAGGTACAGGCAAACGTCCCGATCCTCCTCTCTCCTTACATCAGTACAGCTCAGTTGACATCAGTATAAAGTTCCTCCCACTTTACAAAAGTAGAAGCTGGAGATTACCCAGGCTCCAAATCTTCGTCTTGAAATTGTGGTCACATATAATGAAACCAAGCACCCTCTTATCCTGGCATAAGTCCACTGACTCTGGAAGAATTACTCCGGGGATTGAATTGACTTAATAAAGCATCGCAGGATTGCTCACTGACCCCGGGGCAGTACAGCCTGGAGGATATCATGGAAATAGATTTCTTCTAATCTTCCCAGTGTGACCAAATACAATTCTTTTCTCTTCACGACCCTTTATGTAAGAGAACAAGCTTTTATATAAAAACAAGCGCTTGGGAAGGTTCTTCAGCTGCAGCAAGTTTGGGAAGGGAACCAGGAGAAAGCCCCATTTCCCTGCTCAATCATCGCAAAGGTTCCCCTGGAATATCTAAGCAATAACGATCTCCTACCTCCGACCGGAGAGCACTTCCCACCAGACCCATTAGCAAGCTGAGGTCCTGCACAAGAGCCGACATCAACCAAGGGCATCCCCGAGACGCGGCAGATTTCCCCCGCCGGTAGGAAGACGTTTCTGAAACGAAACGCAGCGGTGGAGAGAGGAGGAAAAGATGTCACAACCATTTAGCCCTTTTCTTCCTCTCACTGGTGACGGCTCCTGCTGGAGCTGTAACCTCCTCCCAGCCAGAGCCGTCTGCCTGCTTGGATGCAATGAGATTACTTCTGTGCACCTGTTCTGCTGGCGGCCGGAGAGCCCGGCTCGAGGGACTGGCAGATGATGGGACTAAAGACTCGGAGAAAGAAGTGCAACTCTTAGCCCCTCTGTAAAGAAATGCTGCAGAAGAGCCCAGTCCCCGACTCCCACTTGTTAGGAGAAAAGGCAAGGAGACGGCAGCTAGGCTCCCCACAGCCTTGTGTGATCCTTTACACCTTTTTCAACTCGAACCCTACAAAATCCTGCCTTCCCGAGTGAACTTAGAGACATGGTTAGACACCCTCAGTCCATGCAAGAGCACTCAGCACTCGCACAGGAGTGGAAGAGCCAGGTCTGTGCTCTGCCAAGCTCAAGAGGAACCCCATGCAGAAAGCAAATCAGGACCCACCACGGCAGCAAACTATTTCCCGTGCCTCGGCCAGGATGGTTGCATGCAGGCCTGGCTATCCCTGGGGAGCGCTTTCCTGGTCCACGTGCACAGGAGCGGGGAGTACACGGCCACTCTGCTCACGTGCTGCTCCTTTGCTCTCAGTAACCAATACAGTTTGTGTTTAACTTCCGCACCGTTGGGCCAGAGGGCTCCAAAAAAGTACTTACAACCTGAGAGGAGTTTCTTTTTCTTATCCTCTTTGTAAGATTCGTAAATGCCCACACAACATTCGGGTGAGCCCTAACTACACAGTTCATCCCTGGAACCAAAAACTTCCCTCAAAGCTCAGCTACATTTAAACCGAGTCTAACGTTTCGTTTCAGGTTGTATTTTAGTGCAGGAGAATTGTAGGCCAAAGGAACCAGCTGTCTAAACCAGAAACCACCAGGGCTGAACGTCTAAAATGGAATTACGATGGGCCTGATTTTCGGCTGGGGTCGTGGGTGGTGAGCAACCCGGGACCGCTCTGTCCATTTTGCTTCTTAGGCCTGGCAAAATAGACACTGTGCCCTTCTTAATTAAGACAGGCAAGAAACCCTGCACTCATGCCTTTAATATTACAGGAACAGCAGCACCATTCAGTGGCGAAGTGTTTAGTTACATGCCAAGTGAGAAAGACCTTTTTTTTTAAAAAAAAAACAACCTCACAACTGAAAATGTGATTGATAGTGAATGGTGACTAAGATTGACTCATCTGAAAGTGCATCAACTTTGACACCTGTCAGAGCCCTAACATTTCTGCATATATCAAAAAGATGAAGAAAAGCGTTGGCTAGGAGCTGGGAAGGGATGAGATGTTTCTCAAGCTTTCTGCTCATCTCAGCAGCCTCCGACTTCAGGCAGGACACCGATTTAGTATTGACAAGAGAGGGTGAACAAACAAATAAAGACAAGGCCTTTTCTTTCATATTCAGCAGGATTTTTAAAAGGGCTGAACACTGGCTCAAGGTGCGGTAAAGACCTAAGCACAACACGTGAGTGTGCATGTGTACAGTTGAGTAATTGCTCCAGAAATTAGAAGGAAAAACTTCAAACTGTGAGTCACAACTGACACGTGGGTGCAAGAAATCCAGGTGCAAGTTGCACCTGTGCAAGGAAGGCCACTTTTCAAAAGGTTTCCTCTATTTCGAAGGTTGCTGTATAAAGCCAGATTCAGTCTCCACAGCTAACAAGTGCAGATGTCAGGGGGGTGGCACTGTGAAAACACGTTTGTGCACACTCTGTGCAGCCTGCTTTGTTCTTCCCCCATCCGTCCAGCCTCCAGACTTCTGCACGCTCAAACCAGCTCATCTGCCTCTTTCATCAAGCAGCACGTCATACCTTTGCAGCACTGTACTAGCGCAAACAGGGGGAAGACAGCTTCTAACATCTCTTTCAAGGGTGGAGGAAAAGAGAAATGCTTTTGCTGGTTATTGGGAGGTTTTACTGAACAATTTCTCCATCCGTGATGATCCCCCATCTCTTCCAGGTGAGGCATGGGACTCTGGGATCACCTGCTAGATTGCCTCTATAGGGCTAATGCAAGATGGATCCCTGCAGCCCACACATTATAAGGTCCGCCCTTACCACAGTCAATAAATGCAG